>NW_019154093.1:75237895-75545481 GCF_002288905.1 Enhydra lutris kenyoni | reverse complement strand
GTGTGTGTGTGTGTGTGTGTGTGTGTGTGTGTGTGTGTGTGTGTGTGTGTTTGAGGGAGGGAGAGAGAGAAGATTCCTCCCACTGGGCTCTGGTGAAGTCACCAAGCTCTCCATCCAGAATGATTCCACAGGAAACCAGGTCCCCTCTTGGCCATTCATCTGTGACTCATCTGTTCTGTGGACGGGTCATCGCAATCCAGACCGATTTAACAAAACTTTGTTGAACATCTCCCAATGCCAGGCACCGCGACAGGACCTAAAAACAGCAAGGAATAGGACCCGGTTTCCAGCCCAAGGGGTTCAGTGAGAAGAAGGAACTCCCAACCCATCGGTTGGCCAGAAGTGTTCCAAGGGCATGAAAACTCACTTTAACTCGGAGCCAGAACAAAACAGGAGTGACATTTGCCGCCAACAGAACTCACAGGCATCAGGCACCCACCGTCTTTGCATTCTTACTTCCTTCTCAGCCACACTCTGGGAGTGGCTGCTGGTCCTCTCATTGTACATGGAGATGCTCAGAGAAGTCGAGCAACTTGCCCAAGGTCACCACAGCAGAGCTGGGATTGAAACAGTCCCGATGGACTTCCAGCCTTGTGTTTTTCACACTACCCCATGAAGTGTCCCTTTCTGCTCCAAAAGCCAAGTCAAGAGGAACAACAACAAAACCTGTCCTCCCCATATTATCCATGCATGGATAATAAATGGAATGCTCACTGTCCGGTGGGGGGAATTCTGCCCTGGTCTTGACTGGGCTGGTGTAATGCCCTCATCACGAGGTCATGCTTTGCTAATGAAAGGCTATGGCCAGTTCATTTACACACACACACACACACACACACACACATCACCACCACCACCACCTTTTCCTTTTCCTTCTTTTTCTGGGCTTTTGTTGTGATAGGATGGAAACTGTATTTCACTGAAGCTGAGGGGAGAGGGGAATGGGAATGCCTGGGACCTAAGCGATGCAGGGAGGTGTAGGGGTGGGGAGCAGTGGGATGAGGGGGAGGTAGTGGAAGCAGAGGGAAACTGACAGCTTAATTCTGCCCCTGGGGCTCATTTTATGGTTAATTAGGACATGCAAATAAGCTGGAAGCTCATTTAATACTCTCCCTGGCATGGAGCCCCGCCTCACACCTGGCCCACTTCCCTGGCAGGTACAGGGGCCCCCTGATTGGCCCAGGCATCTGCTCAGGCCTCCACCTGCTTCTCTGTGGCTCTGTGGCCAGAGCGTGTCTCTAGATGTTCCCTGACCTCAAGCAGGAGCTGGAAGAGCAGGGCCTGCCTACTTTCCCTCCTTCTCTTCTCTTTCCAACCCTTCAGGGCTGGGACCCTCTTTCCCAGAGAGCCCCCCAAGCACTTCTCTTGTACCCACCCCTCAGGTTGAGACCTGAACCCAAACTTCAGAGGAACAGAGACCTGGTTTGGCTCTGTCCCCATGACATTTCCCTGGCTCCCCGCTAGGGAGGGGGCACCCCATCTTTCCCAAGTCACCCATTTCCTACAGGGCTTCCATAAAAGCAAAATCACAGCTTGTGACTTTGGGGAGCAGAGGCCTGTCTCCAGCTTTCAATGCACCTCAGGTCCCCCACCCCCCCACCAAAGCAGTTAAGTCACTTCTGCCAGTACCTTGGAATGAGCACTGGATGAGGTGTCCAATAGGACAGGAGACCCATTTCTGTCCCTGTCAGCTTGAGGATGTCACCTGATCTCTCTGAGCCTCATTTGTCTTGTCGATGGCATGGGGATAATGGAGGGCTGCTGCAGATTTAGAAAATGTAACACACACCATCTAGAACACAGCAGAAGCTCTCACTGGACAGCCTGACCTTTGGTTCAGGCACTAACCATGTGAACCAGAGCTAAACCGTTGAAAATAACAAAAACAAAGACTTTCACGGGGGCTTGGTTTCCTCTTCTGAGTGTACCCTGACCCTATTACCTCACCATACTATAGCAAGGATCAGAGAAGACAAGAGGTTTCTCTATTGTCTTCTCTACAGTGTTTTTGTACGTGGTAAAAATACAAGCCAGGTGGGCTGTTATTTGCCGAATGACAAGCAATTTACACTCTCTCATAGAGGATGGTGTGTGGGGGGTGTGTATGGAGAGGGCAGCAGGCGGGGGGGTGTGGCGGTGAGCGCAGAAATGGTGCTTGAGGACCCCGATGCCTGAGGATGGGCTCTAGGGAACACTGACACCCCTCTGTCCCTCACAGTCCCTCTGTCCCTAGCTGTGAGGGACAGTCAACTGTCCCTCACAGTCAACCCACAGGCCCTCACATTTCTGGCAAGCACTAGAGAGTTGAATGAGCCAAGTTCTGGAGGCTTTGAGAAGAGTCCAGCCCCTGATCTGCTCTCTGCTCTTTAAGGCCTTGGTCCCTAGAGTCCCTGCCAAGCTCCACACCTCATCCCCTACCATCCCCCCAGTCACCTTGGGGGACTAATGGCTTAAAGGGGCTAGTGGCTGTCCTGCTAAGATCCACTCCCCCTGAGGGGGCCAGAGTTTCCCTGAAACCCTCTGTCACAGGAAGTCTCAGGGCTTGGGATGGTGCTCATGGAGGAAGGGCCTAGTAGATCCAGGCAATGGGGCAAGATAAGGACCTCAGAATGTAGTTACCCCCTTGGTACCATTTTTCTTTTTTTTACTTTTATTTTTAAACTAAGCTTTACACCCAATGTGGGGTTTGAACTCAGGACCCTGAGACCCAGAGTGGCACAGTCTACTGACTGAGCCAGCCAGGTGTCCCAGACAGCAGTCCCCCCACCCCTGTAGTAGTATTAGGATGTCCCTGCCTCCCTCTTGCTTCCTCTACCCAAGACTTTAAAACAAAGAGGATGAGGAGAACTCTCCCAGATTCACCCTGAATTTTTTTTTTTAAGATTTATTTATTTATTTGGCAGACAGAGATCACAAGGAGGCAGAGAGGCAGGCAGAGAGAGAGGAGGAAGCAGGCTCCCCGCTGAGCAGAGAGCCCAATGTGGGGCTCGATCCCAGGACCCTGGGATCATGACCTGAGCCGAAGGCAGAGGCTTTAACCCACTGAGCCGCTCAGGCGCCCCTCACTCTGAATTTGACAAAGGACTTGTACCTGCTTTTCTCTCCCTGCCCTTCAAGCATCCGGACATGCCCTCTGCCCACAGCCTCCAAGCTCCAGATGAACTCCCCCCAAATCCTGCAGCATGCACACCCAGGGGTCACCGTGAAGTTAGCCTTGGCAGTGTCCCTGAAACATCCCAGAGTCTGCATTCTGTCCCCTCCTGAGCCCTCCTCTTTCTTCCTCCCCTTCTAGGTAGGGTCCCTGCCCCCCTACCATCAGGTCTCTCTGAAGGAGAGAATCTGTGTTTCTGGTCAGAGACAGGCCTCTGAGGAACTGTGAGGCAGGGAGCCCTTCTGGGGGTGCCTACCCCTCGGTGCAGTGCTCGGGGCAATCACAGTCTGACAAGGGACTGCGCGACTAGTTTTTACTGCCTCTTGGCGGGGCCGTGGGTGCAGGAGGGAGCAGGCTCTGCCTCCACGTACTGAGGCCACAGCTGCTGCCTTCCCTGGCTTCCACTCCACAGAATCCATTCTCCCTAGATCTGCCCCTCTGGGCGTGGCGCCCCAGCTGATCGACTTCCCCATTCCAGGGATCTAGGAATCACTGCCCCAAATCACCTCTGGTCTGCTAGGCCCCTCCACCCTCTCCTGACCACGACCCAGCTCTGGGCTGTCCTCCTCTCTCCTCTTCCTGCCCTCTCCAGTCCCAGAAAGAAGCCCGCTGGCCACCTCCAGCTGGTCAGGAAGGGCTGGTTCAGACACAGCAGGGCCCACCCACACCCTGCCCGAGGCTGCCTGGTGGCCCTCAGGCCCCCATCTCCTCATGACAGGAGGCTGCGGCCGCAGCCCATGGGCTGCCCATGGGAGGGGAGCACAGGGGAACAGAAGGAAATGTCTTTTCTTCCTCACCTGGCCTCACCTTCCTAGGTGTCTGGAGGCCCGGCCCTGCCCACTCAGACCCCGGGGGGGACTTGCTCCTTGATCCTCTAGGGAGGTGTGCTACTCAGTGCTCCAAGTGTGGGCTCTTTGCCTCTAGGTCCTCCCATGGGCTGTTTAAAGGGCACCTCCTCTGTGAAGCCCTCCCCAGGAGCCGCATCTGTGCCTGTACACCCAACCACAGGACCCACTTTTCAATTGCTCTTGTGCATGTTGATCTTCCCCTCTGGATCGTGAGCCCCTCCAGGGTGGCAAGGACTCATTACTCATTTCTGTATCTCCAGGACCGAGCACAGGGCTCTCGGTGTGTCTATGACCTCTCAATGTTGGGGTGAGCCCTCTGCTGAGCCTGGCTGCTCCAAAGACTCACTTTCAGGACAGCTGACAAACTCCTTCCTAGCCCCGTCTCCAAGCTGGGGTGCAGTCCGCTCTGTGCCACCTGTTACTTTGGCTTCTCCACCCTAGCTGCCCAGGCCAGTTCTGTTCTCCCGCAGACTGCCTGGGGGGCTGCCATGCCACTGAGCTTCCCAGAGCTCGGGCCCTTCAGATGGCCACCATAGCCGCTTCTCTCCCAGGTCTGCTCCGGCCCCAATGGGTCCCCCTTCCCGCCTGCGCCCTCTCCACCGGTCTTGCCAGCCCGGCTCATCTCCTCGTCCGTTTTGGCAACGACCTCTGGCCCCGGCCTTACTCTGCCCAAGGAGTTTTTCCCTAACTTGCCTCGCCAGGGATCCCCACCCCTCCTGGGGACATTGAGTCTGCTAGATTCTCCTTCACCCATTGTGATTATGGCGGGTCAGTCAGGGCGGGGCAACAGGGAAGGAAGCTGAGTTGGGCGTTCAGGCCTCCCTACCTCCAACCCTGCCACTGGCCACACTCCAGGCATTGTCTCCGGGGGACTGAGCTGCCCACAAGGCAGCATTTGTAGTCATTGGTGTAAAGTGGTGGGAAAGGGGAGGGTAGGAGGCATAAACTTTTTTTTAAGCAAAAAAAGAAAAAAACAAAACAAAAAACCCAACAGAGATTCCTCCCAGTGGGCCAAGTGTAGCACCTGAAATTAGATGGACTCCGCCTGGGAGCTTGGCCCCAGAAAGCCGGCAGGCCTGTGAGCACTGGCTTGAAGCCTGCTCTGCGCACTGCGACAGTGCAGGAGTGGCCAGGGAGCCGGCTTTCTATCACAGGGAGCACCCAGCCAGACTGACTTAGGCAGGTGTTAGAATCTCTGGTCTGATGTCCCAAGCATCTGTTAATGTTAAGTCCATTTATATAGCAGGAAATAAGGGGTTAGGCCCTGCATCTGAGATTTCAAGGGCCTAAAGAATTCCAGATCCTCCGGCGTTGGCTTCGGGACCCTGCTGGGAGTGTGGGGATCAGATACCTTCTTTAAACTTCTCCATTAAATGTATCCCCTCCTGGGAAAGGCAGGCAGAGCCCAGTGCCTGTGCCACAATTCCATGCCCTATTTTCTCAGCTGGGAAGGCTGCATGGTTATCATCCCCTTAACCCCAGTGGCTCCTTCAAATTCCCCAACCACCCAACTGGGGATACTGGTGATGGGAGGGAAAAGGTGGACGGGGGCTACAGTGTGGCCTGTGTCTTTCCTTTCAGCCACGAGGGGAGGCCTGGATGATGGGACCTGGCAGCTACCCATTAAGGAAAAGAGCCCCCTTCCTAGACTTCTGGGTCACTGGTGGATTCGGAGGGAAGGGCTGGGAGGGCCAGAGGAGTGGGAGGCTGCTGTCTCCCACTGGGAGCTAAGAGCAGGGAGAGGAAAACTTGGGAGGGTGTGAGAGTGGGACTGAGAGTTGCTGCCTGCCCTTGAGAGGCCAAAAGACCTAAAGGGAGCAAAATCGTGTTAGGTAGAGCAGAGCAATGGAGTTAATAAAGGACATTTTACTCTTCAATCCTGTCTAATATCTTTGCATGCCAGAGGATTAATGCTGGTTTCCTTCTAAGTTGAGCTCCTGTTTGCAAAGGATCATGACCACATCACTCAGACCAGCTTCAGTAGAGACGGGGAAAATGAATTAAGAAATGAAGACTAGAAAGACCATTCGCCCATGGGGAGTCACCCTTGCAACCCTGGCATTTTTGCCCAGATCCCCTCTGAAATTTCCCCATCCCCATGTTCTCTGTAACCCCTGGATGAGCTGCCCTATTTTCCTAGCTCACCCTACTAGATGGTCACCTTCTCCTTTCAAAGTCTGCCACAATGTGGCTCCACTCTACTCCCCAACCCATCACTTCCACATTAGTGCCAACTTCTCGCTCCCGTTTTCTGTGTATCTGTCTGTGACACTACCCCCCACTCTCACCTATTTAAGTTATACCCTTTAAGGCCTAGTTCAAACTCCCCTCCCTGAAGCATTTCGGCTCTCCCACAACAGAAAGCATCGGTCCCTTCTGTCTCCTTACTTCTTTGTGTAACACTTCTTTATGGTACTTTTTATAAGTTCTTTGTGACCTCCGAGTCTCTGGCCCTATTCAGGCCCTTTACTTGTATGCTAGATTCCGTCCATGTGGCCCTATTCAGTTTGCCTCCTCTGTGGGCTACGCCCACTAGGGCACCAACATGTGCTGTTACAGTCCACACACACACAGGTATCTCCAATGACCTTCACGTTCTCCTTGGCCAACCCCTCCTCATCTCCTGACCTCATGATGGAGTCCCTGAACTTCTCTATCTACAATCAATGCTAAGGTCCTAACGCTAGGTCCATGTTCCTAAACATTCAACGCTGAATCTCCCGTCCAGGTCTCTTCATCTGAATTCCAGACACTGACCCAACTACCTACGGTGCAACTCCAGGACCTGACCCATCCCTGACACTTAGTCTATTCAAAAATGGAAATCCCAAACCTGCTCCTGCCACAATCTTTACTATCTTGATTACTGGCAAGAAATCTGGGGGGTCATCCTCCACTCAAGAGGTCTTGGTGGCTCTACTTTCTCCTAACTGCTCTTCACAGGCTATTGTCAACTCAGCAGCCAGAGTGTCCTGATGAGAGGCTGAGTCAGATCATGCTCTTTGTACCTATTGCTAAAGTCCCTTCTGTGGTCCTCACGCAGCCAACGCTAGTACTTTGACACGTAGGCACACGTCCACCTCATGGCATTTGAAGACCCTTCCCGACGCACGAAGGCCATTCTTTCCTCCCAGCAGCTGTGTGGGCTGCACATTTCACACATTTACACAAAGAGGAGCTTCAACAAGGATAGAAACCTTCAACCCACTGCAACATTCTCTCTGCCCAGCACTCTGAAGCTCCTATCCCATTAACTCTTCTCCACAGCACTCCTCATTGCGCGTACACACGCACGTGTTCTGTCTCCTGCCAAAGATTCCACGAGGGAAAAGGTTGTGTTTTGTATTGTTCACCGCTGTATCCCCAACATGCAGATCGGAACCTAGCATAGAGTGGAAGCACCTAACTATTTGCTGATAGGCCCCTAAGGATCATCTGCTTTTTATGTCCTACAAGAATTTTTAAATGGTTGAAAAGTAAGCACAAGAACTTGCACATGGTTAAGCAAAACAAAAAGACAAACACATTGAAAACAACAGCTCAAAATAAGAGTCACATCACTGCTTAAAACGGGAAGGTTTATTAAGGTTTTTCCTCAAGAGGAACAGCCAAGCCCATGCTTCTTAAGAGAAGCAATTAGCAGGAAATGTATGTCACACCTTGAGCCCAGAACCACAGGAGGCTTCTTCTTAAAAAGCCAGAGCTATATCCCCCAATTACCTTTTAAAGCTCTTCTTAATGTCTGCAAAACAGAATCCATGTCGCCTTCCCAGAAAACCGAACTAGGCATCTAGTTCAAAGTCTCCAACTGTTCTCAACAAGAATATTTAAGTTAAGACACGGCATTAAATAAATGGACTGTGCATTCAGCGAACCCAAGATGAAACTGCAGTAAAAAAAAATTTCATATTCAATGTAATGTCTGTACTACATTTTCAAGAATACCTTGCATTTTTTACATTTTGGGGGAATAGAAGTACTAAAAGCTTGGTGGTTGTACTACCTCAAAGCTCACATTCATTTCCTTCCCTGCACAAGATGGGCTTTTTCCAGATCCTGGACAAGTAGCCAAACCACTCTGCCCTTTTAAGTTTGGAGCCGAGCCAAGAGGGGCTATTTTAATACATATTTAAGTAGCACCTTAAATTAAGTACAAGACCCAAATAAAACAAAAGGTTATTTTACAAGCTATATTCTTCCTCCACATACCAATCTCTTCACACGCTGGTTTTCATTACACACATACAACTTATAAGAGCATATTTTAGGTCTTCTAGCTTTCTACTGTGATTGCTTAACAAGGAAAATACTGAGGTAATCTTTCTTTCTGTTTCTCAGTCCTAAAAACAAAAATCAGATATACGACCTGACAAATATGTGTACCTAATGAGAAAAAAGAGGCAAAAATACTTAAACCTGGGCAGGTCCAGGTAATGGAGAACGTTCCTGTATAGAGAAAAATAGCTTCAGACCAAGTAACCTGTTTTAATAACGCTGGTAATAAGGTAAAGATCAGTGCCTTCCCAAAGATTAATTTTTCCTAAGTACGTTCTAACTGCAAAGAAGCAGACTGTTTCACTGAGGGGTAAAAGGTGGTCAGTTATGATGGCAGATCAAGATGCCAAAGAGAGATTACTTGAAAGCTGTGGGGGAAAGAGAGTAACATACCAACACCCATATTTCTCCAAACGTTCCTAAGAGAACTCTGTGACCACAGTTTAATAAATTACAGCATTTTCATATCTTTGATGAATTTCTTACCTATCTTTCCTGCCCGGTAGATTGCAAATTCTTGAGGAAAGGCCTTTATGCTTTTTTGTGAAGCAAGCAGCGTTTTATATATAAGAACAAATGGATTGAATTCATACCATTCATTCAAGGCTTGTAGAAGGATTTAGCTGATACTGAAGCTCCCCCTCGTGGAGGGTAGAATGATAGATTATGTATTTACTGTTTAAAACTAGATTGTTTGGGGGCACTAGTTAAGCCATTAGTCATTTGTTTTAATGGGGGGAAAATGATCAATTATGATATCAGGCCTCCTTTAAATTATATACGTTACTCATCTGCCAAAGGCATCGTACTTTAAAGAGTCACAAATACAAATGTCGTGTCGGTTCTTGGATACTTATCATATGAGATTCATATATAATATCCTTGAGCTTTTTTTGACTTTTTTTTTTTTTGACTTTTCAGCTATAAAAAATACATCAACTACATCTTATTTTGGGGCCCCTTCCCCTCTGGAACGAAGACTACAGAGTCCACAGGGACAAGATGAAAGCACACGCATCTCCCTTTCTGACAAGCTACCGTTGTGCCTCACTCAGCAGCGGCAGGTTCCCTGGCAACAGCACGCATGTCCCTGACTTCAGCAGGTCCTGCTGGGACATCTCCTCACAGTCCTATCGCATCCCGAGTGGACTGTGCAAGATGTGACCAAGGAATCCAGCACTGTCTTTCTCTCCCACGTTCTAAAACTGAGGACAAACTGATGCTTTAGTCCAGCAGATTCTAACTTGGGAGTTACTCTTACTTAATGATTTTGTACCTATCTGGCAAATAACACCACAACCTATGGAACAGGTAATATTTAGCGATTTTTACTGATGTGTGAGATGTTTGTCTATGATTTTAAGTCCAAAGGAATGTCTGAGAGGTGAGTCTTCAAGCAGAATGGCTCCAAAGGACCTTAAATTATGTTACCTTGACCTGGACAAACTGGCCCTAATGCTTCACTTATTTATTTTTAATTTATTGCATTTATTAGATTTTTGGCCCCTTAATCCCAGGCATACGTGTAACTGGATCAGTAGATGGAAAGTATTAGTTAACTAAATTTATTAGAAACTCAAAAGAATACAATTTCCAAAAAAAAATTTTTTTAAAACAATATTTTAACATTTTCTCATGTTGGTCAGAGTTTACATTTGAAATCTTATTCCTAAATCTGAATTTAGTAACCGATGGCCTGACCACATTCCCGGAAAGTCTCAGCAAGGTCTGAACACTACTTCACACCTGGTTGCAGCGAGACAGTATCTAGATCCCTGAGCAGTGATGTAGACTTTCTAGGACTAGTCTTCTCCTCAGTATTCAGGGACAAGGCACAGGGTTTTCTCAGCTTGTTTCTTTCCTTCGCCAGCACTTAACTGGCTGACAAGCTATTCTGCTCTACCTCTATGGAGAACACGTAAATCATACTGATACCCTAGATCCATGTCCTCATCGAGCGCCATCTTTGTAAAAACAGAAACAACTGGGAAGGAAAAGAAAAGCACCACTATATAGCCAGCTAAAATTTTAACTTAGCGATTTTTTCCATACTACGACTACTATACTACCTCATATATAGTCGAAGCAAAAGCAACTGACACATTCTTTGTATGCTTTTTCACTTTTTCCCACTTTTCTCAAATTCTTCAATCTATTATAAAGCAAATCTGAATATTTTTACATAACATTTCATTGGTGGGCTTATGCCCAACAAATTAACAATGACAAAAGGATTCCCTTGATGAAATTACAAGCTGTGGAAGATTTTAAATAGTAAAGTTAACCCCTGATACAGTATTAAACTTATTTTTACATATAAAAATAATACACAGTGGGATATCTTATTCAATAAGATACAATCTTTAAGATCAAGAGAGAATATACAAAACTATTCTATGTAGTCTGATGTAGTCTGCTGTATAGGAGGAATAAATACATCTAGAACAGAAAGTGTGAGGTCTGTTCTTAGAGAAATTACTAATGACTTAGGGGTTTAAAGCCAAGTGTTCTGTAGGTACAGGCAGAAAGGAACTACTGCATTTAAAACAATGTGGCCATTATAAAATAAAAGCCTTAAATCTATAAACAATAACAAAAACACACAAACCAAATGAAAATGTACTAAAATTTAATCATCCATAAAAGCTGTAATTTAATCTGACAGTAAAACACAAGAAGCAATATTAGAGTTGGTTTAGTATATTATATATTTTAGCTTTGAAAGCCATAGAAATCAGTTATCCCAGTTTTTTTTCCTATAAAAGACCCATTTTTCCAAAGCATTATGCACAATTTTAATTAGAATATAATGACAGAATGATAGTTCATAATTTTTAAATATAAAATGAAGTCAATGACTCAAAAAGTTATCTGCTGCAATGAGTTTGAGGGAAAATTTCATAATCTATATCATTACAGATATAAAGTATAATGGTTCAACTTTTAGTGCTTGACAGGGAAGAATCATGATAAAAAGGTCAATATGAAATCATCTGATTATAGTAGCAATATCTAACATTTGAAATGCATCCATGCTCTTTTGTATAATCATATTAGACTCAAGTATATTTATTTTCACATCTGTTATAACTGCTATTGCAAAGGAGAAATACTATTGTCTTATTTTCCAAGAGATATACACAGAGCAATTTTTTTTTCTCCAGGGAATTTGTGCAAACCAATATAAGATTTAAATTCTTCACATAATATATAAAACAGGAGAAGCCTCTTCAGATTTAATTTTTTGAAGTCTGGAATGCTGGCACTTCCCAATTAGGCAACAGTTCTTCATTCCTGTAATCTAGAACATTGAACAGATATATATTTATATATATACATAGATATGGCTAACCTCTTGATGTCAGAAGATGGTAGTGAACAAGCAGATAATCATATAGAAAGAAACAGATATGGGCTGATTGTTACTAGACAACTAAATTATACTAAACAGCTACAGTAACAGGGCCATTTTAGTTTTATTAATTTCACCATCTGACAGTCCTATGTGTAAAAAGGAAAACAGTCATTATTTTATTTCTATCCCATTATCATCTTTTTTTTTTCCCCAAAAAGGAAATGACACCTGTGTATAAAATTTCTTTATCCAATCATTTCAGGACTATGGAGTATTAGGATTACCACTTTTTTTTAAAGATTTTATTTATTTTAGAGAGCGAGTGAGCGAGTGTGCACACAAATGGGAGGAGGGGTGGGGAGAGAGAGAGCGAATCCCTTAAGCACACTCCATGCTGAGCATGGTGCCCGATGCTAGGGCTCGTCGGAGGGGCTCAATTTCATGACCCTGAGATCATGACCTGAGCTGAAACCAAGAGTCAGACGCTTAACCGACTGAGCCATGCAGGTGTCCCTAGGATTACCACCTCTAATACAGGTTAGGACCAGAAGAGATGACACAGAAAGAGCTGACCCCCATATGCAAGGGCAGAAGGCTCCACATTAGTTGTACTGCTCAGCAGAAAAGAACTAGGTTAAAGGAAGAATTTCCTCTTCGAGTCTTTAGAAGTGGGACATACTAAAAAGAGATTAATATGTTTCAATACAATCTTGCTTAAAGGGCAAGGTCAGATACACTGCCCTTATGGTTCATGTACTCTTACTAAAAACATACATAGCTACTTAAATTTACCCCTGATCTTGGTACTTTTCAAGTGGAATGGCATGGCACTTCCAGTCTATAATCACTCTGTGATTTCTTTGCTCTGCCAAATATTCTGACTGCTAACTGACCCACCATTTGGTATTTTCAAACACTCACAGAGATCTCAGGTGACTTATTAAATATATTGTTAGGCCGAGTTACATATCAGAGCCTAAGAATTTATACAACCAGGATGAAAATCTCATTTCTAGATGAAGGCCAAGATTTCTCTTCTCTCAGGTAATACACAATATACTGCAGGGTGTATATGAATGAATTTTCGTAACAGGCCAGGAGATGGCACCTCTTCCTTTAAACATAAGCTAGAACATTTTCTAGAGAACTGGAAATTAAACTAGGGTCAGCTAAGGTAATGGCATCAGCAAGTCAATCAACTATAGTTGACTTAAGTAAGAGAGTTAGGTGATATAGCTCAGAATAGGAACTGGAGTCCTATTTTCCTTACCTTTGCACCCTTACCTAAACAAACACCAGCAAATTTTAAAATAATCACCTTCAGGGAGCTAATGATTTATAGTTATTGAGTCAAGATTTCACTAAAAGCGTAAAGCAAACATCTGACCAGAATCTGTCTTTCTTAAATCCAATCAGAAGCAATCCCGTGCTGTTCCCTCCTTTCTCCCCATTTTCCTTGACCTTCATTTAGGAGGGGAGGGTACCAAGAAAATTAAACTAAATTAAAGGGGGGTACAATTACACAGTTGTTTCCCTGAAGAGAGAGATTCATCTAGGTCTCTAAGGAAGCACATATTCATTAATTTGGTGCTCTGGAACAGGTAATCTGCTTGATGGACCCAAGAGACTAACAAGACTAAGTGTAACCAACTCTCAAGTGGGAACAGTAGACATTTCTCTAACTGGACCTAGATTAGTAATATGCACATAACCAGCATCAAATGACCTCATAAAATCACTTCATGAAAATATCCCATTATGGTGTAGTTTGTAGAGTTCGTGAAGATAAGTAGACACTGTTCAGGGGATTTCATATACATAATTAGAGAAAAACACATGGTTCCCGCAGGGCGTGGTTTTTCACTTGACAGGCAGCTTCAATGCTGCCACTAATTTCTCTCCAGTGGGGTCACTTTAATGAAAACTTAAATGGTACTAAAGTCAACTATACTTAGAAGTCTACAGACAAAACATTTCAAAGAAGTCAAACTAGACCCGAGAGGAAATGACTACCAAAACATAGCATCAGACAGCCAGCAGAATGGCTTGAGTTAAAAAGACTGACAACACCAACTCTGGGGAGGACGTGGAACTCATCAGCTGCTAGCAAGTGTATAAATTGGTCCAATTGCCTTGAAAAACCTTTTAGCAGTATCTACTAAAGCTGGTCCTATATATAAGTGTATAGTCTGGCCATTTTGTTCCTAGGTACACACCAAATAGAAATGATGCACGTGTGCATAAAGACTCATGCAAGACTGCACAGAATTATCCATATAGTTCTCAAAAATATAAATGTCCATCAATAGCAAAATACATAAACAGACTGCTAGTACAGTCACGCAATAAAAATGAACTACTGCCATATGGTACTGCAGTTACATCTTTATTAAGATAATTCTTGAAAACATATTTTTGAGTAAAAGCAGCCAGACATAATACCTGTTTTTGTTAATGTTAAGTTCAAAGAGAGGCAAAACCAATGATGGTGTTGGGGATCAGGGCAGGGGTTACACTGGGGGAGGAATGACTATTACTGATACACAAAGGTGTGTTCACTTCGAAATAACACATCAAATGTGCACTTAAGCATTTTGTTTCAGATGAACCACATTCAACTTTAATTTGCCAGGAACTCAGGAGGGACCCTGGAAGGAATTCTATTTTTGGAATACTCGTTCTGTAGCCGGCACTAGGGACACAGCAGTGAACAAAACATCTGTGGTCCTCGCCCTCAGTCAGCTTACAATCTCATACGGAGAGAGACAAATTAGCAATAGATGAACACATCTACAAGCTATATATCACATTTACAAGATGCAGAAACCTGGAAATACCCTAACAAGTGAAATGGGAAGTGGTTAGGGTTGGGGAAAGTCCAAAGTAAGAGCATGAGCAAGGCATTTGTTCTGTTTTCAGTATCTTACCTGGCTCAGAGCTGCTGCTTACTGTGGGTCTAAAGCAGCAGACATGATTTCTTTTTAGGCTTCTTCTTTTCCACTGGTGTTTTTCTATTTATCTGTCTGACCAGGTCATAAAATATCTAAAAAAAAATAAAACAAACAAAAAAAAACACAACACAAGAAAAAAAAGTCTTATTCAACAAACACTTGAGCTCTTGCTCTACAAAACCACCTTGGTTCTGTTAAATGTTATTCTGCTCTTGGATCTGTATTTTGCTGCTTTATCAGCAGGTTTCTTAAAACGTGGCTCTCGGTCAGGGTAAAGCAAGACTTATCAATTTACCATGAGGGAAAAAACTTGCTCTTAGATATTCAATATCGACTTAAGAAAAAAAATTAGTAGTGAAAAACAAGGTAGTGAAAAACAAGGTTAAAAACTTGCTCTTAAATATTCAATATTAACAAGAAAAAAATTAGTAGTGAAAAACAAGGTAGTGACGTTTTATTCCTCATGGAATCTTATATGCTTCAAAACATAATGATTAAGGGAATAGTTGATGGTCAACTTGAATATGAACACATTTATTTTATTTTTTAAAAACTTCAAACTTGGGGTGCCTCGGTGGCTCAGCTGGTTAAGTGTCTGACTCTTGATTTCAGCTCAGGACAGGATCTCAATGTCCTGGGATCAAGCCCCATGACTGGCTTCCCGCTCAGCACAGAGTCTGCTTGTCTCCCTCTCCCTCTGCTCCTCCCTTCGCTCTCATGTGTGCTTGCTTTCTCTCTCTTAAATAAATCTTTAAATGAAAATAAAAAAATTCAAACTTACAGAGAAGTTGCAAGAATACTAAGGACTGGTGTATATTCTTTACCCAAATTCACCAATTAGTAACATTTAGCCATGTGTACTTTATCATTTCTCTCTAAATACATTCTTATTTTCTAAATCATCGGATAGTAGTCTGCATACAACAGGGCCCTTAGTGGTTGAGTGTATATCTTCTAAGAGCAAGGATATTCTTCCATAACCATGTTACAGTTATACATCGAATACATTTAAGCACTGATATGTTACTTTGTATCATCTACAGTGCAGATCCCAATTTTATCAGTTACCCCAATGATGTCCTATATAGAATTCCTGCTCCCCACCCTCAAAGGATTCATCTAGGATCACATACTGCATTTAATTTTCTGTCTCTTTAATCTGTTAAAATCTGGAATAGTTCTTCAGTCTTTGTCTTTCATGACATTGTCATTTCTGAAAAGAGATGGTTAGTAACTTTATATAATTTCCCTCAGTTTGGGTTTGTCTGATCTTTCCTCATGTTAAGATTTATGTATATTTTTGGCTAGAATAGGACAGAAGAGATACCATGTTCCTCTCAAGATACCACATGTAAAAGCATATGATTTCTGTTTGCTGTTTTTGGTGCTATTAATTTTGGCTAAAGTGAAAAAGAGAAAAAGTGTGTGACCCCCAAATGAAGTGACAATCTCTATTAATACATCTTTTTGATTCATTTTGGATGAAAAATGCAAGGCATCAAAGACATAAATACAATAGTATTTATTTCACAGAAGCAGATTATTTTAATTCTGACATGTTTATATGTTTCATAGTGCTAAGTATGCCCAAATATTGGAACAATTAAACAACAGATCAGATGAATTTGGTTCTTTGCTGAAATGCAAATACTTACTTACTAATGACCTGAGAAGCAAAAATCACAGAAACTCTTTACTATGACTCGTCTATAATAAATAGCGCTTTATAAAAGTATTTCAAAAGTGGGGCACCTGGGTGGCTCAGTGGGTTAAGCCGCTGCCTTCGGCTCAGGTCATGATCTCAGGGTCCTGGGATCAAGCCCCGCATCGGGCTCCTTGCTCAGTGGGGAGTCTGCTTCTCTTTCTGCCTCTGCCTGCCTCTCTGCCTGCTTGTGATCTGTCTCTCTCTCTCTCTGTCAAATAAATAAATAAATAAAATCTTTTTTTTAAAAAAAGTATATCAAAAGTTACAGGGACAAACAGCAAAATCTGAATATGCACTGAACAGGGACTGTGCAAATAACAATTTTCTTGATTTTAGTAACTGCATTGTGGTTGCATAAGAAAATGTCTTTGATATAATGGTACATACACTAACGTATTTGGGAGTAAAGGAGTGTGATATGTAAACACTGACAGAATGTTAACTGGTGAATCTGGATGAAGAGTAAACAAATTCTTATTGTTCTTAAATACTTTCAGTAAATTTTAAAAGTAAAATAATTTTTAAAATCATTTTTTAAGATGGTCCTCAGATAAAACAATTTCATGTATTTTTAAAAATGGTCCTAAGATTAAAAGGCTAATTATTAAAAAGGAAAAAAAAAAAAGCCACTATTGAGTGATTTGTCTCAAAGCTTTAAGTGATTCATTTATATTCCTTTCTTTCTGCTCTATCCTCCCCACTGCCATCTTCTTCAAACCATTTAAGTTCTCTATTATGTTATTTCTAAGAAAGCTGAAAACACTGGATTTGCGAACAAAACAGCAGTTTGTTTCACAATTCTGAAACCCTCTAAGAACTTAATATGCATAGCCACGAACAAGTTCTCATTTGTTCCCCAGCCTTAATGCATAAACTATAAGATAAAAAACTAAACGGATAAACTAAAATAGTTAAAGAATCAAAGCCACATGTTTCTTCATGCCAGCCAGTTTGGGGTTTCTGTACTACACTGACTGATTTCACAGTGATATCCTTAATGACTTCTTTGGCAAATGAGGCCCACCTCACTGCAACAGCTGGTTCAGTGATGAAGGCAAGTTCAAGCTATAGTAAGTATTTGGTTAGACACACTCAGAGGCCTCCACCTAGGTCCTTCCTCATCTCTCTGATCCACAAGAAAATCTAAAGGGAACAAAGTATACTTTCCCAATCCTTCTGCCATTACTCAACTGGGATGTCTTGATTCCAATTATGATTCCAGCCTCAGCAAAGAACTGTGATTCCACTTTCAGAACTGGCGTGGATAAGAGTTGAACATGTATACTCTGCTACAGGTGGCAGGAACTAGAGGGTTATTTAGCCAAGCAGTATGTCCCTGTGTGATCTGAAATTTGAATCCAACAGAAATCCCATGTATATTCACAAAGCATTAGCTGTCTGAGGAACTATTAGCTATCAAAGGAACTCTGTAGCTGGATTATCAGGCTACAGAGAAACATTAAAAGAAACTCAAATATTATACGCTAGTTTAAAGTTTGTATGTCCCTCACAAGAGTAAAGAGCCTTAAATAGCTAACATATTCCATATTGTTTTACTGTTCTCCACATTTAATAAACCCTCACATCAAGGTTTAACAACACTGCTGTGAAAACAGAGCTCCGGGGCACTGGAAACTATAATCCAGGAGGCTTAACAAGTAGCAGAGGAGTTCCCACAAACATTTAATGCTTTAAAAGTAAGGAACACCACCAGCCCATGGTGCTCAGTGGATCCTGACCCCACTCAGCCCCAGAGAGCCATGTCCTGTGAACCTGGTGGGCAGGTACCAGTGAGGGTGAGAACAGGGATAGCAAGGAACCAGATCCCTAAGGTCAATCATCCTACAGTGGTGATCCTGCACTACTGTTTCCCTAGCCAACCTCACGCATCATCCTAATGCTTTTTCCCCCAAGATTTATTTATTTGTGAGACAGCGAGCATGCAAGGATGCATAAGCCCCCTCCCAATGCTTTTTATCTCCGTTTTCCTTTTCTCTTTTCTTTTTCTTCCTTCCTTCCTTTCTTTTTTGAGAAAAGACTGTATGAAAACTTAAAATTTTAGGGGCTCAGTTGGTTGAGCATCTGCCTTCAGCTCAGGTCATGATCCTGGTCCTGGGATGGAGCCCTATATCAGGCTCCCTGCTCAGAAGGGAGTCTGCTTCTCCCTCTCCCGCTGTCCCCCCACCTTGTATGAGCGCTCTCTCAAATAAATAAAATTAAAAAAAAAAAAAACACTTAAAATTTTATCATTAGTTACATTTTTCAAAATAACATCTATAAAACTCTAATTCCACAACAGAGAAAGCTAAAGCTAAAAGCGTATCATACTTCCTTTCATTTACTTGGCAATGAAAAAGAAATGACTGCTGAAGATCTCAGTAGGACTTGTTCTCCACTAGGATGTAAACTTCTCTAGGGCAGAAACAGTGTCTGTCTGGATCACTGTTACCCCAGTGCCCGACACACTGCCAGACACACAGGCACACAATCAGTATCTGCTGAATGATGAAATTTATGAATGTTTTATGTACTTACAAAAATTGGTTTTACCTAATAAAGCAAGCTTTAACATTCTTGGTTATTTAAAAAGAGAGGATGTGCAACAAGCTCAATTTTTTTGCCTGTCAGATGTTTAAAGTAACTTAATCATTTTAATCAAACAACAGCCTACAAGCATAATATTAAGTCAAGGAAAAGTGACCTACAGACCCAAAGGCCAGAGAGGAATAGCAAACAAAAACACAGGATGCTGATAACCTAAGGCCCTCATAACTCTCACATATGTTATGAGTGAGCTGAGCTGTCAGATTACCTGTGATGCCACAAATGACAAGCAAACAGGCCAGTGAAGACTTATGCATTACAGGGAAAGGAAAGAAGCCTCCTCTGATTGGTTGGTTCGTTGTTTTAAAAAGCTTATGTTAAATATGTTAAAATTAACAAAAGCAAAGAGAACCTCTTGAGATTTTGGTTGGTTGGTGGTGCTAGTTGGAACTGCACAGATCTTTAGGGATCCAGGAGGGTACTGGACTGACACCCAGTCAGTGGGCATGCTGACTAAGCATGTCCTGTCACAGCTTCGTTTTCAAGATGGTTGGAAGGCTTAAGTCAGAGACGAAAAAAGCCTTGGGCACCTGCCTCATCAGGCCTCAAAAAGTGGGTGAATTCTAGTTCCACGTCTATGCTCAGATTTCTCCCATGAGTTAGAAACCAAAGAAAGGCCCGACTCAAAACATCAAATTCTGGGATACCCATGAGGTATTACCTCATATACCTTTCTGTATAACCTAAGTTCATAAGCTCAATAACTACTTTGATTTTTGTATTTTCCTACTTGACTTTACAACCTATTTACACACATGTGCATAGATAACTGTGCAAGGGTGATAGGACAATCTGCACACACTACCTTCCGGCATATCATTCAGAAGCTTAGCAGGATTTCAAACACATTGTTTAACTTAAACTTTCTCTTTGCCAGTAAGGTAAATATAAGTGTCTTCATCACAACCATCAAAGTGATTTTATGTAAGTGAGGAAATACGGTTTCTAGGAATTACTTAGTGTTCTCTGTACACTGATAGATTCAAGACCAATTAGAAGAACAATTTTTTTTCTTCAAAAAATTTGGTTTTGGCTATTACCTTAAAAGAAAGGTAACTAAAAAGGCACTTATTTGTGCTGTCTAGCAGCTGTAGGTTACCTCGTTAACGTTGATCTTTGACTTTGCAGAAGATTCTAAAAAGGCACAGTTACACCACTGTCTTGCTAAGTTCTGACCCTGTTCTTTGCCAACTACTCGTTCATCTTCCAGGTCACATTTATTGCCAACCAAAATCATTGGAACCTATGGGAAGGAAAAAACACAATATGAGCACTAGCATACTTGTTCCTTAGCCTCTTTTAAGTAAGTAACTACCTGTCACCAATTGAAATCTATTAGTTAGGACAATAAGCTTCACCAAGTGCTTAAAAAATTCTATGTATGCATACTGGGAGAAAGAAGGTAGATAGAACAGGAAGAGACAGAAAAAATATGGAAGAGATGCTACTATGTTCATTAGCTAAATTATTTTAAGGATATAATGGTATAATTCTCATGTGGACTACTAATAATATAGCTGAATTCCAAGTACAAAAATCTGAGGGAAAAGGAACCTCCTGCAATGCAGAGAAGAATGTATTCATTGGGCCTAAGTGCTTCATCTCCCAGGTCCAACAGGTTCCAAAAGTAGTTGGCAAGACCAACAAGGTAACAAGCTCTACTTCTATATTTGACATTAGATCTGAAGACCAGTTTAGGTGAGATATTAAGAAGCAATAACAATTAAAATAGAGCCACAAAGCAGCTATGCCTTCCCTTTTCCCCCATATCAGAAATGTGGCCCCTACTTGCAATAAAACAAGTTGCTAACAAACTGTATAACATCCTTAGATAAAAGGTGTCCACAGAACAGTCATTTGTGAGGTGATGGGCACTATACACAAGAAAGGATTTAAGGGACATGGTGGATTTTGTACCTAAATCAGGCAATTATCACATGTTAAATGACATACTAGACATCAACAAGTCCATCTTTTTTAATTATGACACGAGATGAAGAGATTAACATTACCAGAGTTCAGTGATTTGCATGTAATTGCCTATGAAAACAGAAGTCTCTTTGATAAATTACTCATGGGAAGGAAAAGAAGTATTCACTAGGTTATGGATGATCTTGAGTCATTTGACAGAAATCCCTTCCGCCTACAGTATTACCCAAAGTTAAGGTCCTGAGCAGGTACAAATGTTCCCATTAATAATGAGAAAGAACATGCAAAAACAGAAAGACAGGTACAAATGAAATTTTATATCCCAACTTATACAACTGAAAAGGAACTCTCTGTAGTTCAAAAGTGAGGTAAACATGGAAAATATACATTTCATCTTTGCAAAAAGGCACAACAACAATGACGTTATTCATCAAATAAGACAAGAATTCTGCAACAAAAATAAAATTAAAAAATACAAAAACCCAGTGAATTAAAATCTTTAAAATAATTCAAAGGAAAAAAACTGTAAGTACAAACTATACCAAGAGAATTATTGAAGTGGAAAATACCATTATGGCTCTTACTAATGTTCTTTGAACACTGTTTCTGAAACATAACTACCACCTTTCAAAGCTCAACTCAAGTCCCACTTCTACCAAGTACTCTGACTCCTCTTCCTTCCCTATGCACTTATTAACACACAGCACAATGAATACTTTATCATACATGCCCTCTATCTTAGCATATAATTTGTAGGTAAATTTAGAAAGTTGTAAAATTTTTTTGATCACGACTTTAGATATGTGGTAGCTACCTCCAAATCCTCTTAATAGAAAACAAGACACTTTTCATTTGGACACAGAGAGATAGCAGTATGTCTTACAGTGAGAAGAACAGGGGCACTTGGGTGGCTTAGTCGGTTGAGCATCTGCCTTTGGCTCAAGTTATAATCCTGGGGTCCTTGGATTGAACTCCATGGGCTCCCTGCTCAGCAGGGAGTCTGCTTTTCCCTTCCCCCCTCTGCTCGTGCCCTGTCTCTTTCTTTCTCTCTCAAATAAATTAATACAATCTTTAAAACAAATAGAAAAATACTTACATCTTCTGTGTCCTTAACCCGTAAAATCTGTTCCCTCAGGTCCTGTAAGTCATTAAACGTGGACTGAGCTGTAATAGAATATACTAGTGCAAACCCTTGGCCATTCTTCATATACAAATCCCTCATTGCTGTAAATTGTTCCTATAATAAAAAATGTACAATTATAAGTATGATTTCTTGAATGTACACTGGAACAATTTAAATCTGATTAATCATATAGAAGCTACTGAATTTTTTCTTACATGCTCTCATGACAAGAATATAAGACCTATTACACAGTTTTTAGAAACTTTGAGGTAGATGTTCTTGTTCCCTACTTACACAACTAGAAGCAATGACAATGAACTAAGGAATTAGAAGGGAGATCTTAACCACCTTATCACGTTATACCATGGTTTCTGTGTGGTTTAGAAAACTGTATATAATTCCTTTTTACATATAGATCCTAATTAAATTATTCTGACGCTACTAAAGATGACCTCCAAGAAAGTGCTGTTAGAAAAGAGAAGTCCAAGTACTGAATCCTGAGGCCCTCCAACATTAAGGGGTTGGAGAGATGAAGACAAATCAGGAAAGGAGATTTAGGAATAACCAATGATAGAGGGAGAAAACCAAGCAAATGTTGGTTCCTGGAAGCCAAAGGAATAAAATTTTTACAGAGCATAGTGATCAACTGAGTTGGAGGTTGCTGAAAAGTCCAAGGAAGTTGAGGATACATTCGGAGGACTGATCATAATGATCAGGCCATGGATTTGAAGCTATGTGAAGAGGGGGTTAGGATATGAGGACAATCAAAGATGGTGGGATAAATGGACTGAAGGTTCCAGCGAAGCTTAAAGTATAAAAGGAAGTGAGATAAAACAAGAGGTGGAGAATAGCATGCCTAAAAGTGAGATGAAGGTAGTATTCATATAGTCTGTTATTGGTAATCATATAGTCTACGTAAGACCATTGGCAGGAATGGCTGAAGCAGTATGGAGGTCAATAAACTGGTAGGCTGAGGAAATGGATCATCTATAATATCCATACAGATTTTATTTGAATACTAAAATCACCAAGAATTCTGACAGAAGCAGTGATGAAGAGATTGAGTAAAAATCTTCAAGGAATAAGGAGTGATCTGGGACACAATTAACGAGGATCAACTACTTTCCAAGCTTTATGGAAGGCCCTGGGGACACAGACAACTGAAGAGGCAATTATGACCCAGTACATTGAGCACTAGGATGGGAGAATGACAAGATATTTAAAGGCCCAAAGGAAAGATCTCTATGGTAGGGAAGAAATTCCTTAATTTGGACAAGAAGAACAAAGACCTCCTTCACACTTGTGGAGGCGATGAATGGCAAAAGGAGAAAAGTGCTCTTTAACTCTTGGCATATCTGGGAACGGAGGGGAATGACTGCTGATTCAGAAGCTAAGGAAATTGGGGGGGAATGGCAAAAGGGGGAGATATTTTGAGTCAACAGATATAAGAAAGAGGTAGTTCTAATGACCCCAAGCTTCCTACTGGAATCAAGATCTATTTTCCCACAAAAGAATGGAAAAATACAATATCATTAGCACTACAACTGCTCCAGTCTACTTAAATGCTTTTCTTAATGACATGAAACTTTCTCATCATTTTTATAAAATTATGTGGAAAATTTGTGCTAAATTTTAAACAACTTACAACATTAAAGAATACCATCTATTCTAAAGCTGAGAACTGCCCAACAGGTGAAGTCTACATATATGGAAAAAAAAAGAAAAATCACTTAATATGTGCATTTATGGCAGTATAACAGGAAATCATCAGTAATTAATAACAAAATTATCAAGGAGATGACAAATGAAGGCAATGAAAACACTTGGAGCTCATATATATAACTATATATCACTTGTGTCAAGGGATTTATAATCACTATCTCATTTGATCATCAGAAGCACCCTATGACATACTAATGTCATCATACAGCAGTCATTTAAAGTTGAGAAAAATGAGGCTCAAAATAATCCTAAAGATTTTTGTCAGAAAACATGTACCTGTCAACAGCCCCTTGAGATGTTAAAATACTAATAAAAGGCAAAACCAATTTTGATAAAAATTAGTGACTATGGTGCCAAGAGACACAGTCTTATAGAAACTCAGAGAAATACCTATTTTAACTAAAATTCTGGATTTAAAATAACCCCCCTTTTTTTTAAAGCAGTGATAGGGTAATCCTTTACCTCAATATAGAGAGAAGATAAGCAATGTACACATTCTGTAGGCGAAATCGACACAATGTTAAGAGTAGTATGTGGGTATGAAGTACAGCACAGATGGTTGGAAGCACATAAGAAAATTTAAGAAACCCTACTTTTAGATAATTAGTTCTTAATCAGAACAATTACTTTTACTCAGAGGAATTATTCAGACGATAAAACCTGCTCACCAACTAAAATCTATCAGAAAAAGAGAAAACATCCTTACTGTTCCTGCTGTGTCCAGGATTTCGAGCATACACTGTTGGCAATCTACTTCAACTTGCTGTTGGGGAAGGAAGGAAAAATAAAGAGTAATATCAAAATCAAAACGTCAGTCTAATTTCCTGCCACCTCTTCACTCCAAGTACCTACTAACAACTACAAAGCCTTTTCTCTAGGAGTTTGCTATACTGGCTGAGATTTAACTGGGTACTATAATAAAGAACAGGAGGTCTCAAGCATGTTCTATTAATACTACAGAAGCCAGGATTGTTAATGCTGAGTTTAGATATTTTCTGACCACTATAAATTGAGTAATGATTTTTGCTATTATAAGGCAATGTTCATATCCTCTCATTTAAGAAAAACTGCAACAAACAGGTATAGTTCTAACAGAAATAAAAAATGTAGAAAATTATGTATATATTATCTTCAAAGAAAACAAAGCACAAATGTATTAAATAGCTCAAAATACAGACAAGATTTTAAAGAAAATTCTGCCAATTTACCACGTTCCAACTACTAAAGTTTTACCAAAATATGCCCCAAATTAAATACACAGAAAAATTTTAAGAGATAAGGGGAATGCAGAGGTACTAAAATGAGTAACACTGAACTCACACAGTCCTCAAGACTTTAAGAAAAAGGTACGTCTTTGGAAGAGCTATGTGCATTAGGTGAAATTTTATATTCTAAATTTATATTATATACTGAAATTGTATCTCCCCAGTGTTTTATAAAATAAGAGAAGGTTGGCCTAAAGAAAGTATCAACTATGAACCTTCCTGAACATTTTTAATAAAGAAGTAACCAAGAAAAGTGTCCAATCTTCAACATTCTAGATACAGATCTGTTTGTAGTTACAGCTTAGGCAGCAGCGTCTTGGGGGGCAATTTTAGTACTGCAACACTGCCTTCTAAAAATAAACATATTGACATAAGGCCTATTTTCAATGCTTCTGTGTCAGCTCAGAGATCACTGAGAAGCACCATGGGCAGTGCTACAAACCCACTGTGGCACCACTTACAGGACTCCCGTGGGGACCTGCTCAATCAATCAGTAAGTGCGCATGCTCAAATGAATAATGTGTTAGGTCTGTAGTTTCTCCATGTACCTAGAACACAATTTTATTTCCAATTTGCAGATAACAAAACTGCTCTGCCAGTATGGCTGGATGAGCTTATATAATTTAACAAAACTTATGACACCACTAAAGGTAAATTCTACAACATCTAACAAAGTAATCCTTTCCTATTTGTTGAAAGGTTTAATTCTCTGCCTCCCTCCTTAACATACTTGGGAAATAAAATCATGAAAATTCCCCATAATGCTAGACTAAAATGAAATAAAATAGTATTTTTTAGTCAAGACTAATTTTTTTGTTTTGAATAATCTTCATGTTTTAGAACTTTGGCATTAGAGTCACAATAAAACTGAGCAGAAAATACAGTGTTTCCATATACCCTTCTCCGACTCCCCACTAGCCTCTCCTACCATCAGCCTCCCACACCAGACTGGTACATGTATTACACTTAGTGAACCTAAGTAGAAACATCATTATTATGCAAAGTCCATAGTCTACTTTATGGGTTTACTCTTGGTGTAATATATTCTATGGGTTGGGAAAATGTGTAATGACATGTATCTACCATTATAGTATCATATAGAACCCAATATCAAATTTCTTATAGTCTTAAGATATATAGTCTAAAATCTCTTAAAGTTATTATAAAACTAAACCAAAATAAAAACTTTTGGTCACTGGTTAACTTCGAGCATAAAAATGATCTTAATTTTCACAAAAAGAGTTGTCAAAAATATACCTAGTCTACATTAAAAATACCCTCTACCAGGAGAATGTGTACACTAAAGAACAGATTACTAATCAGTAACAGAACATAGAGCTCTCTGTAGCTAAGTAGTATTTTATGAGAAATACTCTGTCCTGGTAAAACTTTTAAAAACAGTTACAGAAGATTTATATCACTTTGCAAAAAAGATTTTTAAAAAGCAATTCTGTGGATCAAGTTTTAAAGTCCTAAGAAACTATTTGTAAGCATGCGTACACAAGTTTCACATTTTACCTTTCTGTAAGAATCTTCTATCGTTGGGTCATATTTTTCAACAAAAATTCCCTGAACAAACTGAACTGTCTAGAAAAAAAAAAAGCAGAGAAAAGTTAAGTACTTAAAAGAAAAATCAAATCTTCCATAATGCTACTTATACCATTATAAAATGATAAAGACTAAATGAAATTACGTGAAAATTCTGGGTAAATATGCAGATGTACGGTCTCATTATTTTTCAATACAAGGATACACCCATACCTAAGAGGGCACATTGAGAAAGGAGATGGTCATGTTAAAGGCTGTCAGCAATGCTGCAGCCAACTCCCACTGTGAAATAATTACTATATTGTTTCAAAACACAACAAAGATACAAATAAGGACACATATCCTAATTAATGAAAAAAATGAAAATTTACTAGTATTTAAACTCCTAATACCTCTTTATGTATCTATAGTAACTTTTATTTCATGCTTTTAAAGGAATGAGACAAAAGGTTCTAAATCTTCCAGAATCTTAAAACAGTCTCATTGTGGGGGAAAAGAGAAAAGGAAATTAAAAAGTACCGAATTTACTAAATTTATAGTCATATCCAAGTTCTATGTTCTCTCTAGAAGTAGTTATTTTTCCCATCTGCCAGCTGAGATTCCAAATATACAACCTTTTTGCTTCCGAAGCCTTACTTTTTTCATTGGAAATACTGCTTACTCATCTTTTCCAGATTACCTACTTCTCCCTCTAAGATTTCTAAAAACACAGACTTCACACTAGGTATCTTATCATTTGGTAAATAAAAAGAAGTACTGAAGATGGTTGTGAAATACTGCCTGGACAGCTTTAAAATAGGGTCTGGTACATTGCCACATAAAAGTAAGGAAAGGTAAGAATGTGGCCTGAGGTCACCTACACTTAAATTATGCACTGTTTTAGCTTGAGCTAAATACATTAAATGGAATATAGTAAACTTCAAACTTCTTCCTCTTACTAAGCTCCTGTTCTTCAAAGGGAACTCAGGATATAATTATACCAAAAACTTTAATCATTATTTTTATCAAGGATTCAATCATCTCATCATCTTAGTACTACGTAGAATTCGATCATGGAAAACTTCCTAACATGCTTATACTAGAACAGAGGTTCTCAAAATGTGGTCCAGAGCAGATGTTTAGGAAAAAACCTACTGTCCTCATTATACCACGACACAGTTGCTTTTCTCATAAATTTATAGTGTTTTTCCAAAGGGTATATAACATATGCTATAGCTAGACACTAGATGCAGAAGCTGGTATGAGAATCTAAGTGCTTTCTATAAAGCCCATTGTTAGAGACTAGCACAAATAAAAAACAATCTCCCACCTTTCACTTCCTTCTTCATAAAGCAAGCTTTCATTATTTCTCTGAATCTCATCTCAGTTCTCAGGGACATCTCATTCAATGATACCGACTTTTATTTTATAAAAGTCCTCCTCTACCTTCTTTACCTACTGTCCTTTCTGTGTTAAAATCAAAAACAGAGACAAGCCTGAAAATTCCCTGAGCAGATAAAACCAGTTTAGTCATGTAAACAAAGCTTAATTTAGCTTATTTAGCAAAGCTAAATTGACCTAGAGGTCATTTCTTGCTTATGCCTCTGGAAATCAAAAGCAAAACATACAGTTTCCCAAGGTTGCTATGAGGTAACCATTAACCAATTCTCTATCATTTAAAGAAAATTCTAACACAATAACCAGTCACTGAAGAGTCACTGCTTTCTCACTCTATCAGCTGCTTTATTATAACAATATACCCCTGAGACTCATTCCATGTTCTGGTTTGAAGGTTCCCGGTTTGCAAACTTTTTGGTGTGTGCACAATGAACTTACTAATTGTTGCTTCAATGATTCATTAATTTTAGTTCTGTTATTTCTTGAACTTTTGACACCTGTAACAATTACTCCCTTCCTCTCCAATATCACCACTGTCCTTTCCACGGGATTACTGCCTCCAGCACACAAACCATTTGCTCTACCATCTCCCACCCAGAAATAAAAATTTCCCTTAACTCAACTACTCCTCCAGCTTCACCCCCTCTCTCTGCTCCCTCTGATAATCAGACTTCTTCATCTGTCTACAATCGTGGTTCTGTTTCTTCAGCACTCACTTACTACACAACCTACCCCAGCACAGTTATGGCACTATCGCCTTACTGAAGCTTGCTTTTAACAAGTCCAGCTACCTCCGTGTTTTCTGTATCATCTCTTTCCTCTCTCCTTTAAACCTGACTTCTGGGCAGTCAAGTAAAGATGCTTTCCTTACATTCAAGTATAAGATGTACTCTTCTATGCTGGATCCTTCAATCCTATCTACTCTTTAAAGGTTGAGAGGTATTCAGAGCTCAGTCCTGAGTTGTTCTTTCTCTAATCTCTCCCTAGACAACTTCACTTATTCCTATGGATTTTTTTTTTTTTAAAGTTAATACCATGGGCATAGGATAAAACACAAAAGACACAAAAGAGTATGCAGTAGTAACCAACCCTACCTATCACGTTTGTTCCCAATTATCTAATTCTACCCCCAAGTAACCAGTATAGTTTATTTAACCTTGCAGAGATGGTATCTACATTTTATACTATCTTACTTCTCACCCTCCCTTTTTCTTTGTTATCAAACGATCATCTACACTGTGTGGTACCTTCTTGCCCCCTAAATAATACATCTGAGATATCACTATATATCAGTATATACAGAGCTGCTGCATTCTTTTTAATAGTTATATATTATTCTACTCAAAATGTGTATTAAAAACTCACCTTTAACCAACCCTTACTGGTAGACATTTAGGTTGTTTCCAAACTCTTACCACTGTAAGGAATGTTGCAATCGATAACCTTGACCATGTTATTCTGTATATATGAACTTTTATGTGAAATTTCAAGAGACTTGCTGAATTAAAGTTATATACATTTAATTTTTTAAGTTTTTTTTTTTTTAATTTAAGTAATCTATATATCCAGTGTGGGGCTCAAACTCACAACCCCACGATCAAGAGTCACATGCTCTTCCAACTGAGCCAGCCAGGTGCCCTGAATACATGCATCTAAAATGACAGATATTCTCATTCACCACAGAGGTACTAATTTATAGGTACTAATTTAAAAGTAACATAATTCTCATGAAATTAAATACTGCTGATATATACATGGTGCCCCAAATCATGTAAGTCTCTTTTAAGGTTATTATCTTGAGGAACTAAGTACTTATTTGATGTATTTACTTTAACATCTCACATAACCAAATTTGACATGACTTTTGATTTTTATTTTCAGATCTGCTCATTCTCCAGTAATTCACTTTTACTTAAATGATCCATCCATAAAATTAGTAGTTCAACAACTAGAACTTTGGGAATCATCCTCAACAACTCCTTCTCTCCTAGTCCTCAAACCAATCCAGCACCAAGTTATTTAATTCTCAAAGCATCTACTCTTCTCTCCTTCATTGCCACAGCCCCAATATAAGGTTCCACACAATAATCTGGGGTTCAGCATTAACTCCCAACTGGTCTCCCGTGTCCACTCAGCTTCTCTTCTAAATCACTCCACACTGAACAAAGTATTCTCTTTAAAACATGTATCTAATCCTGTCAACACCCCTCCCACCTCCCAGCCCCTCAAAAAAACCAAAAACAAAAACACTTTCAATGGGTTCTCACAACATTAGGTAAGTGTCAAGTTCTCATATGGCCTTCAAGTCATGATGTGGTCCCTGCTTCTCACTTCATTTCCCTCTACTTGCCTTCCAGTTCACTCATGCTACAGCACCTGGGACCCATTCTTAGTTGTTCAAATGCTAACTGACGTTCATTTGTCCTAGCAGCCTCTCTTAACAGTCTGTACTTTTCTTTCAAAGTATCTCTTTCACAATTATAATGAGGTAGTTCTTCATTTAACTTTGTAATTATTCTATCTCTTCCACTACATGGTAAGCTCTGAGGGACAGTGACTGTTTTTGTTCACTATTGTCACCCTAAAGTCTGACAGTATAGAAGCTCAATGAGTATCTGCTAAATAAATACAGCATGTCTACAAAAAATAACTTCATTTCACTTAAGTCTAGGGTGGAAGTAGGGTAGGACTTACTCCACTAGTATCTGAAATAATCAGTATTCCCCCACTGGAATGTAAGTTCCTTAAAAAATGAGAACAATCTTATTCTTCTTTGCATTACAATCATAGAGTGCTAAGCACATGGTAGGCAGTCAGTAAATATTTGCTTAAGTGAAAGACTCAATGAGGCACCATTGTAAGCTACACATCTGTGGTTACTGAATGAATCTTTGTCCCCTGGGGGCCAAATACTAGGCATATAAAAAATACTGCCACCTTTTCTCACTAATGACTAAAAGTCTAAGACAAGCAAATATCAATGTTCTTCTTGTATTATACTAATTAAGTTAGGGTTAGGTGGCTAACTTACCAGAGCAGACTTCCCCACGCCTCCTGAACCAAGGACCACTAGCTTGTACTCACGCATGATGTGGTCTGTTTAAATACTGACAATCTGGGGAAAAAAAAACAAAAATCTAAAGATTAATAAACTTGCCAAGAATAGCCTAAGAATGTGCAACTGTTACATGAAATATATGATGTATTTTGGTTTTTGTTTGCTTTTTCCCTTAAGGCTATTAAGGGGAACAGAGGAACACAGTAAAACCATGCAGATTCTAAGCTAAGTTTATAGAACCACTGCCAGGCATTTTAATTCATTAAAGATCACCTTTGACGAGGCATCAGTCATCCTTAGGGCCTGTTCATGTTACTTGTCAGAGTGTTTGACCAGAAAATAAGGTGATAAAACTAGTAGTTGTCTTGGGGTCCCTGCGTGGCTCAGTAGGTTAAAACTAGTAGTTGTCTTATAACTACAATCATGAACCTAATTCTTTACAAAGCTGTTGTTTAAATGACTTAACACACTTTTTTGAAAAGTTCACTCATTAGCATTAATGTATATGCTATTTTATTTACTTAAAATAACATATAGTAATTATATACTATTTTGTTCATTATACTATTATAGCTGAACCATGTAAAATGTTACTTGAAAACTATTAGGATATGAAAGGGATATTAATGAAACTGCTAAAACTCTGTAACTAGGGATTAGTAATATGCTCTATAAGGCCCAAATTGCTAGAAAGGCCAAAAAAAAAAAAAAAAAATATATATATATATATATACATATATATATATATATATTTTATTTTTTATCTCCATAGTTATCTTAAAAGCTAATATGGCAGGTAAGAATTTCCAAAGGCCATGATGGAACAAGTAAGAATGGACTTTCTATTCCACAGTAAACACCTAAAACACCAGAAAAAATACGTGAAACAACTGTTTTCAGACATCCGACAATAAGCAGTATAGGACTATGATCTCGGAGTGTTGCGACAAGATGAAGTGAGGCCTACACCTGCCGTGGCTTTATGTCTGGAGGAACTTTTCAGACTGTGGTACAGGGAAGAAGAACTCAAGCAGAGACCAAAATGTGCATCAGAGAAGAGGCAGTTAAGCACAGAAAATTCCAGAAATCTACAAAGTTCACTTGAGTCTCTGGCCAAACATTAAGCAGAACATGCAGGATGAGACTCCATGACATAAAGGCAAAGAATAAGTAGGGATCTATAAGCTGAACAATTCTAGGGTGCTGAGAAATATTGGAAATTTTGGTCAGGAAAGTTCCCCTTGTTGAAAAACAGGCAATTCTCTTGAAATCCCAGAAAATTCAGACTTCTTGAGAAGCTATGCAAGAAAGAAGAAAATGGAGTATCTTTAATGCTTAAAGAAGGGGTGCCTGAGTGGCTCAGTTGGCTAAGCATCAGACTCCCGATTTGTGTTAAGGTTGTGATCTCAGGGTCTTAAGATTGAGCCCTGTGTCGGGCTCTGTGCTCAGTGTGAAGTCTGCTTCTCCCTCTCCCTCTGCTCCACACCCCCACCCCAATGCATGCTCGTGCGTGCTCTCTCTCATAAATAAAATCTTTAAAAAAAAATGCTTAAAGAAAAAAATGGTCAATCTAGAATGCTAAATACAATGAATCTATCCTTCCAAAATGAAAGTGAAATAAAGCTTTTTTTCAGATAGAAAAGAAAGGGAGGGAGGGAGGAAAAGGAAATGAAACAAAAGAAGGAAAGAAGGGAAGAAGATGGAAAAGCTAGAAAAAAATTTCATCAGTACCATTTAAAAAAAGCAAAGGAAGTTCTTCAGGTGGAAGAAAATGCTAACAGATGGAAACTTGGATCTACATAAAGGAATGACGATTACAAAAGGAATAAAAAGTACCAGAAATGGTAAATGAGAGTAAATCTTCAAGATCTTTTTGACTACTTAAAGCAAAACTAATAATAATGTTCTACAAGGTTTTACACCACAAACAGAAGTAACAGCACAATAATAGCACAGAAAAGGAAGGGGACTGGAAGCCTGTTGCTCAAGGTTCTTACAGTGTATTTGGAGTAGTATAATATTATTTGAAGATAAACTGTTATATGCTGAAGATGCATGGTGTAAAACCCAGAGCAGCCAGTGAAAAAAGACTGATTCATCAAAAAAGCAAAAACAAAACAAACAAGCAAAAACACCCCAAAAAAACAAAAACAAACCAGCAGAAAAAATAGGAAAAAAGCAAAAAAAAGAGAAAAGAGCAGGGGAGCAGAATTAAAAGGCAACCACACCATCATATTAAATGTAAACCATCTATGTCAATATTCCAACATTTCAATTCAAAGTCAAGATAAGAAAGCAAGACCGAACCATGATGTCTTCACCAAGAAACAATTTTTTTTAATTTTTATTTTTTATAAACATATCATATATTTTTATCCCCAGGGGTACAAGGTCTGTGAATCGCCAGGTTTACACACTTCACAGCACTCACCATAGCACATACCCTCCCCAATGTCCATAACCCCACCCCCCCTCTCCCAACCCCCTCCCCCCATCAACCCTCAGTTTGTTTTGTGAGATTAAGAGTCACTAATGGTTTGTCTCCCTCCCAATCCCATCTTGTTTCATTTACTCTTCTCCTACCCCCTTAACCCCCCATGTTGCATCTCCTCTCCCTCATAACAGGGAGATCATATGATAGTTGTCTTTCTCCGATTGACTTATTTCGCTAAGCATGATACCCTCTAGTTCCATCCACGTCGTCGCAAATGGCAAGATTTCATTTCTTTGATGGCTGCAATTTTTTTTTAAAGATTTTATTTATTTATTTATTTGACAGACAGAGATCACAAGTAGGCAGAGAAGCAGGCAGAGAGAGATGGGGAAGTAGGCTCCCTGCTGAGCAGACAGCCAGATGCAGGGCTCGATCCCAGGACCCTGGGATCATGACCTGAGCTGAAGGCAGAGGCTTTAACCCACTGAGCCACCCAGGCGTTTCTTTATTTAAAGAAACAATCTTTAAATAAAGATACAAGGAAAGTTAAAAGTAATATTTGTTGGTGACAAAGTCACAGTTGCTGCTAATATCACTACTGTGATTTGTTGCCTGCATTCAAAATAGAAACAAATACCAGAGGTTAAGGAAAAATATTTTTTTTTCTATAGAAGTGTTGGGGACCCCAGATTATGAATCCCTACCTACTCCAATCAAGTTAGCATTTTGGTTAATCTAATCAAACGCAAACATTTTGGTTTCACATCTTCTTTATAACCTTTTACATTCTTTAGAGTTCACATTTGCATGGATTCTCAGGAATGGATATTGGAATTTTTCCAAATACTTTTTCTGCATCTATTAGTATTACACTGTTTCTCTTTTTTCCCCACCAATATGTCTGCTCTTTCCACTTCTATTCAACATTGTTCTAAGCTAGTTATAGTAGAGTCTATCCTATGTAAAAGGAAGAAGTAAAATTGTCTTTATTCACAGATAACATGATCCCATATGTACAATATACCAAAAAGCTACCAAACAGGTGAATATTTCAGGATAAAAGGTTAGTACAAAAAAATAATAACTATTTTATTTGTATATGCTGGCAAAGAACTGAAAAGTTAATTTAAAAAAATACAATTTAATACAAAAATACAATTTACAATAGTATCCAATAAAAAATAAAATACTTAAAAGATGAATTTAATAGAATATGTGCAAGGCTTATATACTGAAACTACAAAACATGGCTTAGAGAAATTAAGGACATAGTAATTAGAGAGACATGCCATATTATCTTAAGATATGTCCATAATATTGTTAAGATGTCAATTCCCTCCAAGCTAGGTCTACGGATTCAATGCAATCCTAATCAGAAGGTTTCTTTTTTGTAAAAATTGACAAGATGACTAACATTTTTTTGAAAATGCAAATAACTTAGTATAGAGTTCTGAAAAAGAAAAAGTGTTACACTACCTGATTTTAAGACATAAAACTACAGTAATAAAGATATTGTTATACTGTCAAAAAGGCAAATAGATCAGTGACACCAAATTAAGTCCAGAAATAAAACCACATATATATCTTCAGTTCAATTTTGATAAAGGAACTGTCATAACCATCCTTCAAGATAACCCCCCAAAGATCCTGGTCACCTGGTATTCATAACTTATACTGTTCACTCTCAGTTTTCATATATCTTGTGTAGTTTCTTCCTAAGATTGGGTGTGTGACCATACATGTCAATAGAATATAGCAGAAGTGACCATATGTGACCTCCTTTAAAAGGCACTGCAGCTTGTACCATGGTTTCTGGTATCACTCTAAGAGAAGCCACTCCCCATGTCATGAGAACATCTAACCAGCAGCCCTTCAGAGAGGCCCAATTGGGGAGGAACTGAGGACTCTTACCAACAGTTAGCACACTTTACCAAACGTGAATAAGAGCTCTTCAGAAGTATATTAGTTAAGCTTTTTTTTTTTTAAAAAGATTTTATTTACTTATTTGAGAGAGAGAGAGTGAGAGAGAGCATGAGAGGGGAGAAGGTCAGAGGGAGAAGTGCACTTCCCATGGAGCTGGGAGCCCAATGTGGGACCCGATCCTGGGACTCCAGGATCATCACCTGAGCTGAAAGCAGTCGCTTAACCAACTGAGGCCACCCAGGCACCCATTAGTCAAGCTTTTAATTCAGACGACTACAGTCTCCTGAGACCATGAGCCAGAACCTTCCGGTCAAGCCACTCCCAAAAGGCTGGTCCACAGAAACTGGCAATAAATGATGAATGTTGCTTTAAGCCCAGAAAGAGTTGTGTTAATCTGTTACATAGGAATAGACTGTTTAAGATAGGGCAAAAGTAATTCAGTATGTAAAAGACAGGTTTTTTTTTAACAACTCAAGCTAGAAGAAAAATGAATTTCAACTCTTATTTTTGTTCATAACAGCCAAAATCTAGAAACAGCCCAAGTATCCACCAAGAAATGAATGGATAAATTGTGGTATACCCAATCAAGGGACTACTACTCATTAATAAAAAAAAAAAAAGAAAAAACTACTGACATATTCAACAAGATAATGAATCCCCAAAAACCACTCAGCAAAATACACAAAAGAGCGAGCACTATATGATTCCATTTATATAATGTAACTCTAGAAAAGACAAAACTAAGTTACAGGGCCAGAAAGTTACTTGGGGCCAGTGGTTGGGCAGGGATAATGACTATAGAGGTGGTTACAGGGGTATTTCCATTTATTAAATTTTATTGAATTGTATATTTTTTGGAAGATTTTTCATTTATTTACTTGAGAGAGAGAGCACACAAGCAGGGGGTGGGCAGGGGACAGACAGAGGGAGAAGCAGACTCCCCACTGATCAAGGAGCCAGACGCGGTACTCCATCACAGGACCCTGAGAACATGACTTGCACATTTAAAATAAGTACATTTTAGGAATCCTCATGCACTGTCAGTGGGAATGAAAACTGGTGCAGTCACTCTGGAAAACAGTATGGAGGTTCTTCAAAAAAAATTAAAAACAGAATTACCATAATTCCATTACTGGGTATTTACCCAAAGAATATGAAAACACTAACTCAAAAAGATACGTGCACCCTTATGTTTAGTGCAGCATTATTTACAACAACCAAATTATGGAAGCAATCGAAGTGTCCATCAATAGCTGAATGGATACAGAAGATGTGGTATATGTAGAGAATGTAATATTAATCATAAAAAAGAATGAAATCTTGCCATTTCCAACAACATGAATGGATCTAGAAAGTATAATGCTAAGTGAAATAAGTCAGTCAGAGAAAGAGAAATACCATGTGATTTCACTCATACGTGGAATTTAAGAAAACAAAATAAATGAACAAAGGAAAAAAGACAAACCAGACTCTTAAATATAGATAACTGATGTTTCCAAGGGGAGGTGGGTGGGAGGATGGGGGAAATAGGGAAAGGAGATTAAGAGTACACTTATCAAAATAAGCACAGAATGTACAGAATTGTTGAATCATTACATTATACACCTGGAAACTAATACAGCACTGTATGTTATACTGGAATTAAAATTTAAAAATAAATAAAATTTTAAAGTTTAAGAAGGAAAAAAAGGGACATTTTATTACATGTAAATTGTAGTTCAATAGAATTAATTTAAGAAAATCCAATGGGGAAAAAAGGGAAATTTCTTAGAATACCAGTTACATATATAGTCTTATAAACTGAGTGTGTCCCCTCAGTGTGATGATATTAAGAGGTGGGGCCTTTGGGAGATAATTAGGATTGGGTGAAGATTAGATGACTGGATTAGTGCCCTTGTAAGAGTTCAAGAGCTTGCTTCTCTCACTCTCCACCAAGTAAAGATACAGACAGCTACTTAGAAGTCAGAAAGCAGGTCCTCCTCAGACCCCTGATTTTCCAGTGCTTGATCCTGGACTTTCCAGCCTCCAGAACTATGAGAAATAAGTCTGTTGTTTAAGCCACCCAGTCTATGGTAATTTGTTCCAGCAGCGTTTATTGACTAAGAAACATAGTAAGGATGAATTATAGCAGACTATCCAACAGACATGGCCACAGGTATGATCGGTGTTCTGAATGAAAAAACAATTACAAAGTATCTCCCAGGTACCAGCTCTGTATTAGGTGCAAGGGACACAAAAATGGAAAGTATGTTTCCCATCCTCCAGGAGCTCAAATTGGAGGAAAAACTAAGAATTACAACATTATGTGAACAAAGTTTTTACGGAGCAGAGATTAAAGGGTTGGGGAAGGAAGCAGAAACAGAGGAGAGAGCAGATTTAGTTTTTCAATGGAGGTTACTTAAGAACTAAATGAAAAACTGAACAGGAATGTTCCAGGTAAGGAGGTAAGGGCATGAAGCAGAGGAAACAGCTTGAAGAAATACTCTATATCATTAAATCACAAGACAGAGGGAATACCACAAAGCTGGGTGTGGCCAGAACACATGGTTTAAAAAGCAAGGTATGGAAAAATGGAGTAGGGTTCAGAGACTAGGTTATGCTTGCAAAGGCACTTACCATGTAAAAGAGTCTACAATTTATCTAGTAAGCAATGCGGGAGAAAACAGTGACTTTTTAAAAAGATTTTATGTATTTATTTGACAGAGAGAGATAGCACAAGCAGGAAGAGTAGCAGGCAAGGGAGAGGGAGAAGCAGGTTCCCCACTGAGCAGAGAGCCTGATGCAGGTCTCTCCTGGGATGGTGACCTGAGCCGAAGGCAGACACTTAATCAACTAAGCCACCCAGGAGCTCTGAAAACAGTGTTCTTTTTGTTTGTTTTTTGTTTTTTAAGTACTACAGTCAGGTATATATTCTGGAAAGACAACTGTTCACAGTATATAAAATGGACTGGAGGAGAGACCAGAGGCAGGGAGAATAGTCAGGAAGCTACTGAAATAGCTCAGGTGGAAAATGACACAGGCCTATGCAGCAGCACTAGGGCTGATTAGGGGACAGTGGTTTTCTGAAGGTAAAACTGACAGGCCTCTGTAGCTAGTTACAGATTATTATTTAGGGGAATGAAGAGGAATAAAGGTAACTCCTAAGTATCTACTCTGGGCAAATTAGGTGGCTAAAAGGAGTCTTAAAAAGAAAGTTAATCAGGGAAATATAAATCAAAACCACAATGAGATACCACCTCACACCAGTCAGAATGGCTAAAATTAACAAGTCAGGAAATGACAGATGCTGGCGAGGATGCAGAGAAAGGGGAACTCTCTTACACTGTTGGTGGGAATGCAAGCTGGTACAACCACTCTGGAAAACAGCATGGAGGTTCCTCAAAAAGTTAAAAATAGAGCTACCCTACAACCCAGGAATTGCACTACTGGGTATTTACCCTAAAGATACAAATGTAGTGATCCGAAGGGGCACGTGCACCTGAATGTTTATAGCAGCAATGTCCACAATAGCCAAACTATGGAAAGAACCTAGATGTCCATCAACAGATGAATGGATAAAGAAGAGGTGGTATATATATACAATGGAATACCATGCAGCCATCAAAAGAAATGAAATCTTGCCATTTGCGACAATGTGGATGGAACGAGAGGGAATTATGCTTAGCGAACTAAGTCAATCAGAGAAAGACAACTATCATATGATCTCCCTGATATGAGGAAGTGGAGATGCAACGTGGGGGTTTGGGGGTAGGAAAAGAGTAAGTGAAACAAGATGGGATCGGGAGGGAGACAAACCGTAAGAGACTCTTAATCTCACAAAACAAACTGAGGGTTGCCGGGGGGAGGGGGGTAGGAAGAGGGTGGTGGGGTTTTGGACACTGGGGAAGTTATGTGCTATGGTGAGAGCTGTGAAGTGTGTAAACCTGGTGATTCACAGACCTTGACCCATGGGGCTAATAATACATTATATGTTAATAAAAAAATTTAAAAAAAAAGAAAGTTAATTTTCTTGCCCAAAATTAAGTTTGAAATTCCTATGGGAAAAGTAGGTAGTATGTGGTATTTAAAACTCTTTAAGTCTGGAAGCTCAGCAGAAACCAAAGGGCTAGAGGGTACAGACTTAGGAGTTGTTGTAAGAAGTGTTAGGAGTTGAAACCACAGCAGATGAGATCAACCAAGGGGAATTTATTCAGTGAAAACAGAAGAAAGCTAAGAATCCAGCCCTGAGAAAAGACCACATTTTGCAATGTAGATGGACAGGAAACCAGAGGAAAATGTGACTTGGGAGAGATTTGTGCTGGACACTATACCTCTATCTTTATCAGGTGGTTCTCTTATTTCCACGGAAACAAAACAAAAACACACACACACCTTGATTATTAAACACGAGCATACATACACACACACACACACACAAACACACATCTTGATTATTAAACACAAGAGCGCGCACACACACACACACACACACACACACATATAGACAGATCTGTCATCTGTAACCCCGTTCTCAGGTCCCTGGTGATTCTCAGCTGGGGACCACTGTCATTTTAACAAGATGTAAATATATCATCTAATCCAAAAATGTGTATCTTTCATGAGGGAATCCTAATATAGCAAGGCTCATTTATATTCCCAAATTGCCTCTTCGGGCAATAGAATTCGGGAAAAGCACTCAGATATGGCCAAATTATTTTGGGTATTCTGCAACAACAAAATATTTGGCCCCTGTTCCTCAACTCAAGTAGTAAGATATTCAAATCTCAAAGCTATTTTTCATATATACTATATGTACAGAAAATTATTTTCTTCATAACTGACAAATACCATTGGGTCATGAATGTATACACATACAGATACATGCAAATATAAAAATAATACAGCTCAGATAAGAAAACATACACACATACAAGTACCCAATAAGGTATAATGTAGATTAATATTTTCTTTTGAAAGGAGTTAGTTCTAACTCATTACTGCCAAGTTAGAAAACCACTATGTTCTTCCAAGCAAATCCCATGCCTTTTTATGGAAATCTCTTATGCCCTGCACTCCCAACACAGCACCAGAAAATTCCTCACTCTGGTTAAGATTCCCTGACAAATAAGGAGGACAAGAATAAACATTACACTATGTTTAAATTTTAAGTCAATCTTCAGTTCCTAACATTATAGTCCAAGCTATAATATAATTTTTTCATTCTTCCTTCAAGCAAAACTACTTCTAAATTTCACAAAATAACACAATTGTCTTTATGACACAAATCAATCCCAATTTTGTTGTTTCAGTTTTTAAATATGTAAATTAATTAATTACAAGATGAATTAGTTTCTCCTACACAAGTGAACCTACAAAACAAAATTCATTTAAGGAAATTTGGTTGTGATGAGAAATTTTGGAGAAAAAAGTTTTTACATTAAGGAACACTGAAGGTAGTTTCTTAACAAGCAGTTATACTGTTGATTATACTTACAGAAGCCATGAATATTTTATTTTGTCTTAAAGAGTTATTTACACATTTTAGAGAAGGAGGAGAGACAGAGGGAGAGGGGAGGCAGACTCCCCTCTGAACTTGAAGCCCAACAGAGCACTATTTCATGACCCCAAGATCAGGACCTAAGCTGAAACCAAAAGTCAGACACTCAAACAACTAGGCCACCCAGCACCCCAGAAGCCATGAATATTTTAAAACTGATAACTGACCACACATGCTGAGGTGGTGGTTCAGTAAATACAGAAATAATGGTAAGATTTAATCTTTTAAAATAAAGAACAAAAGGGGCGCCTGGGTGGCTCAGTGGGTTAAAGTCTCTGCCTTCGGCTCAGGTCATGATCCCAGGGTCCTGGGATCAAGCCCCACATCGGGCTCTCTGCTCAACAGGGAGCCTGCTTCCTCCTCTCTGCCTGCCTCTCTGCCTACTTGTGATCTCTGTCTGTCCAATAAATAAATAAAATCTTTAAAAATAAAATAAAATAAAGAACAATGTTCTTCATAATATATCATAATAGAAATTCAACTTTTTAAAGTTTATTTATTTATTTGACAGAGAGAGAGAGATCGATCACAAGTAGGCAGAGAGCCAGGCAGAAAAGTGTGGGGGAGGCAGGCTCCCTGCTGAGCAGAGAGCCAGATATGGGGCTAGATCCCAGGACCCTGATTCAACATTTTTTGTCACATGAAATCATATTATTATCTCATTGCAAGAATCTCTTCCTTGACACTTTCTTCTCTTGTTCTTCTCAAGATTAGCACTTTGGGGGTAGGATGTATATAAAGTGATCAGACATCACATCCTTGCAAATGAAGTTTATAAATTAGTCTTCACAGTCTAAAACAAGGCACATTCTGCCCAACAGCATTCCTACCCCTTCCCATAATGAAAGGAGATAAGTTCTTATACAGGTCAACAGGGATTCTCAAGAAGAACAATCACAGATTTGAGGAAAACAATTTGACAGAAGCAATGAATTCAACAAACAGAAGAACAAAACCCAAAAAAACAGTTAAGAGGACCTATAAAGCACTGTAAAATAAATTAATATCCCTAAAGAAATGTATGAAGTTATCAAGTCTATGCAAAAGATACACTAGAAATTTAGAAAATAAAATATATGATCACCAGAAAAGAAATCAGTGTATGGGGTGAAGTGAAAAATGGATATAGCTGAAAAGCAAGTCAGTGAAGCAATATACTGAACCTACCTGAAGAGTGCAGAACAAAAGGACAGAGAGATGGAAAGGTATGAAAGAAGGATAAATCTCAGCTACCTGACAGGACATCTAGAAACAGAAAAATTGAAGAAATAATAGAAATAGAATAGAAATAATAGAAAAAGTAAAAATAATAGAAAAATAAACAAATAACAGAAAGACATTTCCCAAGGTAAACTAAGAAAATTAGTAATCTTCAGATTTAAAGTGCTCAATGAATGCCACACATAATAACAACAACAAAAGATATTCACGACTGGACATATAGGAGCTGAAATTTCAAACCACTGAAAGTAAAGACAAAAATCCTAAAAAGCTTCTAGAGAGAAAAATACATTCCCCTCCCTTTGAATATGGGTAAGATTTTTTTTTTAATTTTAAATTCAATTAATTAACATAGTGTATTATTAGTTTCAAATGCAGAGTTCAGTGATTCATTGGTTGCGTATTAACACCCAGTGTTCATGACATCAGGGGCAGATTTATTAAACATAATATAGCAGAAGTGATGTTGTCCGACTTCTGATGCTAGAAAAGGTGGCCAGAACCTCCTCCTGGGTCTCTCTTTTGGGAGCCATGCCATGGGGCCCAGAGCTGTCAGAATGCCCTGAAGCCACCACTTTGGAGAGACCAATGGGAGAGAGAGAATTATGTGAGAAGCCCTCACAGTTTCAGTACCCACAGATCTGTGAATAAAGAAGATTTTAAGATCACAGACAGCCACCATCTGACTGCAACACCTTGAGAAACCTTAGGCCAGATCCACCCAGCTGAGCCACTCCTTACTTCCACTCTAGAAAATTTATGGGTGATAATACATGGTTACTGCTTTAAGCCACTATAGTTTGGAATGGTTTAATAACTAAATATAGCAGGAAGAAAATAAAATATAAAGGAACAAAGAACAGATGGAAAAAGTGAAAATAAATGGAAAGATGTCAGACGATGCAAATGTATCAGTAATTACATTAATAAATATTCAATAGGGAAGAAAATTAAAACATAAGGCAAAATAGATAATGTAAAAGTGACACAACTAAAGGTAAAACTAGAGAAATGCACAGCCATGATTAGATTTTAACACACCTTTCAGCAACTGACAGAAAAGGAAGATAAAATCAGTAATAATACATATAAGATTTGACCAAATAATGAATCAACTTAACCCGAGTCATATATATATAGAACACTATACCTAACAACTGCAAATGACACATTTTTTCTTTCTTTCTTTTTTTTTCTTTAAAGATTTTGTTTATTTATTTGACAGAGAGATCACAAGCAGGCAGTGATGCAGGCAGAGAGAGGCAGAAGCAGGCTCCTGCTAAGCACAGAGCCCCATATGGGGCTCAATCCCAGGACTCTGAGACCACAACCTGAGCCGAAGGCAGAGGCTTAATCCACTGAGCCACCCAGGTGCCCCGACACATGTTTTCAAGTGTACGTGGATCATTTATTTTTATTTTTTAATTTTTCAAAAAGGCTTATTTATTTTAGAGACAGATAGAGAGTGCATGCATCCCTAAGCAGCAGGAGGGGCAGAAGGAAAGGGAGAGAATCCTCAAGCAGCCTCCCTGCTGAGTCCGGAAGCAGGGCTCAATCCAGGACCCTGAGATCATGACCTGAGCCGAAACCAAGAGTGAAATGCTTAACCAACTGAGCCACCCAGGCACCCCATATTTTTTATTTTTAATTTTCCTAAGATTTTATTTTTAAGTAGTCTCCACACCCAATGTGGGGCTCCAACTTATAACCCCAAGATCAAGAGTCACACACTCTACCATCTGAGCCAGCCAGGTGTCCCTGGACCATTTACTAGTAAGGCCATGCTGGGCTCAACTAATTTCAAAGAACTGAAATCACACAGAGTATTCTAACCATAATGCAATCAAACTATAAATCAATACAAAAATATAACTACATAAACACAGAATATTTGTAAGTTAAATACAATTCTAAATAATACACTGGTCAAGGAAGAAATCAAGATGGAAAGTAAGCAATTAGAACTAAATGACAAAAAAAACATATCAAAACTTACTTAGGTATGCCAACAAAAAAAGGGAAAATGATTCAAGAAAAGGTATAAGAATAAGAAATCATGCCAAACAGATAAATCAGTAAAAATTGTGGCTAGAAATCTAATTATTGCTGTAAAACAAGTACAAAAACTTGGAAATAAAACTCTATGATTATCTCCACATTGGTTTGAGAGGAGTTAGGAAGGAAAGTAAAGGCATGTTGAAGTTTTTCCCTTACTTAAGGGGAAAAAATAAAAGATACCAAATCACTTTACACATCGAAAAAATGTAAATCTAGACAGGTGAAAAATGCAATGTAAACAATGAGATTACATATAATTTAAAAATCACTAGAGGAAAAACAGGCAAAAAAAATTGACCAATTCAACCAAGAGTTAGAAAATGAAAAATAAACAACAGGAAAGGTAAACAAAGGATAACAGGAATAAGACAAAACAGATTAGTAGTCCTGATACAATAAAAAGAAGTCCTAAATCCTAAGTCTGCAAACCACAAATGATAAAAGCTTATTTTATGAAGTCTAGGATGACAAATATAAAAGACTTGCTAAACCATACACTTAACTGCCATGTAGTAAATCTTATGACATGTACAAATAGCTGGTGTTGTCTTTTCTTGTTTTAAATAGTGAAGTCAGTATTCAACAACAGATACCTGAAATATAGTAGGTGTTTCTTTTCTGGAAATTCAGTGTAAAAATATCTCTAGATATGGTCATCTAAGCCCTTTGAACTTCACCTTCACAAAATAGTCCATTCCATTTCTGGGTAACCTAATCGTTACAATGTTCTTTACACCGCTCTATTTCTTTGTAGTGGACACTTACTGGGTCTGTCCTCTGATGCTAAACAGAATAAAAAGAATTCCTCTTTGTAAGTCTATATCCCTCAAATATTTGAAGACAGTTATTCCACTCCCCCCCCCATATCCTCTTTTTCAATAAGCAGTCCAGTAGGACTTTTTCAAATGGTAAAGTTCCAAATTCTATAATCATTTTAGTCTCTTCTGCAAAAGCTTTAATTCTTACTCTTTCTTAAAAGTAGTATGTGCTAATTAGTACCATTAGCAGGCATTACTAAAAGAGCTTAAAATTAAAAAAAAAAAAAGCAGTCACTGTATCCTCTTTAACTTACAACAGCTATTTCAAACTTCTAGCTTTAGTGTTCTCTTCCATATTTCTTTTCTTTTTTTAAAATGATTTATTTGAGAGAGAAAAAGCGCATGACTGAGTCGGGAGGTGGTGGTGGTGGTGCTGTGCAGCAGAGGGAGAAAATCTCAAGCAGACTCCCTACTGAGTGAGGAGGCCACCATGGGGCTCAACCTCAGGAACCATGAGATCATGACCTAAGCCAAAATCACAAGTTGGAGGCATAACCAACTGAGCCACCCAGGCGCCCCAGTAACACTTTAAAAAAAAAAAAAACAAACAATTTTAAGAACACAAGGCTTCTACAGTTTCTTACGTTCTTGCATTTCCTTACTGAGTGACACTTCCCCATTTTTTCATATATTAGAAAGGGAGACAAATTCTACTGTTTTAAAAGAAGTTCATCTGTCAATTATCCCCAAGCAAATCTCTACCAAAATTTTAATACTGTACGATTTAAGTTTGACTGAGGCAATCATCCCATTCACTGCACCCTTGAAATTTTCCAAAAATTCAAGTGAAGGATTAAAATATTTAATCCAAACCTCTTATTCAGGAAAGCAAATTTGACAAGTGTCTTAAAAAGCTTAATATACTCTTATGACAATGCATGCAATAATCTATCATTTGAAATTATTCCTTAAACAAAAAGTTACTTAGGTACACTTTTTTATAATAATCCTATAGCATCTGTGGTTGTGGCTCCTTTTTCATTCTTATTGTTTATGTCTGTTTTTTGGGTTTTGTTTTATTTTGTTTTTTGATTGATCTTACCAGGTTTGTCTTTTTCTGGGAATCAACTTTGGCTTTGTTGATCCTTTACTATAAGCGTGTTTTTTTATTTCTTTAATATCGGCTTTTATGTCTACTTCTTCATTCTGTTCTTTTTCCAATTTAGCTTGGATGCTTGGCTCTTTAATTTTCAGCCTTTCTTCTTTTCTAATTAATATCTCAAACCCTCCATCAGGGATCATTTTCCTTCTACCTAAAGTATGCCTTTTTGAAGTTGTCTTAGATGTTCTATTGGTAGTAAAGTCTCTCACTTATTATTAACTGAAAACTTTATACTACCTATACTCTTAAAGATATTAACTACAGATCTTTTAAAAACAATCTGTTTTCTCTCTCTGGCTATTTTTAAGATCACTCATTGTGTGCAAATTATATTTTTATTTATCCTTTATTTGACTTCTTGAATTTGTGTCTTTTTGCAGTTTTAGAAATTCTCAATCATAATCTCCTCAAACATTCTTTCTATTTCATTTTTCTTCATATCTAGATTCTACTTAGATTTGTTAGATTTTCTCATGCTCCTCTTATATTAGTTAGGACACAGACTAGGCTACTGTAATAAGAGACCCTACTGTAATAAGAGGGCTTAAACAAAATTCAAGTTTCTTCCCTCTCTCGGATGACAGTCAGAAGGGATATAGTCCAGGGGGCAGCTTAGCAGTCAGAGAGCTAAGTTCTTACATCTCATTGCTCTGTTGTCCTTGGAATACTGCCCTCTTCCACAAGCTAAAAATAGTTCACTACCATGTACACATTCCAGTCCACAGGAAGGAAAAGGTATATCTCTTTCCTTTTATAGGCATAACCTATAAGGTTAAAACCTAGGCATGCACACCTTCCATTTCCATCTAAAACTGCCCAAACCCTATCATGTAGTCAAACTTCACTATCAGAAAGGCAGTGAAGTAGAAGCTGTAGTGGCACAGCAAAGCATCCAACCAATCCATCATTACTTAGAGATAGTAATTAAAGAAAACTAGAAATTTCTATTTCTCTTTTCTTCTCTTACCTACCTCCCTCCCGTCTCTTTATTATGGTTAATTTACTTTTCAGATTGTCTCCAACTTCACTAATTCTCTAAGCTTATCTGTTGTTAAAGCTATCCATTAAGCCTACCATTTTTTAAAATGTATATTATTTCTAGAAATCTCCCCCTCCCTTTATCTACTAGTAATTTTTTGCAATCTCATTCTCATAAGCAATACAGGGAAATGTTTAAAGCCTGAACTCAGGTTCCATATTGCCTGGCTAGAATTCTGCTCTACCTACTACTGACCTGACTACATTTTTTTTCTCCTAAACACTGGATACTGGAAATGCCTCTCATTAAGAAAGGAAGGGAGAATATCACGGTACTCAAAAATATGCCATTCTCTGTGTCTTTGGGTGCTGATATACGCTGTGGAATCCAGGAGTTATAAAAAAAAAAAAAAAAAAGGCGAATGCCCTTTGTTTTAACAACAGCATAAATCATCCAAAAAATGCATCAAAGGGAAACTCTTTTTACAGGTATGACCATCTACTAAGTAAAATGAATATTCTTCAGCAACTGTTATCACCACAGGCAAATAACACAACTGTAAACCATGAAAAAAAAATGTTATAGGCAGTGACTAATATTTTCTAGGTTGACAAAAAATTTTTTCCTTAAAGATAAGGTTTACCAAATTAGGTTTACTAATTTATGCTAAGCATAGCTAATTATACCAACTCTGAAATATTGATACATTTGCACAAATAGACATATTTACTCTAACATTTTTCCCTTAATGGCACTGACACATAGATTATATAATCATAATTTTAAGATGTAAGACTAATATGAAAACAAGCCACACCTAATAAAAAAAGTATGAATTTAGAATAATTTATAAAGCAAAACAGCATAACTGTCACTAAATTTCTGATATCTCTATCCTTTAAAGATTATTTCACTTCTTATCATCAGCTGAAATGTTGTTACCTTTCCTAGAAAACAAGATGATGTGACCAATAGCAACTAAACTTTATACACCATTTTATTATTTACAAAGATCTTTCTTTTTATTGTTGAGTTCACCAAAATCAATGTGTATCATTATCCTAATTTGAAGATGAGGAAATCATGTAAGTTTTAACTTCGGTTAAATGACTCAGGCACAAAATAACTAAGAGGTTATATTCAAACTGATGTCTCCTGATTTTAAATGCCATTCTCTTTCAATGTATTGTGCTCTGCTATAAAACAACAACACAACAATAATATAATAGCATACATTTACTGACAGCTTAGCACATGCCATGCACTGTTGTAAGAAATCCTCACAAAGACCTTATGAGGTAGTACTTTGCCCAAACCATAAATCTAGGAAGAGCTGCCATGATTCAACCTTAGGCAGCCTGGTTCCAGAGTTCACATTCTCTAATCAAACTGCAAACTTCCTTCTAACTCATGTATGTACATGGAAACTTGTAAATGCACAGACTACCTTTGGAAGGAAACTGAGGAATGAGGGGACATGGAAAGAAGGGAGATTTTTCACTGCATGCCTTGCATGTTATTTCTTGAAGGTGAGGCAGAGGAAGAGGGTAGAGACATAAGCAGTATTGTAGACATGGAATACCATATAAAAAGGCAGACTCAGTAAAATGAAGAGTCTAATAGAAAAACGATTTAGAAAAAAGGCTGGGTGGCTTGAATATTTTCAGTGAAAGGCAATGGGAAAGGAATGAGTACAGACATTAAACAGTAAGCTAGCAAGCTACCGAAGGCCCTGTTTCATATTCTAAGAACTTGAACCTTTCCTAACAGTGGGGGAAAGCCACCTAAGGCTTTTGAGCACAGAATTTGAGAAAAGAAAAAACAAAAAGCTCTATGAGAACTGTGTAGGTTGGAACAAAGGAATGAGAAACTGGAGCAGAGAGATCAGTTAGGAAAGCAGGGAATGGGGTTGGGATTTGAGACAGAAAGAGGGTTGGTTAATCTTAAAGTAAAGGACATAGCTCAGCAATGTTGCTGTGGACACCAAATAAGATAATGCATATACAGCCCTTAGTATAATGCCTGGCAAATATTATCCACTAAAAAATAACTACCACCACTGCTTTATTACTGTAACTAGAGTGTTACCAGTATTTTGACAAGAATTGTGGAAAGGTAATAGAGGCCAAGAGTGGATAGCACTGTCAGATTAGGAATCCCAAATCAGGAGACAGATTAATAAAATTTATTGATTCTGAACCTTTGAATTCAGGGGCCCACGGCTCTTTCAAAACCATAAACACATAAGGGAAGTAGAGCCGAAGGAACCCAAATTAACACACCTGATTGAAATGAAAGATCTTTCTGCTGGCATATCTGGATCCAAAACCACACTCTATAAATTGCATGAGCGTGGACAAATTAACTGCCCTCATTAATATGCAATTTTCTTATTAACAAAACAAAGCTGGATTCAGATGACTTGTTTCTGCTAATTAAACAATACAACAGATTTCAGGCACATATAAAATAAAATGCCTTGCATGGGAGAAGTTAAATACTTTTTCCCTCTTAAAAGTGAAACAAATATAGGACCAACATTTTGGTTTGATGAAAATACTGCCACATTAGAAAACTATTGTTAGGATCCCGGTTTGCTAGTTTGCTTGCTTAAAGATCTTTAAATCTATCTTAGCACGGCTAGAGTTGTCCTGAGTTTCTGATTTTCATAAACTCTGAAGTTCTACTCAGGTTCCTGTTGCCAGAGGTGCCTGGATTCATGACAAGAAATACCACAGATGATCATCTTAGTCTCTTAAAAATCCCGTTGAGAACAATCTTAGTCCTAATCAGCTTCTTGATTTTTGAGATGAGAGGTGGTCAGAAAAAATATAATAAAATTACTTAAAGCCTTGTTTTCATGACAGAGAAATCAATTTGATTAGGTCTAGAAATTGGCCATTAAAATAGGAATAAATAACTTAATTAGGGATCTTTGGTTTTGTGCCTACCACAAAGAAATATATAAAAAGATATAAAGCTATTGATTTTCTAGGATCTATTTTAAAGAGTTACATTGGGTGAACAATTTTATTTTCTCATAATGGAATCCAATGGAGCTCATGTAAATGGGAGCTGTTAATCTGCCAATCAGGAGTTATAAACTGCTGACCACATATGTTTGTAAGTGGATTCTTTCATAAGAATCAAACAATTCCAAACTTTCTTTTCCATATGGCCACCAACCCCGGTCAGATGAGCCACCATCAGCTTATACCTGGATTACTGTGACAGCCTCTTATCTGGTTTCCCCACATCCAATTTTCTCCCTCCAATCTTTTCTCCACAATGAAGCTGGAATGATCATTATAAAAAGACAAATTTAATCATGTTATTGACCCTCCTCCAAAATCCCTCCAGTTAAGATATTTCAGTGCTGGGGCGCCTGGGTGGCTCAGTGGGTTAAAGCCTCTGCCTTCGGCTCAGGTCATGGTCCCAGAGTCCTGGGATAGAGCCCCGCATCGAGCTCTCTGTTCAGCAGGGAGCCTGCTTCCTCCTCTTTCTCTGCCTGCCTCTCTGCCTACTTGTGATCTCTCTCTCTCTGTCAAATAAATAAATAAATCTTAAAAAAAAAAAGATATTTCAGTGCTTTCCCCACTATTTTTAAATTAAGATCAACAATGTTAAGATGGCCTACAAGGGTCACAATTTGGTCCCTAACTCCTACCCCAGCTTCACCTCACAATCTGTCTCTCTCATTCTCAGTGCTATAGCCAACTGGTTTTCTTTAATTTTCTCTAATGTGCCATGTTCTCTCCTGTCAAACACACAAGTCAGCTGGTGAACGTGTTCTGGAAAAAAATTAGGCAGGAAAGGAAGACAGGGAGTTCATGGGGCATGGAGATTTATAAGTTGAAAAACTGGTATTTGAATGAGCACCTAACAGCAATGGGAAGTTAGACAAGAGTTATGCACACCTCTGAGATGTATGTTTACTTCCAAAGGGCACCTTAACTGGAGTACGGTGTGATAGTCGAAGATAAGGTAAGAGACAGCTAAATACAGGCTTTCAAGCCATGGTAAGTTTTGGCTTTTACTTGGTCTGAGATGGTAAGTGACTGGACTATTGTAAGCAAAGGATGACAGGTTCCCACTGAAATTTTAAACAGATATCCTGCTCTTCTGTGGTCAAAGGAAGGAGGAAGTGAAGGGCAGAGGTAAGGAGAACTATGTGAAAGCAAATGAAACAACTCAAAAGATGGTAACATGGACCAAAGTAGTAGTGGTGGAGTGGTAAGAATTAGTTATCTTCCAGATATACTTTGAATTCAGGGCCAAAAGGAATGAGGAGTTGGGAGGAAAAAAATAATTGGTAATTAATAAATAATAATCAAAAGACAATAATAATAAACAGAAGGTACCAAATCACAGAACCATGATGTTCAGAGAACATCAAGCAGAATAATACCAAAAAAATCTACACCTAGGCATAAATTCAAGCTGCAGAAAATCAAAAACAAAAAGAAAATGTTGAAAGAAGCCAGAGGGAAACAACACCCTACTTACAGAGGAGTAAGGAGGAGAATTACATCCAATTTCTCTTCAGAAGTTACACAAGCATAACGAGAGGGAAGTGAAATATTTAAGGTGCTGAAAGAAAAAGCCCACTAAGATACAGTTCTGTATTCAGCAAAATTATCCTTCAGAAGAAAGATAAATACAGACTTTCTCACACGAAAATTCAGAGAATTTGTTGCCAGTAGACCTGCCCTGCAAGAAATGTTAGAAGTTCTTTAGAAAGAAGGAAAATTATTTAGGGCTGGTACTTGGACTTAAATATGAATGTATAGAAGGTAAAATAAAAACTTTTATTTTTCTTATCATTAATAGATCTAACAGATAGTAGTTTGTTTGGAATAATAATAATAACAGTCTATGGCCATTCCACCCTGAATGTGCCTGATCTCATCTGGAATAATATTAACAATGTATTAGGTTACTATAGCTTATGGATAAGTGAAATGAATGATAGCAATGTTGTAAGAGACTGGTGGGAGGAACTGGGAATACTGTTATGATGTACATGTACAACCTTGTAAGGTGGTATGGTGTTGTACGGAAGTGGACTTGGGTTAGCTGTAAAGGTATATTTTAAATTCAAAGGCAACTACTAAAAAAAGTATAATTAATGTGGTAAGAGAGGAGAAAAATGAAAGTATATAAAAGTTCAGTTAAAACCAGAAGGCAGCAGAAAAAGAGCAGATGACAAAAAAGAACAGTAACAACTATGGTAGCTATTAATTCAACATATCAAAAATCACTTTAAATATCAATGGTCTAAATACACCAATTAAAAGAAAGACTGCCAAGTGGACCAAGACCCAAAATCTATATGTTTTCTATACGATATGTTGTCTATATGATACCCATTTTGAATATAAAAACAGAGAGATTAAAAGTAAAGGAGCAAGTAAATGGAGCAAAATATACCATGCTAACGCTTAAAAAAAAAAAAAAGTTGAAGTAGCTCTATAATTTCAGATAAAGCAGATTTCAGAGCAAGGAAAATTATCAGGGTTAGTAAAGAGTGACATTATATAACGATAAAGGAGTCGATTCTCCAAGAAGACCTAACAATCCTTAATGTGTATGTGCTTGACAACAGACCATCAAAATACACGAGACAAAAAATAGAACAGCAAGGAGAAATAGATTAATCTGCTATTATAGCTGGAGACTTCAACACCCCTTTATCAGTAACTGACAGAGCCAGTCATTGACAGATCTGACATATCTGAGCTGAACAATACAGTCAATAAATTGGATCAAACTGGTACTTATAAAATACTTCAACAACAAAATACACATTATTTTCAAGGGCATATGGAACATTTACCAAAATTGACTATAATCTATAATCCAGACTACATGTCTCAATAAATCTAAAGGAATTTAAGCCATATACGGTATGTTTTCTGACCACAATGGAATTAACCTAGAAATCAGAAAAGGACGTCAAGAAAATCCCCAAATATTTGGAAATAAAATAACATGTCTCTAAATAATCCATGATTCAAAGAAACAAAAATGGAAATTAGTATATTGAATAGAACGAAAATGAAAATACAATGTAACAAAATTCGTAGGATAAAGAGCCCAGAAATACACCCTTAAATAAATGGTCAAATGACATAAGAAGGGTGCTAGCTAGTACCATTCAATGAGGAAAGGACAGTCTTTTCAACAAACGGTGCTGGGGAACTGGGTATTCACATGCAAAAGAATTAAGGTGGATCCTTACCTTACAGTTTATACAAAATTAATTCAAAATGAGTCAAAGACCTAAATGTAAGAACAAAAGTATAAAACTCTTAAAAGAAAACATAAGGGAAAGCTTCATGACATTAGACTTGGCAATGATCTCCTGGAAATGACATTAAAAGCACAAGCTCCAAAAGAAAAAATAGATAAATTAGACTACATCAAAACTGAAAACTTCTGTGAATCAAAGGACACAACCAATAATGTAAAATGGCAACTGATGGAATCGGAGAAAATATTTACAAGTCATTTATCTGACAAGGGGTTAATATCCAGAATATATAAAGAACTCCTACAACTTAACAACAAAAAACCCTAACAACACAATTAAAGAATGGGCAAAGGACTTGAATAGACATTTTTTCAAAGATATGAAAATCACAAATGGCCAATAATGGTTACAATGGTAAATTTATGTGTATTTTACCACATGGAAAAGATGCTCAACATCATTAATCATCAGTGAAATGCAAATCAAAGCCCTAATTAGATACCACTTCACACCACTGCTAAAACAAAACAAACGAAACAAACAAATGAGGAAACCAGCAAATAACAAGTATTGGTAAGAATGTGGAGGAATTAGAATGCTTGTGCATGGCTAATGAGAATGTGGAAAACAGTATGGCAGTTCCTCAAAAGATTACTTACAGAATTACCATATGATCCAGCAGTTCTACTTCTGGGTATATACCCAAGAGAACTGAAAGCAAGACCCAAACAGGTATTTGTAGTATATCTGTGTTTATAGCAGCATTATTCACAGTAGTCAAAAGTGGAAGCAACTCAAGTGTCCATCAATAGATGAAGAGACAAAATGTGGTATATACATAAATGGAATATTCAGCCTTAAAAGGCAGGAAATTCTTACATAGGCCACAACATAGATGAGTCCTGAAAATACTATATTAACTGAAATAAGCCAGTCATAAAAAGGCAAATACTGTATGATTCCAAGGTACATGAAATACCTAGAATAGTCAATAGTCAAATTCATAGACAGGAAATAGAATGGTGGTTGTTAGGGTTGTTAGGGTTGTTGGGAAGAGAGGGGGAAAGGGAAGTTAAATGTTTAATGTGTAGGGAGTTGCAGTTGGGGAAGATGAAACAAATTCTAGACATATACGGTGGAGTTTCACAAAAATGTAAAAGTACTTAATTCCACTGAATTATATATCTAAAAATGGTTACAATGGTAAATTTATGTGTATTTTACCACAATTTTTAAAAATATGTATTTCATCATATTAACTTAAAAAAAAATCATAGGTAGAGCAGTCAGCAAAGGAGGATAAGAAGCAGGTGAGGAAGGGAGAAAACCATGTGTGTGGCTTCTTGGAAGACAGAGAAGAAAACATCTGAAATAAGTGATCAACTGCTAAATACTCCAGATGACCAATAACAGGAGGACTGGAAACTGACCACTGGGGGTCACTGGAGACTTGAGGAGCTCATTTCAGTGGACTAACCTAGAGACAAAAGCCTGACTGAATTCAGGAAAGAGTGAGAAAGTGGAAACAGAATGGTAGAAAATCTTTTGAGGAGATTGCTTAAAGAACAGAGGAAAGAGTGTTTACTACTACAAGGGAAAAAGGTTTGGGGTTCAAGAGGTATTTTGAGCTATTTACTCTATTTTTATAATGGGTAGACATTCAGTACATTAAACATTTAAGAGCTACTCAATAAATGTTTGTCCAGGGGCGCCTGGGTGGCTCAGTGGGTTAAAACCTCTGCCTTCAGCTCAGGTCATGATCTCAGGGTCCTGGGATCGAGCCCCGCATCGGGCTCTCTGCTCAGCGGGGAGCCTGCTTCCCCCTCTCTCTCTGCCTGCCTCTCTGCCTACCTGTGATCTGTCAAATAAATAAATAAAATCTTAAAAAAAAAAAAATGTTTGTCCAGAATGAACTACTTCTTCTTAAGACTTCAGTTTACCACTTGACACAGATGTTAGTGCTGTAATTTTGAATCTTGCTTCCACCCCCCCAAACATTATCTTATCTTTTCTCAAGGGCATTAAAATTTTTAATGAAAACTGTTCAACAAATAATACTACAGTAAATGTACAATAATTTAACTATTCTTTTGGCCAGATATGTCCAGATGTTCTCTATTATAGATAATGCTGCAATGAATCTTTGTATATAAATTATTATCCAAAGTTATCATTTTTTTCTGGGTTACATTCTCAGATGGATCATTACTAGGTCTAAGAGTAGGAACATTCTTAAGGTTTTTCATGGAGACTACTAGGTTTATCAATTTATATTCTTATCAGGAATATATGGTCCTATTTCACTATATCCCTAACAGCACAGAGTTTCAACTTAAATTTTTTAAATTGTAACTTAAATACCCTTGGTTTAATTGTATCATCAAAACTGTATTATCCTAAACTTAAATTTCTCTAACTTGTGAAGTTAAACGTTTTTCAGATATTTATCAGTCATGTCTTTTCTCTTTTGCAAACTGCCTACTCTTTTCTCATTCGTCTTTGAAAAAAGTTGTTTATCCTATCAATCAGTCTTTTCTGCTTATTTATTAAGGACAGCCACCCTTTTGATTATCCCAGGTATCTTCCCTTGGTATTATTTGTTTTTAATTGTACATTTTATCATATTCAAGTTAATTTTTGTTAACTGTGATTAAATCTATTATTTTGCTTTGTCAATTTCCCTCCATAGTTCATAATTTGGTTTATAACAGCTAAGGACTGGATATCAGTGGATTAAAGCAAAAAACTGGGTTTAGGAATGAAAGTTCTATTGTAAAGAGGATAGAAAATCTCCTGTGTTATTAATATTCCGTTTATTGTCTGGTTTCCATGTAAATGAAAAGTTTAGAAAGTTTATAAATGTATGGCCAATAAATAAGTATATAATAAAATCTGGTTAAAAGCAACTAAAAAAAACCAAACTTGGATTAAGAATACCTGTAATTAAGTGCTGGCTGTACCGCTTATTAGCTGGAAGACTTTGGACTTCTTAGTCTCACTCAATTCTTATGATCTATAAATAGCAGCAGAACACTGAGGGCTTACTCTACGCATCAAGCATGATTCTAAGAATTTTACTTCTATAAATTGTTTAAATACAACTGACGATATTATAATCACCATTTTGCATAAAACATATAACCTACAGAGGTTAGAGTAACTCAAAACTCATACACAATTAGTAAATGGCAAAACCAGTTTTCCCACCTAGGCATTTTGACTCCAGTGGCCCCATCCTACCTCCAAATCACTTTATCATATGGCCTCTTTCATCTTTAAAATGGGAACAATACCATCTATCTCACAGGTGTGGTGAGAGGATTAAATGAGGCAATATACAAGAAAACTTTACAAAGTGTAAAGTGGCAAGTATAATGAACCATATTATTAAGGATTTTTGTTCTGAATAACAACAAAAAAATCAGAAAGATACTTGTATGACTTAAAACTGGTTAAATACAAAACAAAGCAAAAAAGGAGAAGCCTCTTTACACTGTTGTTGGGAATGCAAACTGGTGTGGCCACTCTGGAAAACAGTATGGTGTTTCCTTAAAAAGTTAAAAATAGAACTACCCTGCAACCCAGCAACTGCATGACTAGGCATTCACCCCAAGGATACAAATAATACTAATTCAGAGATACATGCACCTGATGTTTATATTTATAGCAGCATTATCAACAATAGCCAAACTATGAAGAGCCCAAATGTTCATCCACTGAAGGATGGGTAAAGATGTGGTGTGTATAAACACACACAGGAATATTATTCAACCATCAAAAAGAATGAAATCTTGTCATTTGCAATGATGTGGATAGAGCTAGAGTATTATGTAAAGGGAAACAGAGAAAAACAAATACCATATGATTTCACTCCTATGTGGAATTTAAGAAACAAAAAGGATGAACATAAAGGAAAAAAGAAAAAAAGAGGGCAAATCAGAAAACGGAGTCTTAACAAGAGAGAACAAACTGAATGTTGCTGGAAGGGAGGTTAAAGGCGGGTAGGCTAAACGGGTGATGGGTATTAAGGAGGGCACTTGTGATGAGCATTGGGTGTTATATTTAAGTGATGAACCACTGATTTCTACATCTGAAACTAATATTACATTGTACGTTAGCTAATTGGAATTCAAGTAAAAACTTGAAAAAGAAGAAAAAAGATGGCAGCAAATTCCTCAAAGCATATACTGAGAACTAAAATCCTTACAATAACCTGTTAAAAGTACATGGCTCTTGCTTTCTGGCTGGAATAAAAAATTCCTGCTTTGGCCTAGAATACACAATTTATTCCATAAAAATGGCAGTGCAAAGCATGATTCCCTAGCAGGACAAATCAGTTAAATATGCCAGTTTAGATATCTCATGGAAATAAATTCAGCTTGTCTTTCTTCCTTAGTCTTGCCACTTCTTCCTCTACTGTCAAGCACCAAAATTTTAGTTTATACCCACTCCTACTAAGATTTTAGTTTATACCCACTCCTAATGCTATACCTACCTACTTCCTCTTTTTCTATCCAAATTCTCCATGCCCTCTGAGGTGCATTTCAAGCCCCAACTTCAAAGTCTGTATCAGTCAATGCATGCCTTCTTTACCTGACCTCTCATTACTTCTTTTATAAAACTACTTAGTCTCTGGTTACATTTTCTTTTGTTGAGATATAATTCACATTCCATAAAGTTCACCATTTTAAAGTGTATAATCCAGTGGTTTATATTATACTCACAAAGGTGTACAATCACCACCACTAATTCCAGAATATTTTCATTGCCCTAAAAAGAAACCCTACATCCAATACTAGTCACTCCCAATTTCCCCTCCCCAGCCTCTGGCAACCACTAATCTACTTTCTGTCTCTATAGACTTGTCTATTCTAGACATTTTTATAAATGGAATAACAGAATTTGTGGTCCTTTGTGTCTGGCTTCTTTCACACATAATGCAAGGCCCACCTATGTTGTAACATGTATTAATGCTTCATTTCTTTTTATGGATGAGTAATATTCCATTGCATGGCTGTACCACATACTGGTTATTCATTTATCAGCTGATGGATTCATTGACTATTGTGACTAATAATATTATGAACAAGTTTTTAATAGAACACATATGTTTCTATCTAATTCTCTTGGGTTTATACCTACAATGGAATTGCCGGGTCATATGGTAACCATGTTTAACTTTTTTGAAGAACTGCCAGACTATTTTCTACAGTGCCTTTATCATTTTACATTCCACCAGCAGTGCATGAGAATTCCAATCTCTCCACATCCTTGTCAACACTTGTTACTGTCCATTTTTTAATTACAGCTATCCCAATGGGTGCGAAATGGTATCTAATTGTGTTTTTGGCTTGCATTCCTTAATGTTTCTAGCTATACTTTATCTTATGCGATACATATGCCTCTAATTCAGTCAACAAACCTTTTCTGTAAAGAGCCAGACAGTTAATATATTTTTGCTTTGCAGACCATATATGGTCTATGTTACATTTCTCCTGTTTGTTTTTTTTAAACAACAAAAGCAAATACCATCTTAATTGCCATATAAAATCAGGCCTTAGATTATAGTTTGGCAGCCTCTACTTTGTGTCATAATTAGCTTTACCTTCTCTTTCAATGCTTCAACTTTGTTAAAGCAAGGTAAGGACTATTTCACACTCCTTCATAGTGATGTGCACAGAGCCCATGAATACAAGAGCAGAGGATCTAAAAATACTTTAGCTGAACTTCTCAAAGAATGTCCCCAGTCAAAAGAAATATGCATCTCCCCATTGGTATTTACACAATATAAAGTGTACTACTAGCTTTTAAAATGATCGCTGAAAGTAAAAAGTCATTTTTCTTTTGAAACTGGGCAACTTGACTAAGAATATTGTTAAGAATCTGAGAAAAAAAAATCTTTCACAATCCCCTCAGAATCAAAATTATATTGAGAGTTAATTAACTTATTAAAATAACTTTCTAGCACCAAATGCAGTTTAAGGATATACTTCCACATCAAGTATCTCTAAATCCTACAGCTTAAATAAGATTAAAATTATAGTAATTTACTATGGCAGAACTTGATATTTATTATTCTAACTTGATATATAGCCAACAAAACAAAACAAAACAAAAGGTACATACTTCTGGCAAATGTGAAAATCCAGTAATTTCAACACTTTGAGTTTTACATTCTGTAAATTACAGGTTGATCATATAGAAGGAATTGGTTCTGCATAGAAACTCTTTGATACAGTAGAATGAAAACTAACGTGAGAGACAGCAGACATCACTATCTCTGGGCAAGTCACTGAACTTCTCTGAAGTCCAGATTTTTCATCTTTAAAAGTAGGAGTGATTCCATTTGTCCTACCTTTTCCACAAAATTGTGAAGATCAAACGAGACAAAGTTTATGAAAGTCTATAAAAATCATTCTACTAATAACATTATTAATATATTGTTAGAAGAAATAACCAAAACCAAGCTTTCATTATTAAGGTAAGTATGAATAAGAGTTCTCTGGATCTTCAGAGTCATAACAGGTATTTTTCCTAATGGTCCTAATGACATCATTGAACATTTTGGTGATTCGTGTTTTAAGACTAACAGAGGAATGGAAATTGGCACAAACTGGTCTCACATTCTGAATGGCATAAAGGTTAACCAAGTGCATAAAAGTATTCAGACCGGTTCTCCAGGTCTTAGGAATCTAAGACAACATTCAATCTTTTGCATCTTTAGCTTATTCCATTTAAAAAGAGAAATGTACTAAACAGTCCTTTAAACACTAAACTGCCTGGTAAAAATTCAATGGGAATCAAAGAGTAACCTCAAAAATCAAGTCAGAGTCCATAGTAAAGTTTTGATCAACAGAAAAGGCATAATAAAACAATGATAATACCTAATATTCATTGCTAAGTGCTTCATATGGACCATACCATTTGAGTTTCATGACCATAAAGCAGGGCTATTGTTATAATTGTCCCATTACAGCTAAAGAAGGTGAGGCTAAGAAAAGTATCTTAACCGAAGATTGCACACAGTAATTTGCACTGCTGGAATCAGAATTCAGGTAACATGACGCCAGTGCCCACATTCTTAACCAAAACTCTATGCTCTCTTCCTAAATTGTTTATCAGATTTTATTTTCTACAGTAAAAGCAAAACAACATAAAAAAGAAAGAAAATTTCCAGCTATGTGTTTCATCCCATTTTCTTTCCTCGTCCAACTACTACAAAACTGATTAAAAGCAGTTAACGACCAGAAGCCTAAGACAAAATAGGGTGATGAAAGAAGGGCTGAAATAACAATTCTATATATACTTATTTTAATATTGGCTATTTAGTTTTTTTTTAATTCAAAATTAACCCTTGTTTCAATAGATTACATTGCTCACAGTGGCTACATTCTTTTAAGAAAACCCATTCCAATGACTGTAAGTCTAAGTTACTGTGGCTGAAATGTGCTAGACTACCTGCCTCAGAGAACAGTATTTCAAATATTATTTGTTGACCGAAAGGATCACCAGGAAATACTTGTCATCATCCAGGTCCACCCACATTCCATCAGCATAACCAACAAATCCCAACTCCACTTTCCCTACTCCCATTTTAACGTACATCAATGTAAGGTCTGGTACCTAATGAGTCTGCATGTCTTAAGAAACCACTATTTACAACTGAACATGCAATTCTGACCAATGCTTTAAAATACTTTCCACTCTGAAAATTACAACATTTTTGCCAAGAAAATTCTAACTAGAAAGAATATTAATCCTGCAAAATACCTGCTCAATAACAGTATCTAATTCTATTTCTTAAAGTTATGTCTGAATGAATTATTGTTTTTTTTTTAAGATTTTATTTATTTATTTGACAGAGCTCACAAGTAGGCAGAGAGGCAGGCAGAGAGGGAGGGGGGAAGCAGGCTCCCTGCTGAGCAGAGGGCCCGATGCGGGGCTCGATCCCAGGACCCTGAGATCACGATCCCAGCCGAAGGCAGAGACTCAACCCACTGAGCCACCCAGGCGTCCCTGTCTGAATGAATTGTATCTTTCTTTTATCTAAAAAACGTTGTATAAGGGGTAAATAATCCCCAAATCTTGTATTTGAAATCAGAATGTTAAAAGACAGTGACCAAGGGTCACAAACCTGGAAACATTTAAGGAGATTAAAAGAACTGCCAAACTCCCCCCAACATTTAATAAAATAATTAAAAATACAAAAATAAAATGTAGAGCTATGAGAACAATCTTTATATTGTCATAAAAGAAATATTCCCATGATAGATGATAAAATTTCCAAGTAACCACATACACAAAATACCACAAATAAATTACACAGCACAGGTGAGCGGTAACTTTGTTATAAAACACCTGAAAATATGATTATAGAGGAATTTCTATGTAGAATTCTTGACAACCAGTATACCACCTATTTTCACTGAAGAATAAATTCTCAATATAGTACAAACTAAAAGATTGACAGGTTATCTACAACATTCATACACATTCACATTGATTAGAAATTTTTCAGTTTTTAGACATCTCAATCCTTTGGTATGTATGAAAGTATCAAAACAACAGCATATATAAACTGTGAAATCTGAACAATGCTACATACAAATTAATCATGAACTAACCTACTCTTAACACTGTGCCTTCAGTCTAATACTTTTGGACTCACATAATCCTCAAAATTCTACAAAAATGAATTACTACAATATTTTGTTGATCACAATCTACCAATTTAAATAACTTCACATTAAGTTAAAAGATACCAATCAATAATAACTATTAAAATTCTCTGTAAGTATAAAGATTTATTTTTTATTTTTATTTTTTTTTACTTGACAGAGAGAGAGAGCACAAGTAGGCAGAGTGGTGGGCAGAGAGAGAGGGAGAAGCAGGCTCTCCAATGAGCAGGGAATTGGATGTGGGGCTGGATCCTAGAACCCTAGGTTCATGACCTGAGCTGAAGGCAGACACTTAACCAACTGAGCCACCCAGGCACCCCAAATTCCCCCCAATTCTCTGTAAGTATAAAGAGTTTACTTTGAGGCCTAGATTTGAACTAAGCTTGTTAACTGGGAAAAAGTATTTATAGTCAAATTGAAAGCCACCTGACTACAGGAAAAACTTTATTACTAAAGCCTTGAGGGTCAGGGTTTAAAGGCCAATACTACAATTAAACATATATGATTAAATTTTCTAGAGGCTAAAATCTCAACATCTAGATCTAGTCCTGTTTCTAACAATGACTTTCACTGGCTAGAAGCAAATAATTGAAATTATTAGCCCAAATCAATCTATAAAGCCTACCAAGCACCAAACATCAAATTTAACTCGGTATCTAGATTAACACAGGGGAAAAAAACAACAGCATTACAGTGGTTCCTAATGCCACAAATACCCATTATGTTGATCTACTAAGAATATAAGGCAGTGAGAGATAAAGGAAAATAAAACCAGTTGCTCATATTTCATAAGATAAAAATATTATAATGTCTTTTCTCAAAGTGTTAATTTGATTGATTTATCAATTATATCGCTTTTAGGTAACAACACCATTGGAAAAAGCCAAACATTTTTTGAAAAAGGAAACTAGTTCTATGTTGAAAATGTACTCCCCTCTGAGGGATGCATTCATTTTATATTCCTTTAGTCTGCATTTGCAGAACTGTATTTACAAACTGGGTACCAAGTTAAAAGAGGGGAAAAAAAGGGGAAAAAAAGGGAAATCTGATGGAGAACTTAAAGATAGAGAGACACATGTTATTTCTCCAAATTAGAACAAAACATCTTTAGCTTTAACTGGCAGGGCTCCCCTACTAAGCAGTAGTACAGTGGATATAAATACACTAAACTGAAAAAGCCTGCCAAATTAATGTTATGAGAGCAAAGAGAAAGAGTTGAAAAAAATCTGGTCATTTACTAAGGTTCTGTCAAAACTGCAGTGATGAAGCATACAAAAGGCAACACAGAGGTTTACTTTTACAAGAATATCTTACTATCAGAATGTAAAAACGAAACAAAGAACTGTGCAGTCCAAATATAATTCATGAAAAAGGCTCCTGATCATTAAGAATTACTAGCAAATGTCTAAATTAATTTCCTTTTTTGCAATACCTGGCCTGGTATAAATGGTGTGTGTTTGTGTGTATCTGTAATCTGAGGAAAACCCTAAGTACAAGTTTTCCGCTGCACTAAAATTTCAGACACTGATCCCTTTACCATCTTCCCGCCTATCATCTCTCCTCTCCCAAACCTGGATTCCAAGAGTGATCATCAGTGTACCTTACTAGCTAAGCATAGACTTTGGAAACTAAATTTTGGGTCTGAAGTCCAGCTCCGTTACTAACTTGCTCTGTAATCCCAGGCAATGTCTTAACCTCTCTGTGTTTCAGTTTAATCTCTCCCACTAAGCATGGAGCCTGACGCAGGGATCAATCTCAGACCCTAAGATCATGACCTGAGATGAAATCAAGAGTCAGATGCTTAATCGACTGAGCCACCCATGTGCCCCAACCACGAATGGATCTTAAAAGTCTCTATTGGGGCGCCTGGATGGCTCAGTGGGTTAAAGCCTCTGCCTTCAGCTCAGGTCATGATCCCAGGGTCCTGGGATCGAGCCCCGCATCGGGCTCTCTGCTCAGCAGGGAGCCTGCTTCCCTTCCTCTCTCTCTGGCTGCCTCTCCACCTACCTGTGATCTCTGTCTGTCAAATAAATAAATAAAATCTTTAAAAAAAAAAAAAAAAGTCTCTCTCTATTGCTGGAGAAAAGACCACTATGTAACTCAAGTCACTACTACAAATTCCTGGTCTGAAATCTCACTTGGACCTTTGGTACTGCACATCATGTTTTTACCAATCATTGCTTTACTTCCTCCCTCATTCCCTCCCCCTCAATGGTAAACTTATCAAGTCCAGTCACTACATCTTTTTTCCTCAAGTCCCATTCAGGGGATAAAGCCCCCTCACATTTAAGGTCAATCCCTCTACCTGCTTTCTACTAATTCCCTCAGCAATTTTCTGTCATGCAAGCTAGAAACATACATGGCCACAGATAATCTGTTCCCCAAATACGATCAATAGCTAAGTCCTACAAACTTTATCTCCTAAATATTTCTTAGTTTCCCTTTCATCCCCATTACGTCTTTATTAATGGAAACCCCCAACATCCCTTAACCAAATCTTTCCACGAGCAATCAGAGATTAATGAGAATAAAAAAATTGCAACTACTGGTAGCTGAGGGAAGAAAAGTAATTTTGTGATTGTTTTTCAGCCTCCACCCAGCCTTATACCCCTCGAATCCACCCTCCAATTCAAGCCTGTATGATTTATTTAAAATGCAACTCTACTGTGGTTCCCATGCCTAAAATCCTTATGTAGTATATACCACCCTCTCCCTATAAGTTCTTAACCATTCAGGTTAAGAGACTGGCCCTTCTTCCCACCAACCATAGATGTACTTCAAAACGTAGGAGAATCTTTTGAAATGCTATGCAAAACAAAAAACAAAAACAACCCCCCCCACCTTTTCTTAGAGAGAGAGAACAAGTGTGGGGGGATGGGGGGACAGAGGGAGAGAGAAAATCTTGAGCAGGTTCCACACCGAGCACATAGCCCAATGTAGGGCTCCATCTCACAACCCTGAGTTCATCATCGGAGCTGAAATCAAGAGTCAGACACTTAACCAACTGAGCCACCCAGGTGCTCCAAAAACAAACCTTTTTTAGGGCCTAAGTATAATTTTCTGAAGAAAGGAAGATGGTCCAAAATTTGGCCCCCAAATTTCAAATTCTCTCTGGAGTCTATGACTCCAGAAAAGTTCCTTTTTTTACAGGATCAAGGCCCAAGTGGATTCCTAGGGCCTATAAAGTTTTCCGTGATCTGGCCCCAGTCCATGCCAGCCTTACCAGCTATCCTTCTATGTGGGCAGATATCAAGAATTGGTGAAGTAGACATCTGGTAATTTTGCATTAGTCTAGTATCCCTTCCTCCTCCTTTTGTTAACAGCATCCTGACTCTGTGTTGGGAAATAACTTCATCCCCTCACTGTAGTTTTGGTGGAAATGTCAATCAAGGTGTCCTACCCTCTACTGGGCAAAGGAGATCTCTTACCCAAACTCAAGATAGGCCAATCAGGCAGCATCTCTTAAGAAGCTGAATCTTGAGCAGAATGATATGAGGATGGGAAATGGTTAGTGCAGATTCATTCTGACTGTGCTAAACTAAAGACATTATCTATTCCTGCTACCTAGGTCTCAACCCCTGCAAACTCTCCCAGTGCTTCTTGGGGCTTCCTTCGGCCTGAATGCTTATTTCCTTTTTTTTTTTTTTTTTTTTTTTTAAGATTTTGTTTATTTACTTGACAGAGACCCCAAGTAGGCAGAGAGGCAGGCACAGAGAGAAGGGGAAGCAGCCTCCCTGCTGAGCAGAGAGACAGATGCAGGGCTTGATCCCAGGACCCTGGGATCATGACCTGCGCCGAAGGCAGAGGCTTTAACCCACTGAGCCACCCAGGCACCCCTGAATGCTTACTTCTTAAATTCTGTTATTCAACATCCTTCAAATACATGTCTTGGGGGTATAGCTCAGTGGTAGAGCATTTGACTGCAAATACATGTCTTTTCCTGCTTCAATTAACCATCTTAGCCATTTGTTCATCCTTTCAATGGAAAAATATTTATTGAACGATGTGATGGTTAGTGGTATGTCACTTGGCTAGGACACAGTAGTACCCAGTTACTCAAACACAAAAATCTAGGTGTTGCTGTGGTGGTATTATGTAAATGTGGTTAACACCTACCATCAGTCCAGTTTAAGTGAAGGAGGTTATCAGTAATGTGGGGGGAGGCTCCATCCAATCAGCTGAAGGCCCTTAAGGGCAAAACTGAGGTTTCATGAGAAGAAATTCTACACACGGCTGCCAGAGAGTTTCCAGCAGCCCTGCCCTATCAATTTTGGACTTGGTAGGCCCCAAAACAATGTAAGCCAATTTCTTGAAATAAATCTCTCACTATACACACATACATACAAAATGTGTATGTAGATAGTTGTGTGTGTACGTATCCTACTGATCTGTTTCTTTGGAGACCCCTAATACAAACGCCTACTACGTACTGGTGCCGAGAACAATAAAAAATCTGTTTCTGTTGCTTGCAACCCAAGAACCCTAAGTACTATTATATATGTCACTGAGGAGAGGAAAGCTCACAAAGAGGTCCCCGCTTCACACATGTACTTATCGTTTAAGATCAGAGCTCAAAATAGAATTTTTCGATTCTAAACCTGATGGCAATAAAAGTATTTTCTAGACTCCTCCAAAGTACAGGGAAATTAAAGAATGAAGGCATGCTTAAGAAAGAAAGGGTGTCTAAAATAGTCAGAATGTGTGGGTTCCTTTACTCTAGTTCAGGAATCAATAAACTATGACCTATAGGCCAAAAAGGGCCCACTGCCTATTTCTATGTGACCTGTATACTAAAAACTGTTTTTATGACCTTAAATGTCTTTTCTTTAAATCAAAAGAAAATCAGTACTTCATGACATGTGAAAATTATATGAAATGCAAACTTAAGTGTCCCTAAATAAAGTAGACACAGCCATGCTCGTTTGTTTACACATGGTCTATGGACTGCTTTTGCCCCGCAGTACTACAACAGAGACCAAATGGCCCTACAAACCAAAAACATTTCTTATCTGGCCCTTTACAGAAAAAAATTTGCTGACCCCTGCTCTAGTTTACCAAAGAAAGCATTAATTTATCTCCAGGAGGAGTGGGCAAGAAAAGGGTAACGTTGTTAGAAAAGAAGACACAAGAAAAGGAATACATTAATTGTACTATTTATTGAGTAGTTACCATATAAAATACTGTTTTAAGTACTTTATATATTAATATTTCTAATCTTCACAATATCCCTATGAGGTAGAAACTATTATCCCCATTTTATCGATGAGTCAGAGAGGCTAAAACAAACTCGCCTAAGCTCAGCAGATACAAATTACAGAACCAGGATTAAAACTCTATCATCTGTGCACTTACCCACAACACTACACTGCTTCACCACTGACCTTGTCTACCTAATCTTCGCTGCATTAATGAGTTAATTTTCCTTAGAATTCAAGTATTACAAACTGCAGATGAACTAGTACTGGAATAAGTGAAGAAGTTTGGGGCAGTGTATTCCTGAACTTGAGGGATTATAAAGGTCAATGCCTAGCACCCTTCTTAAAGACAGGAAACTGAGGAGGACGCTCCTTGGACTCAATCATTGTTTTCCCCGCTCCCAAACTGGAACTCAGAAACTCCAGCAAGCTTCCATATGCAGGCTAAGATAAAGCACATTCTCCTCCCACACGTCTTGCCTCATCATGACCAATTAAATAAGAATCTCTGCATAGTGGAGTCAGGATGTGGTTATTTCTCAAAGCTCCTCTTTTAATTTTAATGCACAGCCCAGCCAGAATGGAGACACACCACATCAGTATACTACTCTCCTTTCAAGAAGAAGAGTGATGATGAAAAAAGAATCCAGGTGAAGGGAAGAGCAAGGGCAGAGATGGGGAACTTGACAAAACCTGTCTCCGAAGAATTGAATTTTTATTTAGTATCACAGCATCATGGTAAAGAACATTTCTAGTCTTCATGTTTCACCTCTATATCTGAAAATTAAAAAAAAAAAAGCAGATAGGAAAACAAAACAATATTCGTACGTGAACATATGTTTACACAGGAATTTTAGCGAACTGTTAAGTATTATTTTTGCCTTTATAGTTTTTACTTGAGCTGTATTTTTTTATGTGACCTGTTATTTCTTTTTATAATGTATTACTTGTTTAGTTAAGAACAATGAGTTCTTTTTTTTTTTTTTTAAAGATTTTATTTATTTATTTGACAGAGATCACAAGTAGGCAGAGAGAGAGAGAGAGAGGGAGGGAGGGAGGAGAAAGCAGGTTCCCTCCTGAGCAGAAAGCCTGACGTGGGGCTTGATTCCAGTATGCTGGGATCATGACCCAAGCTGAAGGCGGAGGCCTCAACCCACTGAGCCACCCAGGCACCCCAAAACAATGAGTTTTTTAAAAACAGCATGACTAGAAAGATATTCAAGGATTACTTTAATTATATTTTGAATAGAAAAATAATTATATAAAAAACTAGTAAAAATTACTTAATGCTTTCCTGAAAAGCAGTTTACTTTCTGTCAGGGCACAAAACTAGAATCTCCCTACTTCTCTCTTCAGTGGAGATCTATATCCTAACAAATCTATTGAAAAATCTTTTCTACCAGATGGTTATTACTAATTAAAGTCTTACTGGTACTAATTTATCACAATACTTAGTGTGAGGAGAAAATAGTTTAAATAAGAATAAAATGGAAATATTTTGAAGTTTTACAAACACAAAAGTCTATCACACTCTAATTTTTCAATCATTTATAGTAATCTCAAATAACATTTAGTTAAAACAAAATATCCTCCTTAGATGGACTATAGATTTAAATTAATTCTAAGTTTTTCATATGGCTTCAGGGTTCAGAAAACAAAGCAATAGGCAGGGCAGGTGGTAAGGCAATACCCAAGCAATTATAAGGCTTGACCGAAGGTCTAAAGTCGTAATGAGTTAATGCTCAAACACATGTTGTCATTTGTTTGCTGCTGTGATTCTGAGTAAAGGACCCAGTTTTGTGTATATTCAGAAAGTGTTTAAATTCTGCACCACAGAATAAAATTTCCAACCTGGTTAAATGGTAAGCCTCAACAGACAAAATCACATTTGAGATGCGAATTTTTTAAAACATACCATCCCAAAAAAAAAAAAAAAAAAAAAGAAGGAATATTACCATGAGGGAAAGCAGATGGTTTTTTAAATCACTAAATAAAAAACCATGACTCAAAGCACGGGGAACCTCTGCAATGAGCCTAAGTTAACTGTGGTGACTACTCAACTCCAAGAGAGGCTACTCCTAGAAAACAGACCTGTCTGAACTGCCTAGGTAGAGTATCGTTTATTATATTTATAATGATTAGCCTTCACCCTAGTGGTGAGTGTAGTACTCTCAGGAGGGATTTTTCATTACAAAGGTAAATAAACTCTTCCAGAACACTTAGAGCATTTGAAAGTCTCACTCAAGAGTGTGTCTTAAAAAAGAAAACTAGCTCATATAATTATAGTAGGGTCAGAATCAACATTTAAAGATTTTAGTAATGGTGTGAGCACTTAAATTTAAAGGTGAAACTACCTAAGAAAAGTTAGCCCTATTTTTTTTTTTTTTAAGAGTTTATTTATTTGTCAGAGAAAGAGGGCAAAAGCAGAGGGAACAGCAGGCAGAGGGAGAAACAGGCTCCTCCCTAAGAAAGGAGCCCAATGCGGGACTGGATCCCAGGATCCGGGATCATGACCTGAGCCGAAGGCAGACACTTAACTAACTGAACCTTCCAGGCATCCCAAAATTAGCTCTATTTTTAAAGTCTTTTTTTTTTTATTAAGATTTTATTTATTTATTTGACAGGTAGAGATCACAAGTAGGCAGAGAGGCAGGCAGAGAGAGAGAAAGGGAAGCAGGCTACCTGCTGAGCAGAGAACCCGATGCGGGACTCGATCCCAGGACCCCAAGATCATGACCTGAGCGGAAGGCAGCGACTTAACCCATTGAGCCACCCAGGCGCCCCAATTAGCTCTATTTTTAAAAAAACAAAAGATTTCTACTTTGAAAACCAAAGCACAATTCTTTTGCAATGTTTAATGGTTTTCCATAAGGAAACCTGCTTCGATCTAGCAAAAACACTAGATTAAGATTCTGTAAAAATCAGGTGCTAATTCACAGATATTGCCTAATATAATAACTATTCTGATATATTTTGAACTTTATGAGACTCTAAGACTCAGAAAAATGTATGAATAACTCTAAAGACAATATATAAAGGAATTCTATAAAAACAAGCAGAAACAACATAGTAGAGCATACCTAAAATAAGTACTTACCAGAAACGTAAAAAGAGGAGAATATATTTTAAAAGGAAAAAAAGTCAGATTGCAAACAGAGTTTATGTCCAAGATACTACAATCGATAAACCAAAGATTAAAAGGCATATTTGACAGAAATGTTGTGGTTCCAAATATTCCAGAAAGCTCACAACCCAATAGCTTTTTTTCTTTACTTTGCAACTGTGAAGTGCTTTTAGAGTTCTGAATCACTCCTAGGCACTAAAAGTTCTCAAGCCTAAAATTGTAACTCCTCAAAAATCTGTATTATTCGAGTCTAGTTAAAATACATATGCTTGTCTTCTAAAAAACAAAGAACAAAAAACCCAGCCAAACTTAACTGTAACTTGTAATTGGAAAAATATACAGATATATTTACTTACTTAATGGAACATTTTGTATTTTCAGATATAAAAGCACAACAGTACAAAGTTACAGTAACCAAAATCTAGTAGCAACATCAGAATAGGCAAATAGGGAAAAATCTTAAAAAAAAAAAAAAAAAAAACAAGCATGTAAAGTATTCCAATTCTTTTTTTAATTTTATTTTCTTATTAAGATTTTATTTATTTGAGAGTGAGTGAGTGAGAGCATGAGAGAGGAGAAGGTCAAAGGGAGAAGCAGACTCCCCGTGTACAAGGAAGCCCGATGCGGGACTTGATCCCAGGACTCCAGGATCATGACCTGAGCCGAAGGCAGTTGCCCAACCAAATGAGCCACCCAGGTGCCCGAGTATTCCAATTCTTAAATGACCCCAACAATTCTCACACAAACAGGAATTTATGATACAGAAAAATACAAGCAAACAAAGATGTATGCCAACAGCAAAAAACAAAAAACCAGGAAACAAAAGGTCTTTCAGTAGAAGAATGGATAAATTACTGCACATCATTAATGGTGGTTGTCCTTGGAAAAGGGGCTTTCATACTCTAAGCTATACATACCAAAAAATATTTAAATGTACAGAATAATATAATTCTACTTCTTGGAATTTATCCTACGGAAATAACTGAGAATGCATGGAACAATTCAACTACAATGATAGATGAGAGCTTTGGTAATTAAAAAAACCCCTTAAAAGTACAAGTAATCACTTAAAGAAATGATGGCAATTCATATAATGGGAGACGCACTGATAATTATCTTTAACTATTATTAAAGTATGCTCATTTTCACAAAAAGTTCACAATATATTTTTTCAAAGGGAGATGACATATTATGCATCTGATCTCATTTTTTAAAAGAAAAAATAAATATGCATTGAAAACCCCTGGGAAGGTTGTATACCAAAAATTAATAGGCTAAGGGGTAAAAAAAAATTTTTTTAAGCTTATTGCATATATTGCATACTCATCAGGGGCAATGTTACTCCCATGGGGGTGAAAATTGGCTACTGAGGGGGAAAAAAAAAAGAAAGAAAGAAAGAAAAAGAAAGGAAAAAAGAAAAGGGAAACTCTTAGCATATAAAGCACAAATAAACAATACCTAAACATAGAGTATATCTGTGCTATTAAAATTTCACGGGGGTACAATTAAGAAAAAAATTGCACTGGGGCAAAAAAGACTGGGGCAGGGTAAGCAGGCAATAATGCTAAAAAGTTTGACAAACACTTCTTCATTAGTACTCTCAATTTTTCTACAATGAACTTGATATTACTTGAGTTTGTTTTTTTCTTTAAAGATTTTATTTATTTGTCAGAGAGAGAAAGAGAGCAAGAGCGCGAGCAAGCACGAGCGCAGGTGCGCGCACAGGACGCGGGAGCACAATAAGTGGGTAGTGGCAGGCAGAGGTAGAAGAAGGCTCCCTGCTGAGCAGGGAGCCAGATATGGGACCCGGGATCAAGACCTGAGCTAAAGGCAGGTGCTTAACCAACTGAGTCACCCAGGTGTCCCAGTATTATGTGAGTTTGGATAGTAATATATATACACTGAACTAATTACAAAGGGATATACAATGAAAGTTAAGACAGCATTAATTTTCATTTTTTTAAATTTATTTATTTTTTTTTAAATTTTATTTTTTATAAACATATAATATATATATATATATATATATTTTTTTTAGAAGATTTTATTTATTTGAGAGAGAGAGAGAGCGCATGAAAGGGGCGAGGGGCAGAGGGAGAAGCCAGCTCTCTGATGAGCAGAGGGCCTGATGTGGGACTTGATCCTGGGACTCCAGGATCATGACCTGAGCCAAAGGCAGTTGCTTAACCAACTGAGCCACCCAGGCTCCCTAAACATATATTTTTATCCCCAGGGGTACAGGTCTGTGAATCGCCAGGTTTACACACTTCACAGCACTCACCATAGCACATACCCTCCCTAATTTTCATTTTTAAATATCAAATTTATTGTATAGTCTTTTAAGTCTTTAAAAATACAATATAGACTATTTGTTAAATATAATACTAAAATGAAAATATAAAGAAAATGAGAACGTACTGCATCAGAATCATCTGGGATCACTTGGAGAAGTAAACTACAGATTCTGCAGTAAACTAAATCAACTGAAAAGTAAACTACCTTTACTAAAAAGTAATCTGCATTACTACAGACCTAATAAAATCAAAATTTCTATGAATGGGGCTAGTGGCTTTTATTCAATGAGGCATACTCATATCATCATACTGCTCCCATGGAAATATGTAATACTGATATGTTTTAATTTGGTCTAAGGGATTTTTAAAATTATGTACTGAAGTGATAAAATTAAAATAAACTAAGAGCCTGGAAATCTAGGAATCCCTACTAAACTCTTTTCCTTTATGGAACTGGAAGATTCACATTTCTTCACAAACTATCAAACACCCTATTACTCACTGTCTCTACTGGGCACAAAGCACTGTGAAGAATATAAAAGAAAAAAGTAATATTTGTAAATTTTGCCACTAAAATAAACTCACTTTAGTTATATCTGCAAAAACCAGCATTAACCACTGGCTTTCTCACGGCACCATCAGTCACAAAGAAACAGTTTCTAATCTTATGATGCAAATTAAACCAATAAGGAACAAAAGTCATTGTTGGATAATAATAACTAGGATGCAGTCAGCTACACTCAATTCTCTAGTTACTATACTTTGTTGGCACATCAGCCTTAAAATACCCAGAATTCAAAATTTTGCCTGGACCAAATTAAACATCTCCCGTATTAAATACTATGGCTTAAAACATTAAGCCACCAATACCAAGATTTATGGCGTACATAAATAATGAAACTACCTAAGTGCATAGCTAATAGTTCTATTTAAGGAAAGGAGAATACACAGAGACTAGTCAAAGTAGTAGATACAAAGTGTCAGATACTGCTCCAGGCCATAGCAATCTTCAAATTCTTCCAGACATCAATGCCACCTCTTGGTGGTGGTAATAATCCTTATAGTGGCAGCAATAATATTTAAGCACTTTTTATATGCCACATACACTTATTTAGTCCTCAAATACGTCTAAGAAATAGGTACTGTTCTTTTTCCATTTTACAGATGAAAAGACTGAGAAATAAGAAGAGCTGGTAGGTACTATGGGCAATCTTTCACTGAGTGTTTGGCCAAATATTCAAATATTGTGAGATTTGGCACATCATCTGTATGAATAAATTAAAATCTTATAATTAAATAACTATCCATAAAAGAGCATAAAAATGAATGTAACTGAGGCAAACCTGAGTTAGAAGAATGGAATAAAAATTTTCCAAGTCATCACATCAAGTAGTACAATGCTTTTCCAGTTTTTTTCTCACTCCTTACACCCAAAAAAATGACAACTTAATTTTGCTTGTTTTGTTTTAAAGTACAGATTTTACCATTATATACAATTCCATCTTAGAATGCATCCTGTTTATTAATTCATTTATAAAGCCTTTAAACTAATTTTATCCCTTAAGACTCTTCATCTTTAAAAATTTCATTAAATTTCGGGGCGCCTGGGTGGCCCAGATGGTTGAGTGTCTCCCTTTGGCTCAGGTCACAATCCCAGGGTCCTGGGACCGAGCCCCACATTGGGCTCCCTGACATGGAGGCTTCTCCCTCTCCCTCTGCGGCTCCCCCTGCTTATGCTAACTATCTCTGTCAAGTAAATAAATAAAATCTTAAAAAAATAAAAAATAAAAATTTCATTTCACATTTATAATGAACTCATTTAAATTATAAAATATAGGAATGATGTATAAAAATTCAGAAAATAAAGGTTTAAAGAAAAAAAATAAAGACCACCTTTAACCCCAAATTCAAGATAACAACTTTAGTCTTGGTATTTCCTTTTAGCCTATACATGAATAGGCATTCGGTAAAACTAAGAAATGATATTATATAAACATTAGTAATGTTTATTTCTCTCTTAATAATACAGCACTTTTTAAAAATAGTACAGACTAATACACTTATGATTGATTTTCTACAAAACATTTGGGCTTACTGGACTTAAAAAGTAGTTTGTTATACCGAGAAAATTAACCGTGGTGGAGAGGAAATGGCTGGTCCTTGATAGAAAGAGCTCTCTCTCTTCCAAGTATTTGATTATTTTTAAAAAATCATTTTTAAATTTCACTGATTAAATAAGCATTTTCTTTTCGTTACTGAAAAACTTCACACATCCATCTTCAGCACATCAAAACATCAAAAACATGGTTATGGAAGTGTTATGGCAAAAACAAAAGATCAAAACCCAGTACATGGAACCTAAGCAGAGCCAGCTAAGAACACCACAACCACAAAGCGATTATTCTTTATATTCAGTGTCGAAGGCCTATTGCTTACATACCCATGCAAGCAGATGGTACTGAGTAGTGACACAATCTCAAGCTTGTTCTACTGACGACAGTAGTCCAAGTCTAGAGCATAACGGGAATAGCAGAATGAATACATCATCTAAAACCCCTCTACTCATGGTTTCACTTGCAGATTTGGTTGGTTCTTAGAATTATAATGCTGTCATATTCCAGTGTGAAAATTATGACACTGGAGTACTATAAGAAGTCAATGAATATTTATTTAAAATTCAAAGGGATGTTTTACAATGGAATTTGTCCTAAGTGTGAAACTCTACTCAAAAGACACAAAATGTTTTCTAAAAGAGAATACTATTTGACCAATTTTGAGTTACTCAAATTTCAACCTTACCATTTGAATGTAAAAGAAACACCATCAAAATAACCTACCATCTGAAATTCTAAACAAAGGTGGGTCTGAGACATAAGATTCACCTTCTAAACTCATTTGCCCATCGTTTTTCTTAATCTGATATTCTCAAGTAATTAAATTAATAAATGTTTCACCCATAATTTTCAGATATACACATCTATAGATTACTTGACTTTATACGCAAAACAATTTCCTAAAGCATGAAAATGTCAATCAAGGAGTCATGTATGCCCTTACTAAACCAACTATATGATTAGATTAAAGAGCAGTAGAATGTACAGTAAAGCAGTCTAAAAGTTGTCATATAGGAATCTAGCAAAAAAATCCAAAATAACAAAAAGCATTTCAAGGATACCAAGAACCAAAATATCATACAAACTTACCTTTTATACACCTTTCATAACCTTAGTCTCAGACAACTGGAAACATATTTTAAAATATGTTCCTTGTTCACAAAAACAACCCTGTTCATTCTATTTAGATCTACCGTACTGTACTCCCAACTCAAACCAACAAGACACAGATCCCATATTCCATGAAATAATGATACTGCCACACATGATAAGATTCATTATATCCTCTCTGAAGGTCCTGTAGGCCACCATATCTGACCTAAGTGTTCTTTCTACTTGTTCAACATTAATTTATCTCATAGCCCACACTTTATCAATTTCATTTGTTTTTGTGAAAATAAGTTTCTTTTCCAGTCTATTATAGCAACTTCCATGTATTACCCATTCTCCTACAGTTAATCCTGTATCATAATCCTTTCCCTTTTGAGACCTTCCACTAAAATAGCTTCTTTTACTCTTTAGATTACCTGCACCTGCTTTCAACCCTTAGGCATCCATTCCTATTAGGTATGTATTTGAAAGAACTCTAAACTTAAATTTATTAGAATATTAATTCATTTGAAGGATTAGAAGAAGCTTTATAAATAAGTAATTCACAGATCTCATACTGCCTAAGTATGCCCTCCCACACCACTGAAACAGTCTGAGATTAGGTGGACAACTTATGTTGGCTACATAAACATTTTCACTACTGTTTTTCCACCACCTCAGTTCAGAAAACCATTGTAAATTTTTAAGTTAAAAAAAATTAAGAGACACAGAACCAAAAGATGGTATCTTGAATGTGAATACAAGAGATGGTATCTCGACTGTCTAAAAATCTAAAAACATTACAAACTGTCAATTAAAAATCTAACTGAAAATTACACTTTCAAAGTTTGTGGTCTTTTATCTCCCTCAGGATTTGTACTCTGTGATTGATTTAAATGACTTACACCTCATGGGTGGGTAGGGGGGTGAATTTTACAGGAAAAAAAAAGTGAAGCCAATTATTTCTGAGTAATTTTCTAGACTCATTTAGAAGAAAAATGATGTGTTACATTGAAGAAATGATTATAAGGATATAGGGATTTCAGCTACTCATTCATGTTTGGATATAAGCAAGATACAAATATTTATTGACCACCTATTGTGTGCTTTGTAATGCGATAGTCCCTTCTGGAAGTTTGGTGTCAGCATTATGTTTTATCATTAGAGTTTGTTAATTTTTATAAATTATGTAATTACTTTGAATTTTATCATCTGTAAAAAATGAACAATATCTATTTTTCTGATTTGCTGTACAGATTAAATGAGATGTAGTAACTTCACCTTCAAAAAAATATTACTTCCCTTCTCTCTGTAGGTCCCTCTACAGATTAGGACATTGATCTTACTATGAAAAATCTCTTTTCTCCACAGATTCAACATCTTTATAGACTTTTGTCTATTAGTTGCACTGACATTTAATTAACTGGATAAGAAGAGCTAATCAGAAATCTCAAAACTGTCAAAGACATAGATATGAATGAAACTCAATGTTAGGTTCTTGAGGTACCAGCATGATGTCTTATTTCATTAACAGCTTGCAAATCACAATATATGATAATGATTTGTGATAATTAGCCACAAAGATCTGAGTTGATATAATTATTGGTCAAAGCAAAGATATATAATATTTTACCTTTAAATCTATTGTGAGAACATATATAATTTTCATTAGGCTTTTTACAATACTGAGAATAATTAATTCCTTTCTCTGCAGACCACTGAGAGAAACATAATTTATATATCATGTTAGTGATTTTCTATGTCTAGAGAAACTACTGGTTACCCTACTGATTTAAGCCAGTGATCACCAGTGACACCAACTTTAAATTCAAAAGTTACACATTATTTATCCATAAAGGTAAGTATATCCTGTGTCTTCCTTTTGTATTTATAAGAACAAAATCCAAGTGCTTCACCAAAGACCTATGTTGATTTGTCTCCGGGCAACCCCATTTACCAGTCTCTTCTCAGCTTATCAGGATGGCTTTCTCAACTATAACGTGGGGCTTCTCACTTAAGGGCTTTTGTACTAACTGGGCCCGCTGCCTGGTTCACTCTTCCTGCAGATCATACATCTAGCTTTTTGTCATTCAGGTCTCAAAACAAGTATTAACAGCTGAGTCTTCCCTCAACACTCAATCTAAAGCTTCTTCATGGCATTTGTGACCTCTGAAATTATCTTGTTCACTTATTTACCATCTCTCCACCACCACCAAACCCTACTTGTATAAAGAGTTGCATGACAGCAAGTCTTATTCATTGCTCTATCTCTAGTTCCTAGAACGGTACGAGGCACCCAATAATCAAGCAATAACTATTTGTTGGATCACTAACCAAAATGTTTAAGAATGTTTTGGGGAAAAACCAATTTCTTAGTCAACAACGTATATTTAGCATTCAAAACTGCTAACCCAAAGGAAGTAAGAAAAAATGTTTTTGACTAAAAGAATAAGAAAAATGCATACAACATTCTATTCAACAAGTGAGCTTCATTTTCTTTTATTTCTATCCTTTTGGATAGACTATGAAAATCTATTAATGTTTCACACACTTCATATGTCACCTCATATAAAAAGAAAATGAATTTTTTTATTTCAGTTTTAATGAGGTATGTAATGTATAAAATTGTGAATTTTCTTATAATTGAATGCCATGGACTAACAGCCACTCAATCTAATACCTTATTCTTCCTGCCAAGATGCAAGCAGGGCAGCTTCTAAGAATGTAAAACGTACTGACTGGGAAGGCCAGAGTTGCAGTAACAGTGACAGTGCCAGAATGGCCCAACCCAGGGAAGCTCTTGCTCTCAGCTATGAGGGGAACAAGGGAACAACAGAGTGATCAGACCTAGGGGAATAATTGTAGCTCTGACTCCTGTTAACAAACAGAAATATCTTCAAACCAAATCAAAAGAGATTCAACTACAATCTTATAGTTCAAGACATTAAATATCTGTTTTGAATACCTGAGGTCTCTTTAGCAAATGAAATATCATTCAGTTGACAAGATATGGGCTTTTGCAGTTTCACATAAGAAAAGCACAGTATTTGTAGTAAGTAACACACACAACCCCAATACTATGTGCTACATGTGCTCACTAACTTAAAAATATTTCTAAGAATACTTTTAAAAGCAAGAGATTTAAATGAAAAAAACTAATAATAAAGACTTTATTTCTGAGTTTGGAAAATATTTGAAAACTAAAAGAAACATTAAAGAAAGATAAAACAACTCACTAGTTTAAAAAATGCAAACACCTTGAAAGTATCACAAACCCACGTATACTTTTTAAAAATCGGGTGTTGCTTCTTTTCTCAACTGGTAGTATTAAAGGAAGACAGCAACCAGAAAATTCACAGCCCATGTGAGTTTACTTACCAGGCACAAAGAAACATTAATATCAGTCTGTAGGCTAACCTGCTTGCTTATTATTCAGCCAAGTGGAAAGTACAATTTAGCATGGAGCTAGAGCCAGGTACCAAAATGACTAAGAATGGCACAGGTAAACTTTTTTTTTTTTTAATTAAGAAACTAAAGAGGAGAGAAGTATTAAATGTAGGATTTCCTCTAAAGATCACATACTCAATTTTCTATTTTTCATTGCTCCATATTTCACTGGCAATATTCTAAGCTGCTTAACAAGAAGCCTATATTTCACTTTTCATCATTCTGCTCACATAACTGATGCTTCCGAAGTCCAGTGCATGGACAAATGCTCAAAAACACATGCAGAATTTAACCTTACAGTGAAGTATTTTAAGATAATACCTCCAGAAATAGAATGTCTAAAGCTGAGGAGTCTTTGTTAACTAACAACTCAAAATGCTAAATAAATAACATTTCTGCAGACTATGCATTTGTCGAAGAGCATAAGCACATATTTTTCACAGATCAAATAATAGGAATCTTTTACCCTTCAATTAAAAAAAAAAGTAGCAACAACCAAAGGACAGCTAGTCCTATTTCCTCAGTGGTTCCTAACTCCATGTGGCCTATCCCTTAGGCTCAGACTATTTCTTTTGAATTTCACCTCCAAACTGAGTACACTTAAAGACCCAGAGACTTTGACAATGACTCCCAGCAACTCTACCCAAAACCTACCCTCTTGTTATTAAGCCAATCTCCTTGCCCTCAGTCTCTTTCTTCCTCGATTCACTCATACTTTGTAGCCAAATTCATCTTCAAAAAGATGAATGCTCTGACTGGGTCATTTTCCTCATGTCAAAACTTCTTATGCTCTTGAATAAAAGTCTATACTTCCCAACCTAGCATTCAATGACTTCTACAGTCTAGCCCAACAAATCTTTATAGTCTTATCACCATATTTTCTAATTATACAAGTTCAGGCTTCTATCAAATCAATCCCCTGTCCTTCAACTTGTCCTGAACTTTCTATCTTGGCTCATGCCATTCCTACCATAAAGAATGTCTACCACTCCCCTCCAGCTGCCACTGCTCATTGCCTTTTGCATCTCTGCATTTATTCATGTAAACAAGGACACACAAATGATATCTGCCCTACCCCCCCATAAGGGCAACCTCCCCAAATTTACAATAACTGGCTCTTATTAAATGCCTACTATGTGCCAAGCAGCCAGTTTTACATATTATCTCTAATCCTCTCAACAAAATCATGAAGTAGGTATTATTATTCTCCTTGTAAAGATGAGAAAGCCAAAGTTCAGAAACATCAAATATTATATTTAGTAAGTCATCTCACCTTATATACTCAGTATGTTGCCTCAAATCATAGACTTAGTAAGTGGCAAAGCAAGGATTTGAACCCAGGCTGCCTAAGTCCAGAGACATTGCTTTAAACCCTATGTTGGTTGGTTTTGTTTTGTTTTGTTCTGAACTATGTGACTACCCCCTCCATCTATCTGAAATCATTTAGTTTTACATGATATCTCCACTTACTACATACTAAACAATAAGCTTTCTCATGTTTGCCAGTTTAGTAAAGGGAGAACATTAAAATGCTACTTCTTTCCAATAAAAGAACAGTGCTCAAATTGCAACTTCAAGGAATGTCTTTTTTTGTCACAAAGATTATTTTCACCTAAAATATTTTCAAAGAAATTCATTCCAACCAACTTTTTCAAAGATGACTGAAAATTACCAATCATACACTATGATGGTTTTACAGATTATTAATAATAAGAGGATTTTGCGATTACCACCCATGTATTGTAACAGATATCTATCAAAGTGGCAAAGATTGTAAAAACTGACCTACTCAATGCCATTGAAGGTGCAGTGAGACACACACTCTTATACACAGGGTAACCACCCTCTGATCCAGTTATCCCACTTCTGGGAATCTATCCTAAAGGAAGAAAAAAAAAAACAGAGATGCAATCAAAGATAAATGTACAAAAATGTTTGCCCCAGTGTTATTTAAAATAGTAATATTATAAAGAATCAACCTAAAAGTCCCAAATTAGGAGACCAATATCCTGTTTAGAGAAAAACGCAGGCAGAAAACAGTATATATAAAAGTACAATTCCATTAAAAAAAAATTTGTACATGCAAGGAAACAACTAGAAAAATGTACTTTAAAATGTCAGTAGTAATTATTTCTGGATGATAGATTTATAGATGATTTTCAATTTCTTCTTTACATTTATGTTCTTTTCAAAATTTGCCACAATGGAACATGAATTACTTTAAACAAGAAAAAAAAAAAAAAATGTAAGCAGCTATAGTCACTGAAAATGATCCTGAACCTATAAAGGCATGTTACTTGGAAAAGAAACATTTCCCAGTGCAAGAAAATGTCAAACCTGTTTCGTTTCCACAACCTCTTAGCTCACACTTACTTTTAGACTGTGTAAAGAACGTCACCCAAAATTCAGTGGTATTCATGAAATTGCACAATGCTCACTATCTAAAAGTCAGCCAATGCTTCAACAGAAAGCACCACAGTTAAATGAATTGTTTTATTGTATGTCTATTGAGAATAATAAATATCCAATTAATCCTAACTCAAAACATGCAAAAGGAAAAAAACCAGAAAAACTATTTTTGTTCTGCAAATTAACTATGTATACTGTTGTTGCCTTATAAGCCCAGCATAGTTAGGTCTGGAGTGGGGAGGAACTTGAAAATAAAGCTGGCAAGCTACCAATATTCACTAAAAATGCACATAGATGCATTTTTTTCTACATGCACATTTCTGTTCTAGGGCAGAGTTTAATGGCAAAAGATGATTTTTATCAGCGTAGAAAAAAAGATTAAGCTGTTCTACAAAAAAACAAAAGCACAACAACAAAGAAACCTTCTTATATTAAACACAGAATTAAAATTGCCAGCTGAACCAGGTGGGGGGGGGGGAAGTCCCTACCTTTGGCATATATGCAGAACAGCAATTTGCCAAAACAAAAACAAAAGCAAAAACAAGTCTCGAATTGAAGTAAAACAGTCATTAAGCAAAAAATTCTTATTTTACTGTATTTTAAACCCGGGAAACTTGTTTGCTTGTTAATACTAAAATGCTCTTAGAAAATAAAGCCATGGGGGGTGGGGGGGAGAAAACAGTATCACAGAAATAGTCATTGAGTAACTAAGAGAAAATTTAAAGTATTACATTGATGTTACTTAGAAAATGAGTATCATTCTATTTCCATTCTACCATGAAAATACAACATTTATTTATAAAACATATGTCAGGTTCTGGCAAACAAAATAAATTACTAGACTATAAATTCCTTATAATAGAAGCTGCAGTCTCACATCTCAGTTTCCATCAAAGAACCTAATATTGGGTCATGCGAACATCTGTTCAATGACTGAATCTGAAATCTATTAATAAAATCATGCAACGTTTTTACATGCATTCAATGGAATGGAAAAGGTAGATCAAAAGACATCAAAGATTTGGGATAGATACTGAAAACTACATAAAATCCAAAGATTAGTGTTAAATTTCAACTGCTAAAACAATAAAGTTATGGTTGCTTGCTTAATGTTTTATAATACAGCCAATTTGTCTAGAACAGAATGATCCCGTTTATAAATGAACTTTTAAATATCATTGAAAATACAGTGTATGCATTTACTCTTCAGATTATACATCTGACTGATCTGAAATGTTCAGTCTGCAATAGGAGGTAATTTCCTACTCCTAACTTAGAATCTTACAAGACACATTTGGGATTTGGCCAAAGAAACAACTGCACCCAGTTCTTTGTGCCTCTCTTACTTTTACACTTCTGTGGTTGATAACTAAACCACAGTTCTATCCTGAGCAAAGCTATTTCTCACAACCAGAATAAATGTGTATAGCACAGCACTGCAAACAACTATGAACGTTATAGGTATATATACTTGTGAATTCAAAGTAACTTACCTCATGCTTTACTTAATGCAACAGTATCTTTTACCAATTACAGTGTATAGTTTAGCATATTCCTATTCTTATAAAATATGGACTAACTTAAATATATCCTAAAACCAAACACAGGGTTACATATTTAATTCCAAATTTGGTTGACTTTATCATTCTATACTTTGAACCAATCTCTAGCAATGGAGACTACATAGGCTAGAGACAGAAAACTGGGTATGCAAGAAATTTTTTTCCAGATTTATCTGGAATTAGCCTAAATAAATAAGTCATCTGTACCTTTATAAAAAAAAAATTAACTTGTCTACTAACTGAAGTTTATTTCACAAAACACACCTAATCCTCTCTGCGCATATCATGTATTTCTGAAAACCATATTAAAACCATTATTTTTAGACTATTTACAAAAGTACAGTATCTTTTGTTTCAACTCCACCTTAATCATCACACACAATTTTCCTTTTCTTATTGGTGCATGCAAGTACCTTCTACATCTAAAAGGCCTATTTTCAAGTGTAAACGAGAGCACGGCACAGTTCTCTGCTGAACTGCTTTGTTGATCAGTTCATCATAAGCTAAGCTTATAGGTCCAATACACTTCTGGATCATTTAACTTTGAAACAAACTGGCCTCTTAACCACTCATCTCAAAACTGTAAGAGGGGGACTGTAAAGAGTATATGAATCATTCAGTGTCCTTAACCACTATTAAAAAAATTCATAACCTGAATGGGGCAATATTATCTTTGTACATGAAAGACTGAAAGGCACATGAAAACTACCACTTGTAATCCCCAAATTTCACGCACAGAAAAAGGGGGTGGGGGGTAGTGGATGCTTCATCTCAGCAACATAAGAAAGCTTAAATATATTTATGTTTAACACTAATCACTTCCATAGGATGTGAATTTGGCATTAAGTCATGCAGCAATATATGACATCAGAACGGACAGAAAATACTTGAAAATATGCCATAACTCTTTTTAAAATTAATGAGTTTAATCTGAAAAGGAACATCAGGAGGAAGTAAGATGATGTTCACAAATTTAAACTCACCACAACATTAATATATAAATGCTTTATACAAATTTTTAAACTGAATTTCTAAAATAAGAGAATTTTACAACTGGGAACTTAAAGGTTATTTGAGGTTCAGTGAACATCTGATGGATCCCCAGCATGTGTCAGACACAGTGCTAGGTGCTTGCAGGTAACTCAATTATTCAACTCACTCACTTTAGAGATGGTGGAGTTCCCTGCTCCTGCCAAATCAAGCCATCTAAATTTCAGAACCAGAAATGCTGAGCAATGCCCTCACAGTAGTGAAATTTCTATCAAAACAGACATGTATCATTCTCCCTTATAAACTAAATAAAATGTCAAAGATGCAATGCTAACCTTATTTAATAAGAGTCCCCGTGTTTTGAATAATTATAAAGAATTACAACAAAATTCAACTAAGTACTTAGTTGCATAATTTATTCCAAAGAACAAAACATGGGGCTGTCAGTTATAAGATTCTAAAGACATACAAAACAGAAATTAAATAAATTACAGATATGATTTAAAAATTCCTTCATAAAAAAAAAGAAAAGAAATTACCAATATGAAAAATTAGATGCTTGATTGGAATATCTATTTTATATAAAAGATCATCAGTCATATAATAACAAAGTTCATGGACAGTAGTAAACTTGGGCACGGCTGTAAAGTTATTTGACTATTAGATTCTGAATTAGGACAGAATGTAAAAGTTCCTGAGGACAAAGACCCTGTCTAATTCATCTCTGTATCCCCAACAATTAGCACTCTATTTTTAAATGTTGGAGAGGTGAACTAACATATGAACTCTAAATTCAAGCAATTGGAAAATTCAACCTAACAATCTAGAAGGTTTTTCTTTTATAACTCAAATGATTTCTTCAAGTATTAAATAATACTCAACTCAAGTCACATTGCCTTAAACTAGATCAAAAACTGTGGCTATCACTTTAACTAGTACAACATACCTCATTGAAGGAATTCACACATACATCAAGAAGACAAGTAAATTCATACACTTTGATTCAGCAGTTCTTCCTCTGGAAATCAATCCCAAGAAAATACGCCAAAAGAATATGTTGCATACACAAAAGTATTCACTTCATTGTAATTTTAGTAGCGGAAGCAGAAACTACCTAAAAGCCCAGCAACAGGTAGATGGACTATTTTGCAACATCTGAAAAAGGCTTAACATAAAGATTAGCCTCCTAATTGGTCTTCCTGCTTACACTCTTCTTGCCCACCCCAACTCCCCACCAAGCTGATTTCCACACAGCAGCCAGAAGGATTCTCACAAACTCTTCTACTTAAAATCTTCCAATAGTTGATTGGTAATTTCATTTGAAGTAAAATTCAAAGTTCTTACCATGACCTACAAGGCTCAGTTACTTCTCTAACCTAAAGCTCTCTCACTCCCTCTTGCTTACTGTCTTCTCAAAAGGCCAAGTACTCGGAGAGGATCTTTGCACTTGCAGTCCTCTCTGCCTATAATCTTTCCCAAGAGAGCACACCTAACTCACCTTCTGCAGAGATATACACCTAACTCACTTCCTTCAGGTCCCTGCTCCAGTCACATGTCTTCTCAGCCACTGCTTCTCTCTTTCCCCTCACCCTACTTTATCATCTAACATATTCTGCATTTACGTGGTTATGGCTCACCTCTCCTGATGAGAATATAAGCTCTCTGACAACAAGAACTTGATTTTATTCACACAATAGGCTTCAAAAAGCATTTGTTGAATTAGTATTAAATGTTGATACAATAATTATTAACTACATGAAAAATCATGCATATAAACAAGCTCAGAAGAGAACAGGAAAAATGAATAGTTTGATTTGTGAACGTTTTCAAGCTGATCATATTACTAAGGAGTTTGTACAATAAAAATTCTAAGTCTGTTGTGATTATGATTTTAGGCTGCCAAAAGTAACTACAACAATCTTATTTCCTTGGAAGCCATTAGTATATTAGCTTAAAACTGGCTGGTATTAGTTATTAGTGACAAGTTTTCCTCATAAAATTGTAGTAACAATTACTCTTAAATCTTGTTCCTAAAGACCCAAAGTTTAGTCTGGTAAGTATCGACACTGTTATTCTTGAGGCCACACAGAAAGTGAACAAAGGCTTTTAAACAGTTTTAATATGGAACTGAATAATACTCAGGGATTCCAGTTTGCTTTTGAAACAGGTATCTATGCTTGGTTTCAGAGCGATCCTGAAACTGAATGCAAAATTTTGTGCATAAAAGTCTATTACTTTTTTTTTCCTGAGGAGAGAGACTACATATTTCATCATAATCTCAAAGGTGTCAGTGGCCTAGAAAAGGTTAAGAATTACTATTTTATATTGGAAGTAGAATATTCTAATATAAGCCACCTCTCAAAAGGACAGAAGATACATAGTATCTAGCCACATCTTCATAATCACTCAATTCATCCACAAAATATCAACTGCCTACATTGTGCCAGGCAGGTGTGATCCTCAATACCTTACATCTAATCATATTTTGCAGTACATAATTGAAAATACCAAGGAAACAAGGTTCAGTGAAACACCAGACTAAAAAGTAATTTCAACCAATGCAAATATAGTTTCGAAACAGAAAGTGTTACAAGAAATCATAGTAAAGACAGAAAGGGGCTCCAGGCCTCATTTAGTGTTTATTATGTCAAAATACTGCAGATATCAATTACATCAAAAGGAAAGAAAAACTACACATACGCATGCCCGCCTCCACACACTGACAGGAAACCAGAAGAAAGTTTCCAAATCCTGTTTCCAGCAGCATCCCTTCTGAGACTGGGCCTGCAGAATGCTTTTGAAGGTAGGCGCCCCACGATAAAACTATGAGCTGCTACTTTACTCTTACTGTGATAAAAACAGAAAGAATCATCATCCCACACCCAGGAAGCAGAAAACTGTGGCCACCTGTAAGGCTGTGGCCCATTAACCTCCTGCCCTGATATTCCTTTTTTTCTCCTCCCTTCAAAGCAGTGACAAAACCATCTTCCCTCCCAAAAAAGGAATACATAACTCAATGTTAGTTCTTTTGTCCAAGAGGTTAAAAGGTCGTCCAAACTCCTGGCACTTAGCCCTGTGAGAAGATCCCATTTTTCGGGCACAAGTGTCTTCCCTCACCTTCTCCCCGTAGCAGTAGATTACACAATTCCGCTGAAGACACGGTCCTTAACTTCCTGACGGGGACAAGCGACACTCCTACCAGCCCCGGTCTGAAGGAAGCCAAGAATCACACGGTGACCCCTTCCCTAACAAAATTCAGGGAAGCAGCAGAGACCCAAGAAGAGCAACGCTGAAAAGGCGAACACATGGCAAGCTACGGAAGACGTGAGGGAAAGAGGGCGGGAAAGGGGCTGGGAGGTGGAGTGGTATGTAGAGATGTCAGCCCTCTGCACTGGGGGAATAAAGGAGGGAGAGGGAGACCCTGACCCTGACAGAAGTGAACGCAGAGAGAGCAACCCTCCCGTCTACCCGCACCTTCTCTAGCACAGGAGGGCAGAAAATTCTCCCAACCCTCCAGCCCTCTCTTCGCGTGACCCTCAATGGGAGAGCTGGGTTTGCGGGAAGGTCTGACCCTAGTCTGGGGACATGCAAAAAGGGGGGAAAGGCAGCGATGTCCAGTCCTCAGCATCTCTCGGACAGTGAGTGACGAGGGCACTGTGTCCGAGGAGACGGCGAGGGAAACGGGCTTGTGCCATGACACCTCGGGGAGTTGGGAGGGTGGGGGGACACAATGTCCTCTTTCTCTCCCACACCCGGCCCGGGCCCCTCCCGTCCGTCTCCCGCAGGCCCAGCCACAGTCGACCGGCTCGGTCCGCGGGCGTGGTTGGCTCTGGCCCTGGCGGCGGCGACAGGGCCTCCCGGAGCCCCGGCCCCTCCCGCCGGCCAGGCCCCCGGGCCGCCGCCCCGGACACCGAGGGAACGCGGAGGAGGAAGGGGGAGCCAGGGGACTGACCGGCGACATGAGCTGCCTCAGCGCTGGCTCGGCCGACCCGCGCCCCCAGCTCCCTCTGGGGCCGACTCGGGCTCCCCGCCCCTCACTCACCCCCCCGGTCCGGCGCCTCCTCCACCTCCTCCTCCACCTCCACCCTCCTCTCGGCCGTGGCTCCTGCTCCGGCTCTGCGCGGCGACGGCGGCGGCAGCGGCGGCGGCGGCCTCGAGAGCGGCGGCGGCGGCGGCGGCGGCGGCGGCGCCTCCAGAACGCGCACGCACGCAGCACGCAGGCCCCGCCTCCAGTTCCGCTCCGCCCCTCCGAGTCCGTGCTGGCTAGCCTTCGGCCCCGCCTTCCCCGCGGCTTTCCGGAGTCCGCTTAAAGGAGCCGCGCTGAAGAAGGTGGTGAGAGCTGAGAACCTTGTGGGAGGCGCAGGGTTTGGGGACCTTGCGGAGGGCTGGGTGGGAGGCTGCCTAAGGCGAGAAACGAAATGAGGAAGGTTCCGAAAATTCAGGAGGAATAAAATTTTGGAGGGAATGAAATCATTCAACAAGTGCTAATTGAGCACCTAGTAAGTGCCAGACGCTGTTCTGGGTTCAGGGGATAACCCCATAGGCAAGCAGAGGTCCTCGTGACGCTTGAATTCTGGTGGGGTGGGAGAGAAGACAGAGAACAAACAAGTAAACAATTATTTCAGGTAGTGATAAGTTGTGTGAAGAAAAATAAAGCCAGGAATGGGGTGACTTTATAGCTGGCCAGATACTGCCCTGCAGAGGAGACCTTTGAGCACCTATCATATACATATGATAGGAAGGAATGAGCCTAGCAAATACCTAGGGTGTGTGTGTTGGTGACAGGGCAGATAGTAGGGGGGTGGTTGGCAGGGACAGCCTTTCCAAGCTGAAAGATAATCACCCATAAATGAGAGGTGAGAATAATACACGTGCTAGATTGCAGGAACAGCAAAAGACCAGTATGGCTGAGTGGAACCAGCTAGCCAGAGAGCAGCGGTAGTGAAGCTGAGAGGTGTGGAAGGACTAAATCCTGTGGAGCCTTGTGGGCTGTCCTAAGAGCCACTGAAAGCCGTGGGAGGGTGAGCACAGGAATGACCACATCTGATTCACATATTTAGAAGTTACTCTTGCTAATATGTGTAAAATACACAATAGGGAAGCACAAATGTCCACAAGAAGACCACAAAGGATGTTGTTGGTGGTAATTTGGAATAGGATGGCACCAAAGGAGTGAGGCAGCTATTCAGATACATTTTGAATTGGAATGGATTTGACAGAAAGCGTGGGAAGGAACAAACATCATGGATGATTCTTAGATTCAGGTCCTGAAGGATGGGTTAATGGTGGTGCTGTTACAAAAGATGGGGAAGACTCAAACAGAAATTTGGGGATGGGGGAAATCAGGAGTTCTGTTTTGTACATGTTATACATCTACATGGAATATTGAGTACAATGTTTTATATCCAACAATAGTTGGATATAAATTTGGGATTCATCAGCCCACAGATGCTTTTTAAGCCTGAAGTCTACATAAAAGCTCTTAAGGAGGGAGAGTAGCTGGAGTAGAGGACTAAGAGGAATCCAACACTTGGAGATTAAGTAGAAAAGGAGGAGGAGCTACCCGTCAGATCAAAGGACTACTAGGAAAGGGTGAGTGACTGAAGATAAGAGAATTGTTTCTGGATGGTGGGAGTCATCACTCTTATCAAATACGGCTGAAACAACTAAGCTGAGGACAGAGTTTGAACACTGGATTTGGCCAAATGAAGGTGACCGATGTCCTTGATGAAAGCAGTTTCAATGGTGTCTTAGGGGAGAAAGTCTGATTAGGGTATGTTAACAAGAGCATGGGAAGTGAGGAAGAGAGAGTGTTTATAGCAAGTCTAAACATCTCTTGAGATTTGCTGTAAAGAGCAACTGAGAAAAGGGTAGTAGCCCCAGGAGTATTTGGGATCGAGGGAGAGTATTTTATTTCTTTTATTTTTTGAAGACTTTATTTATCTATTTGAGAGAGAGAAAGAGAGAGAGACAATGAGAAAGAGAGCATGAGAGGGAAGAGGTCAGAGGGAGAAGCAGATTCCCTGCCAACCAGGGAGCCCAATGCGGGACTCCATCCCGGGACCCCAGGATCATGACCTGAGCCTAAGGCAGAGGCTTAACCTACTGAGCCACCCAGGCACCCCAAGGGAGAGTATTTTAAAATGGGAGATGTTCCTTTGTTGGTATGTTGGACCAATTTAGAGTGGTAAATGTGTTGGAACAGAAGGCAAGAGGAGACGAGTGGGGAAAGATTGTCCTCAAGAAGATGAGAAGCAGTGAGACCTAGCATATAAGTGAAGGGGGTGGCCTTGGATAGGAGCCAAGGACAGTATGTTCACACACTATTTGGGGGCAGAAGGCAAAGTCTGAGGGTGCAAAAGCAGGTAGGTCAGGTGGTGCATTTGGTGATGGCATGCTCAGGCCACTGTGGAGCAGAAGGGGACAGACAGGTGGGAGCTAAAATCCATCCCCTGTTCTCCCACCCAGCTGTGAGCTACATCCACCTGGAGGAAGGGGGGGCACCTTTTGTAATTACTCCACCTGGAGGAGTGGTGCCTTTTAGCCATCCTCCCCACCCTCCTACACATACACACACTGTGCACATTTTCCCAGGTTGTACAGAGTACTGTATGTGCTGACTACCTCACTGGGTCTGAGGAGACAGAGCTGGGCTGTGTGCTTTCCTGTACTCTATGCATTAAGAACTGTGAATGGGGAGGGGCTGTTGGCTATTTAAGGAGCTAGAAGCAGTTGAGCAAGAATTCCCCTGAAAAGTGGAAGAGTTACTAGAGAAGTATAGTATGGACAGCACTGAGGGTCTTCTTGAGCTGGTGGTCCTATGTTAAAAGTGAGACCATTCAGCAAGGTTGTGTGCTATTCTCCAGCCACATGCTGTTTCTTGGAGGACTGTAGAAGGGTTGGACTTGACCAGGGCTGGGTTTGCTGATGAAAGTCAATGAGGGGGTAAGGGAGTCTACACCAGGGAGTGGTTATGGTGGCAGACCTTGGAATCTCAACTGGGAGGGGAGAGAGGCAAGTAAAAAACGGTGGGGTCAATGGTTTGGTGTTGCCTGTGAGAAAGAATAGTTCAGGAGGAAGAAGTCAAATAAGTGGGGAAAGGGGACTTTCCAAGGATCAAGCATGGGGAAGGGTGAGTGAGGTGGTTGGGAAAGAGGAAGCCAAGGCATCTATGAGAAAAATGGGTTCAGGGAGGAGCCATGGAACTGAGGAACCAACGGGGCCTTCGGGCTCTTGCCCTTGTCACAGCATTCTTGAGGGGTTGGTCTGGGGGAGGTTGAGGGAGCTGCACGAGCTGGAGAGAAACTAAACGCAGCAGGGGATAAGCCAACTGGACCCTGCCAGGGCCTCTCTACAAGCCTTAGGGGAGCCCACTGAGGCCTTTACTTTACCTTTCTTTTTTTCCTCCCACTGAGAACACCCATGCATTTGTGTCCACACTTTATTCTACCTGGTGTTTGACAGAAACTAAATGACATCTTTGCTCCTAAATCCTTCTCCTGATTTCCCCTTTTCTCATCATGACACTAACTTTCTCAGTTACTCAGCTACCAAGCCTCAGCTGCCTGCAATCTTCCCCATCCCTGTGCCCCGTCAGTCCCCAAAGTGTAACAATCTGCACCATCCTATGGAACATTCTGCCACGTTCTTTACGTAGTCTGGTGCACTAGCCCCATGGCTACGGAGCCCTTGAAATGGGGCTAACACAACTGAGGAACTGAATCTCCAATCTTTTGTTTTTTTTTTTAAGATTTTATTTATTTATTTGATGGAGATCACAAGTAGGCAGAAAGGCAGGCAGAGAGAGAGGGGGAAGCAGACTCTCCGCTGAGCAGAGAGCCCGATACGGGGCTCAATCCCAGGACCCTGGGATCATGGCCTGAGCTGAAGGCAGAGGCTTTAACCCACTGAGACACCCAGGTACCCCTGGATCTTCAATCTTATTTAACTTGAACGAATTTAAATTAGACTGAAATAGGCACATATGGCTGGGGGCTCCTGTATCGGACAGACGGGTAAAGGTCCTTCCTATACAACGTCTCTTCCACCTCCCGCTCCTCTCTCCCTCTGCTGCCATGACTGATTACCCCCAGTCCAGACTTTCCTGTAGTCTCCTCTTTGGCTTCCTGCTTAGTTCCTTTCCCCTACATCCATCCTGTGTTCTTGCCAGAACCACCTCTCTAAAGCAGTGGCCAAATCAGGACTCCACCCTATTTTTAAAATTATCCTCATTTCTCCATCAATTTCAAACTGGCGTTTGCCCAGGAATGTGGCTCCATCCCACTTTTCTGGCCTCACCTTGCTGGACACCCTTATTTAGAAAGAGCTGGTTCTCAAGCAAACTTGAACTACTGGCTGTAGTTCCTACAGACTTCTCACAAAGGAGCCAACGCCTTGGCCTATATTGTCTCTACCTGGAGCAATGCCTTCCCCACATCCCCTCTTGTAGACCCCAACTCTGTTGAAATCCTGGAACCTTTTCTGATTTTCCTTCTCCTCTGAAATCCCATAGTTTCTTTTTTCACCTCACCTGTGTCACTGACACGCTGTCTTGCCATATGTTTCATGCAGCCATTTTATACCCATTACTAAATATCCCTTCTTGTAGATTACTGTATGTTAATTACATTAGTGCTCCGGTCAGCCTTGCAGCTCATACCTATAAGATACTCCTCAACCAGCCAGTGGATTGAGTTGTACACTTTCAGGGAATCTGAAGAGCATTTATGCCTCTATCTCTGAGTACCATCACCAACTCTCAAAGAGAATGTCCTTATATCCTGGGAGAAACAAAAAAGGGCAAGAAGCAGAAGAAGCCGAAAAGTAATTATTTCATGGCACTCCTGTTACAATTGAGAATTTCTTAAGTCGGAATGCCAGGTTTGGGGCAGCGCTCTTAGAAATTTAGAAGCAATGAATGAAAGAAGAAGAATCAACAGGGAAAAAGTGAAGTGGGGAACAGCTTTTGAAACAGATCAAAATCATGACACAACTGATAGGCAGTTCTTGGAGGATGCTAGAAACAGCATGGAGGTAGAGGAGTCTTTGCTCCGGGAGATGGATGTCCCTGGAGCTGCTCGTGACGATCTCACCTAGGATCCCGCTGACCCGGAGAGTGACTGGACTGGTGAATGGATCTTCCTGTCTACAGAGTTGGACTGCCGCAGTGTCTGTGGCTCTGCTGTGCTGAGAGGGTGCTGATTTGCCTTTCTTTTTTTCTAAGAAAAAATCATTTTCAGGAGCATTTTTTTTAAGATTTTATTTTATTTATTTGACACAGAGAGATATAGTGAGAGAGGGAACTCAAGCAGGAGCAGCAGAGGGAGAGGGAGAAGCAGGTTTCCCGCAGAGCAGAGAGCTGGCTGTGGGGCTTGATCCCAGGATCCTGAGATCATGATCTGAGCCAAAGGCAGACCCTTAACGGCTTAGCCACCCAGGCACCCTAGGAGCATATTCTTTTGATAGTTTTCATCATTGGGCTTAATGAACTTACTTTAAAATTCAAACAACAATATATCCATGACATTTCCTACCATGAAATTCAAACTTTTGAAGAAACAGACGAGCTATGCTTCTTTTCATGCTAGGTTTGCTGAGAAGTTCTTCCAAAGGCTTCCCAGACTTAGAGCACTTTTCCAACCGGTTCTATCTCATAATCCTAGAGAGCTCAGGCATGCTTAGAACTAGCAGGACTAACATAGCTCACTACTCCGACAGTCAATTTATGAATAGGGCCTTTGGAAGCCTTCAGGTTGTGATACAAATCCATAAAAAGAAGCTTCCATCCAATCAGTGTTTGGAAAATGTGTTTTTAGACCAGGATTCCTGGAAACGTGTAACTGAAGAGTAGGATTATGTATCTATGCCCCATAATACCTAATACACTTTTCCTGTTGGTGCAGTGGTTTTAAGGATTTGAAGAGCTGGCATATTTTACACAAAAAATATACCTCACACATAGAGACCCTTACACACATTTAGTCACAAATCTTAACTGAGTGCTTGCTTCTTTATGCTGTTGCAAAAGATACAAAGGACCTGGCACTGGTTTACCATTTTACAGTTTCCAGAATGACTCCACAGGACCTAATTTAATCCTACCAACAGTATCATTAAAGTAGCTGTAAGTCTCATTTTGCAGAGGGGAAAACTTGCTCAAAGGAATTAAATGAATTGCACAGAAGCACAGAGCTATTAATTGGCAAGATCTCAAAGTGGAACCCAGACCTTTGTGTGTCAAACATTGGTTGGGAAAAAACAAAACAAAACATTGATTGGATTAGAATATAAGTTCCTTGAGGGCACAGACTTGATCTGTTTTGTCTATTACTATATTCTCAGAACCTGAAATATACAAGACATATTGTAGGTTTTCAATAAATATTTCAGGAATATGTGTGTGTGTGTGTGTGTGTGTGTGTGTGTGTGTGTGTGTGTGTTGTAGCGGGAGGGTTAGGAAGAGAATATAAGCCAACCATCCAATTCGTTAGCATATTTGTATATTTTAATTAATTATATGCTAAGCTGATCTTTTCTTTATTAGTGTTATTTAAGTATGGTTCACAAACTGGTCCACAAGGTTTTTTATTACCAATTGTCTTAGTTCATTCGGGCTGTTGTCACAAGATACTACAGACTGGGTAGCTTGTCCACAACAGAAATTTATTTCTCAAGTTCCAGAGGCTGAAAGGCTTGAGATCAAAGCGTCAGCAAAGTCATATTCTGGTTAGGGCCTGCTTTCTGGTTTATAGTGGTGCCTTCTTGCTGTGTCCTCACCTGGTGGAAGGGGCTAAAGATCTCTCTGGAACCTTTTTTATAAGGGCACCAGTCCCATTCATGAGAACTCTATCCTTTTGACCTAAGCCCCTCCCAAGTCCCCACCTCCTAATACCATCATCTTTGGGGCCGAGGATTTCAACATATGAATTGTAGGGGGATACAAATATTCAGATCATAGCAGCAGTTGACATTAAGTACAGAAAAAACAAGAGTAAGCATTTAGAATCCTGTGTGGCAACTTGAGATCGCTGTGACATACAACCGAGCGAGCGATCTATCAGTAGACTTGTCCAGTTGCGCAGGGCAGAAACCAGTACAGGTGTTGCCTGACTGACTTGTGTGGTGAGTCACATGTGCTGTGAGTTGGGTACTAGTCATACAGCATCCAGTTTGCTTTTTAACCTTCTGACCCTCTTCACATGCTTCTACTCTCCTACCCCCACCTCTGGCAATCACCAATTTGTTCTCTGTATCTATGAGCTTGGGTTTTGTTTTGTTTTTTTTAGATTCCAAATATGGAGATTTTATAGTATTTGTATTTCTCTGACTTATTTCATGAGTGTGTGTGTGTGTGTGTGTGTGTGTGTGTGTGTGTGTAAATTTCTTTATCCATTATTCCATCCAGGGACATTTAAGTTGCTTCCATATCTTGGCTATTGTGAATAATGCTGTAGTGACCGTGGGGTTGCAGGTATCCTTCTAAGGCAGGTGTCCATTGACTTTGGATTAATACCCAGTCCTGGAATTACTGGATCATATCTGTTTTTCGTTTTTGAGGAATCTCCATACTGTTTCCCATAGTGGCTGCACCAGTAGACATTCCCACCGACAGGGCACAGGGTTCCCTTTTCTCCACATCCTCATCAACACTTGTTGTTTCTTATTGTTTTTGTTCTGATAGCCATTCTGACAGGTGTGAGATGATATCTCATTGTGGTTCTAGCATGTATTTTCCTGATGATGAGTGATGTTGAACATCTTTCATGTACCTGTTGGCCATCTGTCTTGTCATTGTTCTTTGGAACAATGTCTATTTAGATCTTCTGTCCATTTTTGAATCAGATTGTTTGGTTTGTTGTTGTTGTTGTTTTGCTATTGAGTTGCTTGAGTTCTTTATATAGTCTGGATATGTAGGATTTGCAAATCTTTTCTCTGAGTAAGTAGTTTGCCTTCTTATTTTGTTGATGGTTTCCCTTTCTGTGCAGAAATATTTTAGTTCAATGTAATCCCACTTGTTTATTTTTGCTTTTATTGCTTTTATCTTTGGTGTCAGATTTAGAAAAATCATCACCAGACCTCTGTGAAGGAGCTCACCTTCTATGTTTTCTCCTATTTGGAGGAGGGGTGAAATTGTAAATGGGACTTTTTTCTTAATTTCTCTTTCTTATAGTTTATTATTAGTATAGAGATTTTTGTGGGTGTGTATTGATTTTGAATCCTGCAACATTACCGGATTCATTTATCCTAATAATTTTTCGATTGGACTCTTTAGGGTTTTCTATACATAATATCATGTCATCTGCAAATACTGATAATTTTACTTCTTCCTTTTCAACTTGGATACCTTTTTTCCATTTCTTGCCTAATTGCTCTACCTAGGACTTCCAAACTGTATTAAATAAAATTGATGAAAGTGGGCATCCTTGTTTTCTTACTGATTTTAGAGGAAGAGCTTTCAGATTTTCACCACTGGGTATGATACTAGCTGTGGAATTGTCCTATGTAGCCTTTATGTTAAGGTCCTTTCCCTCTCTATCCTCTTTGTTTTTATCATAAATGGGTGTTGAATACTGTCAAGGACTTTTCCTGCATCTATTGATTTTGTCAATGTGGTGTATTATGCTGACGGATTTGCAGATGTTGAACCAGCCTTGCGTCCCTAGAACAAATCCTACTTGATCATGGCGTGTGATCCTTTTAATGTGTTGTTGAATTCAGTTTGCTGATGTTTTGTTGAGAATTTTTACATCTATATTCATCGGGAATATTGGCCTGTCATTTTCTTTTCCTGTGGCTTCCTTGTCTGATCTCGGTATCAGGGTAATGCCATCCTGGTGAAATGAGTTTGGAAGTGTTCCTCCCTATTCTATTTTTTTTGGAAGAGTTTGAGAAGGATTGGTATTAATTCTTTGAATGTTTGGTAGAGTTCACCAGGGTGGCCCTCTGGTCTTGGACTTTTGTTCATTGGGAGGTTTTTGATTACTGATGCAGTCTCCTTACTAGTAATTGGTCTGTTCACATTTGCTATTTCTTCATGATTCAGTCTTAGTAGGTTGTATGTTTCTTTGGATGTAGTCATCTAATTTAATCCTAACCAGCTTGGCTACTTGCCCACCACCTTCTTCTCCTCCTGGATATCCTTTACTTTTTCAAAAGAGAACCTCTGGAATGAAAGAGTTAACAACAGATTTGAAATTAAAAACAAAACCAAAACTGCTTTTCCACCACTGAAGCTATAGTTACTGATCTTATGTCATGGAGGCATTATTGCTCAGTAATTAAGCATATGGTCTCTGGAGTGAGACTTCATGGGTTTAAATTCAGGTTCCGTCATTGACCAACTGTGCAACCTTGGGCAAATTGCTTAACCTCTTGCAGCCTCTGTGTTCTTATCAGTAATATAATAAAAGTACAGAATTTCACAGGGTTTTGGTAAAAATTATCTGATTGGGCATGTACAGTGCTGTCACGGAGCCTGTCGACATAATAACAAGATGTTATAATAAATATTATCTATCAGTTTTTCATCCTGGGCTCATAAAAATTCACACCATTTGAAAGATTTAAAAAACCTGGACGATCAGGGTGATTTCTGTAACTATCCAAGCTTGTAAATACGTGGGTCACTTTTCAATTATTCACATTATTAAAAGATAAAAAAATGAGCTAATTCCAAAGCCCTTTATATATTTTTTTAAAGATTTTATTTATTTATTTATTTGACAGATAGAGATCACAGGTAGGCAGAGAGGCAGGCAGAGAGAGAGAGGAGGAAGCAGGCTCCCTGCTGAGCAGAGAGCCCGATGTGGGGCTCAATCCCAGGACCCTGGGACCATGACCTGAGCCGAAGGCAGAGGCTTTAACCCTGAGCCACCCAGGTGCCCCCCTTTATATTTGTTTTTTAATGCATTTTTGATCTGTAGAACAATCCCTGTGTCTCCTAAGCGGCCATTAAAGCAATTTCTATTTCTGCAGCTCAGGTCATTTGGGTGGTAACAGGAGTCAGTCAGGTGCATGTCGTGCATTGCAGGAAACTACTCTGGAGAGGAGAGTGAACACACAGATAAGCAAGAGTTGTTTATTTGGGGATGTGTGCATTACCTGTTTGCATGTATTATACGACAGACTTTATATGCAGGGCCCCTTTCTGCTAAACTGTAGCCAGCTCTTTCTTTTCCATTACCTTCTGGGAACCCTGTCATCTGGAAGGGAGCGGCTACACAGCCACGCGGCACTGTAACTCCTAGAAAGAATCAAGGATTTCTGCCGCAGGGAAGTTGGATAAGGATGAGCCCAGAGAGGACACTGCTGGCCACTGGAGGAAAGCCCAATGTAGGCAGGAGGCCAGAATGCGCCAGCAGTAAGCAAAGTTTTTTCTTATCAGAAGAGGAAAGCTTGCGCTGAACTGCCCTATCAAGGAGAAGGCTGTCCCCAGCCGTCAGTAAATGGAGGGAAAAGGAATCCAAAGAGGTCTTGCCACAGCTTTGTGGATATGAGTTAATGTTATTTATTCTGTAATAAAATTCAAGCGTATGTAAAACTCTGAATTAAGCAACCTGGATATAGATAGAAATTTATAGAAGGCAGAAGAGTGTGCTTACGTTCACTAGATTTACTGAGCAAAAAGACAAGATGTCCAGCTAAATTTGAATTTCAGATAAACAACAGATATGCTTTTAGTATAAATATGCTCCATGAAATATTTGGAGTTTGTTTATCTGAAATTCAGGACATTCTGTATTTTATCTGGCGACTCTAAGTCTGATTAAACATGTAGGCTCTGGAATAATCCTGTGTGAGTGAGTTCAAATTCTAGTCCTGCCACTCTTTCAGCTCTGTGACCTTGGTCATGTTACTTAACCTCTCTGAGCCCGAGTTTCTCTGACTATAAAATGAAAATAGCATTTACCTCATTGAGTTGTTGTGAAGATGAAATAATATGTAAAAATTCATAATGGTAATTATGCATAGTCAATGCTAAGAAACATATTCATTTGCTACTTTTGTAGGACACATAAATGGTTATTTACTACCCCCCAGTTTTTCTTGAGTTGACATTATGATTCCAGGTACCTTTTTAAAGGTACTATTTTCATAGTACTTTCATGGTACTTTCAATTTTGTTTACAACCAATTAAGTGAGGATAACTTTTAGAATCTATAGCATAAAGGAGCATGCAACCAGCATCTTACTATCAGGCTTCCTATTTCTTTGCCTGACACTTGGACCCAATCTTAAAGATGTCCTAAATGCCAAATTTCCACTAAGAACTTTGTATTAACTTTTCATGAAGTATCACTTGAGTATTTATTAGATGAAAGCCAGGAGCCAGTGCCAGCTCTAGAATGGGGTTGTGTCAGAATGGTATTTGCCGTAATGGGATTTTGGAATTCTGTAGGTTCTTTAAGAGCCGCCATCTTGTACACATTCCAGTTCTTGCATATGGGATTCTTTTTTTTTTTTTTTTTTTTTTAAAAAAGATCACAAGTAGGCAGAGAGGCAGGCAGAGAGAGAAGGGGAAGCAGGTTCCCCACTGAGCAGAGAGCCCGATGTGGGGCTCAATCCCCGGATGCCAGGATCATGACCTGAGCCAAAGGCAGAGGCTTTAACCCACTGAGCCACCCAGGTGCCCCTGCATATAGGATTCTATTAGCATATAGTTAAGAAGCAGACAAAAGGAAACATGATGAAATGCAAAGAACAGTAGACCTTGTATCCAAAAATCTGGTTCTACCACTCAACACAAGTCACCTTCGTAGCACTTTGAAACATTTGCTTCCTCATTTATAAAATGAAAACATCAATTATTACCTGAAAGGGCAAGAATTAAGTTAAATGAGATAATATAATGGGGCAATACAGTACTGGGAACAACAGAAGTGCCTGATAAATATTTGTTAACACTCGCTGGGCATGGGCTTGAACTCTGGACCCTGAGATTAAGACCTGAGCTGAGATCAAGAGTCAGATGCTTAACTGACTGAGCCACCCAGGTGGCCCTTGCTACCTTATATGGCTGAGCTAAAACAGTAACTCCTTGCTTTATTCCTGTCTGCTTCTGGATGAGAACCAATAACTTCCAAACAATGATACAACCTAAGGGGAATTCAAGCAAGGACTGCATCTTTCCCATCGCCAGTAACTCCACACGGGAGAGGGTGGGGGAGTGGGGGGTGTGGGAAGTGGGCAATGGTGAGATAGGGAAAGGCCAGGGAAGGAGTTGGAAATTTCTTTTTCATTTAATAAATAAGTTGAGGAGTGTCTGGGTGGCTCAGTAGTTAAGCATCTGCCTTTGGCTCAGGTCATGATCCCAGGGTCCTGGAATCAAGCCCCACATCCAGCTCCCTGCTCAGAGGGAAGCCTGCTTCTCCCTCCCCCACTCCCCCTGCTTATATTCCTTCTCTTGCTGTCTCTCTCTCTCTCTGTCAAATAAATAAATAAAATCTTAAAAAAAAAAATAAGTTGAACCAGATACCAATCTTTGTGTGTAAAAAATACTAGTTTGAGGCCAGAAAGTAGGAAACATGCTTCCAGTAAATTTGTAATATTAATTTTGAGTTGCAGGAGCAAATCCCAAATTCAAACCAGATTCAGAAGTTATGACCTCAGCTTTTCCAGAGTGTGTAGTGATTAGGGTTGTTACAGATTAACCAGAGGTAGAAAGTATTAGGGGAAAAACCTAGGAGAGAAAAATAAAATTCATGAGACCATCCAAGCTCAGAGAATAAAATTTCCTGTTGGTTAGACTACAGTGAAGGAGTATAGAATTTTCTAAGGAGTAAAGGGGTGAGCATTAGGGTTTTGCCAAGGGGAGTACCAAGGGAATCAGTTGTTCTGGACTAGAAGGTCATTAAGGATAATACCAGGATGATGGTAAACCAGGGGGACAGAGCTGGTAGTTGTAGAATGAGCTCGATGACTATTTTGAAAGTCAACTAATCAACATTTATATGTTAAGTATCAACTATGTGTTCAACAGTTTAATAAGCTTTCAGGGGTACAGTGACATGTAAAGCACAGACAGGTGAGACCTAAAGAGGAAGAAAATAAAAAGAAGGCTCTAGAACCAGCAGGTTAAAAAATCTTGAATGAAGGATGTCTGGGTGGCTCAGTCATTAAGCATCTGCCTTCAGCTCAGGTCCCGATCCTGGGGTTCTGGGATCAAGCCCCACATCGGGCTCCTTGCTCAGTGGGAAACCTGCTTCTCCCTCTCCCCCTTCCCTGTGTGCTCTCTCTCTCTCTCTCTGTCCAATAAATAAATAAAATCTTAAAAAAAAAAAAGAAATATTTTACTGACTAACAATTTGCTACCAAGGAACAGGATGCCTGACAAAATTCCTTAAGTGTCAGGGGGTAGGGGGTGGAGGAGGCATGACTGGAGGCTTTGCCTGAACTTTGCACTCCTTCGATGGCTTTTCCCTATCTCAAGGGCTTCCCTTGCCTCTTGTAGAACTGAAGTGAATGGTTGCAAGGAAGGAAAAGCCAGAGCATGTGCATCTCTGGACAGGCGTCTGAAACGAATCATAATCTTGCTGGGGTGGGGGGGTGTTATAGGGTCCTGCCGCCCCCTCTTCATCCCCTGAACTGTAACTGCCAAAATGAACAGATTATCACAATCTCAGCCTACACAAACTCTCCCTAATGCTCATTTGCTGACTTTAATGAGTTCCCAAACCAATCTGTGATCTTACAATCGGCTCAGGTTCACCCCTGAGAGAAAGGGCTGTGAGTCTCGTTAGGGAAGCCAGCTCCGCAGAATGCAGATACAGTGACAGGAAAGTATAAATTCAAATGAATTCTCGTGGGCATTGTAAGGCCTTCCAGTTCCATGATACCATTCAGCGCAAACATGTTAGGTGTTGGATGTCCTGAGGAGCCGTCAGGTGGCCAAAAGCTGTCTTGAGAACTACATTCATCTCCTTTTGTTCTCTCTTCACATTTCACAGCTTCCTCTGCTCTGCCTAAAAAGGAAAACTCACATCTTCGAGCTGTTACAATAAAACTATTGGCAGTGTGTAAAGTGAGAACAGAGCCTTGCCTTAATTTATGGCACCATGTAGATTTATTATTACACATCAGGGTAATAATAACAACACCATGACTTGCCCCCTGATAATCTCTGATGCTCCAGTAGGGGTGCGGGGGTGGGGGGAGCTAGCAGGCCCCGAGGAGCCCCTGTATGGTGCTAGGCCCTCCGGGCATGCTCCTGGCCCCATGCCACCAGATGAGGAGGCACATCTAGATGAGTTGCAGAGCTGGGATGCAGAGCTGGGGAGGAGATGTAGTGTTTGGACAGAATACCCTAGAGGCCATTTGCCAGGTCTATGAGTGGTGTTTCCACAGTAGCTCACTGCCAGCAGAGGAAGTGTCCCCAGCTACCTTCTCATATGTCAGAGGCTCCCCTACCTGAAATCTGAGGGGAACAAGGCTGAGAACCTTTGTGGGCATTTTACCTGCCTTCAGTTGGCACCACACTGAGACCTTCCAAGTTAAATTTGTTCAGTGTCTGAGGAAGAGTTAAAGATATGTGGGGTTAAAGACAATCACCCCTCAGGCCCAGGGGTCTCCTTCGGGGTGTTGGCCTCGCTTCTGGGTGCTTCTCTATCTGTTCATGGCTTCTGAGTTGGGGTGGGGAAGGGCCCAATCCATCTTGGCTGCTTCCTGGGAAACTGCTCTGAGGAGCTCCGGCCCTCAGCCTGCCCACCGCGCCAGTGACATCGTCACAGAAGACAGCATTCATCAGAGGTGCCCTCCTGCTGCTCCACTCGCTCTGGAAGCCTCTCATTAGGGTTTCTAATTTTTAAGATAATGGGAACTTAATGGGGATTATTTTGATTTTCTCTCACCAGCCGAGGCTTTTGTCCCCGAAGCCCTGCTGCCCCCAGCTGTACTGCCTGAACAAATTGCATTTTGAGCAGGCAAAAGCCGAGGCCCAGGAGACTGCTGACATGACCTCAGAAACACACAGTCCAATGCTATGGCCCAGTTTTCTTTGCTCTTAGGCCAAGACTTTTGCCCGTAACAGTATTTGGGTTTCTAGCCATCTTGGCGACTACTTTGGATCCATCTGTAACTCCCCACCAATTTTTAGAGGGAAATATCTTTAAAAATCATCAGTGGACTAATCAGTTAATTAATTCTAAGCATTGGAGAGGCTCAGGCTCCTACTGCTCTTCTTCCTCTCCTTCCATGTTTTATAAAAATTGAGAATTTAGTCTGCCCACGATCTATTACCTGGCTGTACTCTAGGACAGAGATTCACCCTCCAAGGACCGTGCTGAAACTGAAAGGATTGGAAAATCACATATGATTAACCCTCAGAATAATCAAATGACCTCAATAAATATATTTTGAGACCATGAGGTCCTGGGGATCCGAAGACATTGTCCCTGTCCTCTGCCAAAGCTTTGGTTTTCTTCTCAGTAAACGGACTTGTTTGTTTTTGCATGGGTAGGTGGTGGCCGGTTGGGTAAATTGGCCCTTAGAGATTTTTATCCTGCCAAAACGATGGCAAAACCATAAAAATGTGCAAGCCACCAGGCTTAGCAGACCAACCGTGCCCAACACATTATAGAATAGCTTCATTTTGGGTGTCCCCTTTCTATGCAGGTTGCTAGCTATGACAACCACCCAGCAAATCCCAAATCTTGGAAATCACTTCTGTCCTGTGGTTCCTGATTACTGGCAGGTAAGAAACCATGTTAGCCTTCTGTCTGAGGTTTAATGGAGTATTATCACTGCTAACTTGAACCTCTGTCAGTAGGTCTTCCTCTCACAACTAACCCCACGGCAAACCTCACAGCATGGAAGCCAGAGTCAGAGAGGATGATGAGTCACAGAACGAGATAAAGATGGCCCGAGGTCTGTTCAGAGAGGCGACAGGTCTGGATGATTCAAAGCACACTGCTCCTCACTTTTGACATAGGGCCCAAGATTGTTGCAACTAAACTTGTTTTAAGGCTAAGTTCATCAGACCAGGAACTCACTGCTCAACCATTTTGTGGAATGGTCATCCATGGGTTGGCCCAAAAGGAGGAAGAAGGAAAAGGATATCAAAGACAGCAAGCAACAATGCAAGATGGGAAGTAGGTAGGAACAGTGATGCTGTAAACAAGTCAAAAAATCAAAATGACTTAAGGGTAGAGGCTAAACAGTGGACATCCTGGCCCCTGGGGAACTGATTTTGAGGGGAACCAGCATGTACCAGGGACCCGAAGAAGACTGCGGATCCAAGCGCTGCATTGAGGGGGAATTTGGAATAGAGAACAAGACAGAGATTTCAGACCCATGAGAACCGACTTCTGACCCCAAATGTCTGGGGATGTTCTGACAGTGTCCAGGAATGCAGACGGCGTGCAGAAATTCGGCTCGTTGGCCCCTGATACTGACTTCTGTGGCAGTTGCCCTGTGGGGCACCAGGCACACGCTTCTTGGCTGTCCTCACCCATCTGTAGGTGCTGACTTGGCTGATAGTCTCCACCGCAGCCACCGGGCCTCTTCCCACTTCCTCCTCTTAGCGCCGCTCTTGCGAGCACAGCACCCAACGCCTCCTCTCGCCTGCTTCCCCCTCTCTGACCCACACCCGAGCTTTGGGATGGCCGATTGCAAATGATCGTTGCCTTCTTTTCCGTTGTGCTCTTGAAGTTTGAGCGGAGAGGCAGTCGAGGGACCCCCCTAGCAAACAAACAGCCACATTTCCGAAATGAGCGTGAAAGGGCCCAGCTGAGAAAAGCAAAGGCAACTTTCAGGCCAAAAGCTGAGGAGAGTCTCAACCCCGCAAATTTTACTTGTTTCGTTAAAAAGAGAAGGCCAGAAAAGAAAAAAGCTAGATACTCTCCCCTTCGTCGGTAGGCATGGGATGAAGACGAACCGAGAAGATGTTCACGGTGTTTTTAAATCGCAATCCTCAACAGTTCAACTGGGAGGAGCGGGCGTTGTATTCCAACACAGCTGTTCACGCCCCCAAGTTGGAAGGAGTGAGGTGAAGGTATTTCACACAGGAAAAAATAAGATAATTGTTATCTAAAATGTTCTACCTAGACAAAAATTTTAAGTTCAATCAACCAGATAAAGGAACAGTCTGTCAAATCTTCACGGCTCTCCAGCTAACATCCTATGGCTTGCCTCAGCCCTACGACGTAATTTCGTCACCTTTTATCTCAGAATACACACGGTAAATACTCTTTAATCTCCACAGCATTCTGAAGTTGGTCAAGTCAGTCACACTTAAGAGTGATGACAGGTGGGGTAGTAGGTAGCAATTTTCCTTTGCTATCATTACCCTCCCGCATGCTGGGAAACAGGCATGGAAGGCTTCCAGGTTCTGGGCCAGATCAGTGGTAGTTCAGGAACCCAGCACTGGGTACCTCTGTCCTCTCCAGGAAGTGGCTTCTGCACTCAGCAGCTGTTCCTTTTCCATGTCAAGTGGCAGCTAACATGACTCTTGTCCCAGGTGTCCCGGGTTTTTGGCCTCTGCTCCACCTCAGAAAAATTCTCCGGTGGTTGAAGAAAATGGAGCAGGTGGGAAAATAGGGTGGAACGCTGGTGAGTTTGGTGGTTGGGTGCTTGAATGGATCTGAGCAGGGACAAAGGGCTCTATGATTGTGAATTAATGAAGCTTGAGGGGACTAGCGACCCACTCAGCTTTGTCCTTAAACTCTTGGAAGAAGCTAGCAGGCCACGTATGACCTCCTCCCTTGATAAGGAAGCATCATGGTGCTGAGGCCGAGACTGACCCCTGGCCTCACCTGTCCAGGCCTATTGGGTTTGTGCATATCCTGCAGAATTTGGGAGGAGCCATACTGGGGTAGATTTTCTTGAGGCCTTATTTGTAATGGAGAGCCACAGGACACTTTTGCTGAGGTTAATCAGGATGATCTTAGAGTAGCTAGATAAATTCAGTATCAGATGGACTTGGATTTTTTTTTTTAAGTACTGGAAGAGAAAGGTGGACAATTTTCACCAGGTAGAGAAGATTAAAAGCATGGGTGCTTGTTTCCTCCCATCTTCATGATCTCTTGCCGCAGAAAAGTGGGAGGAAAATAAACTGATGCATTATTTGATGACTGCCCCCTCCCCACGCAGTAGGCTGACTCCGTATCTCAGCAGGAAGTGGAAGAAGAGGAAGTAGGAACTGACATTGAATGCCAGCTCTATGCTGGTCACTTTATAGAAATCATTTCATTCTCCCTCACCGTAGCCTACTATGTAGCTATTATCAGCCCCATATTGTTAAAAATTTGTTTAATTTAAATTCAATTAATTAACATATAGTATATTATTAGTTTTGGAGGTAGAATTTAGTGATTCATCAATTGCATAAAACACCCAGTGCTCATTCCATCAAGTGCCCTCCTTTTTGCTTTTTTAAAAAAAGGTTTTATTTCTTTATTTGATAGAGAGATAGAGAGAACAAGTAGGCAGAGTGGCAGGCAGAGGAAGAGAGAAAAGCAGGCTCCCCACCGAGCAGGGATTCTGACACAGGGCTCTATCCCATGGCCTGGGATCATGACCTGAGCTGAAGGTAGATGCTTAAAGGACTGAGCCACCCAGGTGCCCCTCAAATGCCCTCCTTAATGCCTATCACCCAGCTACCCCATCCCCCAACCCTACCCCCCTATTTTTAAAGACAACCCTCTTCCGCTCTTGTTAGGAAGCCAAGAGACCAACATTTAAAACCCAGCATTTAAAACTGACTCCACATTCCTTCTGTGAGTATTGTTGTCTTGCTGATGCGCCCATTTTGAATGAAGACTGGCCTGGTCCTGAACTCAGCCTTCAGCAGGAAAAGGACAGTCATCCTATACCCTCTTCTGACACAATAGGGTTATCAGAACGTCCAATGACATGAATGGTCAGGATGTCAAACTCATTTTGAAACCCTCTTTCACTGAAGGGTCTCAATGAACACCTTTTTTTCCAGGGTGTGGGCGGCAGGTCCCTGCAAAGGTCATTGGCCTATGGAGGGAGATAGTCTACGACTTGCTTGTTGAAAAATCCTCTTAGAGTTTACCCACATCACTTGTCAATAAAGAGAGGGATACCCTAAACTAAAAGAACCTTCAAAATCATACTAGTTTAACCTTGCCAAAAAAGTAATCATCGCCAAATTGAATGAGGGCCTACTCTGTGCCAAGAACTGTTCTTTAGGCTTTATATGTGTTGTTTATTTCTCTAACAATCCTATGAGGAAGGTACTATTAGTTTCTCCATTCTACAGATGAAAGTACACATGCAAGGTGTTCAGAGAAGTTAAGTAACTGGCCCAAGGTTATACAGGAAGGAAGTGACAAAACTGGGATTTGAACTTCCCAACCTGGGGGTCTATCAACTACACTTTCTGCTGCCTATCATCAGGGAAGATGGACAGAGATAGGAAGGCTCATTCTGGTACCTGGAGAAGAAGAGATTTTTTTTCACATTTTCCATGTATAGAGTAACGGCAAACTTCTTGCACAAAGAGCACTAGGTCCCTTTACCCCCTAGATGTGTTAACCCTTGAGAGGCCTACTGAGACTAACTCCTCAGCCTCTCATGACAGCTTTGCTCCTCTCTTTGCTCCTCCTCAGCTGGGGTCTTCAGCACCTTCCTCTTGTGATGGGAATGAGGGGCACTTCAAACCTCGGGTCTTTATTCTCAGCTGGAGGTTACCCCCTGTGGTGGTCACAAAGTGGCTGCCATTCTATTCCTTTTGGACCCAGAGGATGCCACCATCATCGCTGACCTCACCAGAAACAGACAGGCAGTTTACCCACACTGAACGTGGTGGTTGAGGTTAGTGATTGTGCTCTTTTTTTTCCACCCCCAGTAATCTCTGCACTCAACGTGGGCTCAAACCCATGACCCTGTGGTCAAGAGTAGAATGCTCTACTAACTGAGACAGCCAGGCACCCCATTGAACGTGTTCTTTTATTGCCTAAATATAAGTACATGGACCTCACTGGGGAGAGACCAGACCTTCAAAGAAAGGTCTCGGGGATCCCACCCCCCTCTGCCATGGAGAAGGGAGGGAATGAAGCCATAGGAGCCTCTCTGCTTTTGATTTTGACTGCTGAAACTCACATCTGCTTACCCTTTCATGTGTAAACCAGGATTCGCAATTACTCACTCCACTCAGATGTGTAAAGAACACATAGTTTCTTTTCTCTTTGAATCACTCTGATATCTCTTATGAGCCTGCACCTGCTGGGTAGCAAGAGGGAAAAAACTAATTTTAGTTCAATAGGTTTAAAATATAGTCATTCAGTGATTTAAACAGTTTCTTTAGGCCTAACTCTGTGTCTTTGGGTTAAGGTGCAGTCTTTCAGTTTCTTCCCATCTTGTGCTTGCTTCTCTCTAAGTGGGGTTTGTGGTTGGGAGTCCAGACCCCAGGCTCACTCTCGTGGCTGCTACGCTATTTTATTTTATTTTTTTAAAGATTTTATTTATTTATTTGACAGAGAGAGATCACAAGTAGGCAGAGAGGCAGGCAGAGAGAGAGAGAGAGAGGGAAGCAGGCTCCCTGCTGAGCAGAGAGCCCGATGCGGGACTCGATCCTAGGACCCTGAGATCATGACCTGAGCCGAAGGCAGCGGCTTAACCCACGGAGCCACCCAGGTGCCCCATGCTACACTATTTTAAACATGGTGCCTTAACAAGGGATTTCACAGGGAATGGGAAAGAGCTGTCTTGCTTTGATTCTCCTAATTTATTTCATTCTCCTTCAGGCAGAGATCTGGACGGGAGAGGTCAGGAAAGGGTAAGGGGACTCCAGGCCTGGCATGCGGCCAGCCACTCCTCCTGGCATCTGGTGGCTGGAAGAGGAGGCCTGCCAGCTTCTATCACAAGCAGAGGAATCTGTCTTTGTACTAAGGAGGAAACTCTGAAGTCAGAGTGCTTGGTTCTTAAACTCCTCAAGAGTGTAGAAGACCAAGGTTGTTTTTCAAGTTTGTAGTAACAGTCCTGACCAGCCTGAGGCATGACGCCTCCAGGCAGGCCTCTGGGATGTGAGCTGTAAGAGGGATTAAGAGGGATTGAAATGCTATGTTTGCTGGATATTATCTGTAATATATCAATGTAAGCTTGGGGTGGTGAAGGGGAGAGTGGGATTCTAGAATGTGCTTAGACGGTCTCCTCAAAGGAGGGGCAGTGTAGTCCATTGTTTATAAATGCATAGACTTGGGGTCCAGACTAGGTTCTGCTCTTTCCTTCTAATTTGGACAAGTTTGTTTGGAAACTCAGTTTCCCCATCCTTAAAATGGAGGATTAGATAATAGCAATATCTACCTCATAGGATGGTTACAAAGTTACCGCTTATGAAGAACTCTGACTTTCGCCTGTCTCATAATGCTAGCTATTTATTTTTTTAAAGATTTTATTTACTTGAGAGAGTGTGTGCACAAGCAGAGGTGGGGGAGCTGTAGGCCGGACGGCAGAGGGTTAGGAAGCCCAACACAAGGCTCGATCCCAGGACCCTGGGATCATGGTCGTTGCTGAATGTAGACCCTCAACTGACTGAGCCACCGAGCCCCCCCCGAAATGCTAAGTATTTAGATGACAAACACCTATAACAGATTTTAAGCCATAGAAGCTTCTTATGTATGATATAGGGGAAAGAGGTTGGATTTTCAAAATAACCTGAATTATATGATATCAAGGTAATTATTTGGCCACCGTGATAACTGGTTCTGAAAAACGAGGATGATCATATCATAAGAAAGCTGTCGGAAGGGCGCCTGGGTGGCTCAGTGGGTTAAGCCTCTGCCTTTGGCTCAGGTCATGATCTCAGGGTCCTGGGATCAAGCCCTGCATCGGGTTCTCTGCTCAGCAGGGAGCCTGCTCCCCCCCCCACCGCCTGCCTCTCTGCCTACTTGCGATCTCTCTGTCAAATAAATAAATAAAATCTTTTAAAAAAAGAAAAAGAAAAAGAAAGAAAAAAGAAAGCTGTCGGAATTAAATGAAATAATGTGCCTGAAACACTTAGCAAAAAGTTTGGCATGGAGCACCTGGGTGGCTCAGTGGGTTAAGCCTCTGCCTTCGGCTCATGATTCCGGGGTCCTGGGATCGAGCCCCGCATCGGGCTCTCTGCTCAGCAGGGAGCCTGCTTCCCCTTCTCTCTCTGCCTGCCTCTCTGCCTACTTGTGATCTCTGTCTGTCAAATAAATAAATAAAATCTTTAAAAAAAAAAGTTTGGCACACATTTGAGGCTCAACCGAAGTTTCTTCCCCTTTCTCCTCATGTCAGTGACATGTTCTCTTATAATTGTTTACTGTTACATCCTCAATCAAGAATTTTAAGCTTTTATAATCTCCTAACTTCCAGCACAGAGAAGCTCCGTGGATTCATTGACAGATTCAAATGAGCCTTCAGATCTAGGGCTGAAGACCCAAGCCTTCTCCCCATCGAGTGTGGCCGCTCAGAGGACAGTGGCTGTCTTCTGATCTTTAACTCTTACAGGCATACATATTTTTCTCTTCTCTTTATTAAAGTGACACTATGGTCCCTTGGAGGCATTTACGTCTGCTCCACTCACATTGCTCAACCCACACTTGGAGAGAAATGTGTTTGCATAAATACTAGCAGATGAATTTTTTAAATATCACTTTTTCTTTCCTGGCACTCTGTGAGAGAAATGAGCAAATATAAACAGAAGAGTATCACACCAGAAATACAGCAGATGGATTCCTGCTGGAGATCTGGACTTTCCTGGAGTTTACACATTTGGGAGATGCAGGATTATGACAAAATCCACTTGTAATGTTCTTGCTTTTTGTTTCTTGGGCACAATATTAATTGCTTAATGAAGACACTTAATGTATACTTTCAGCCCAAATTTCCCCTCTGGGGAGTAAGCAGGATGCTGTAAGCACTCTCTGCAGGAGGGATTCTCTCCCTAAGCCTAGCATAAATCCAGTTTGATTGAGGAATCAAGGACAAGAGAAAAAGAGAATGCTTATCTTCACTCCATGCTGCAAGAGCAGGGGCGCAAGGAAACTCCTCACTTCCCAAGTCAGATAGCTATATGCTTCCCAGCCAAGACTTTATTATGAATATTTTAAAAATAGAAGCTGATTGCACACACTCCCTGACCAATCCTGCTTTGGGCCACCTCAATTCAGATGATACATACTAAGAAACACATCTATACCTGGGGAGTTGATCATGAAACATCCTGAACTCCGGTCAACACCTTTGACACAGACTTGGTAATATATTATATTCATTCATCCATTTAATAAATTTTATTGAGCATCTACTGTGGTTGAAGCACTGTATTAGGAGTGAGAATATAGCAGTGAAGATGACAGGTATGGTCCTTGACTTTACAAAACTCAAGTCTAGTGGGAAAACATGTTATGATCTAATCATTCTGTTATAAAGGTATTAAAAAGCACAGTAAATCAATTGTTTCCATTTCTGTCAACCATAATAAGTCTCAAGGACCGGCCTTGGAAAAAATATGGGAGGAAGAAGCTCCCTGTGGGCTCCCGTTGTCAGAGGCCCCAAGGGTCATTAAAACCACCTCATGGGGGCGCCTGGATGGCTCAGTCCATTAAGTGTCTGCCTTATGCTCAGGTCATGATCTCAGGTCACGATCTAGGGATTGAGCCCCACATCAGCTTCCCTACTCAGTGGGAGATTTTAAGCCTTAGAAGCTTCTTATGTATGATATAGGAGAAAGAGCATAGATTTTCAAAATAGACTAAGTTATATGATGTCAAGCAAATTATTTGGCCACTATGATACTGGTTCTGAAAAACAACCATGATCATATCATAAAGCTGTCAGAGTTAAATGAAATAATGGGTGTAAAACAGCAGTCATGCTCACACTCTCTCTCTCAAATAAATACATAAAATCTTAAAAAAAAAAAAATCCCCTGATGGATGAGCTCCTAATCCACGGTTGATTTGGTTGACCCCTGGTCTTCATGGGTTGTCCTTGGGGCCTCAAGAAAATGCTAGGAAGGATCCTACCTGTCCATAATGATGACTTCTGGAACTCAGGGAAAGCCCCATCTTTAATCAATGAGTATGAACTCATCTTTCATGTTTATCTATTAGGTTTAACAAGGGAGGTGGCATGATATAATGCAAAGGCCACAGACTTTGAAGTTAGCCCTGGGTTCTAATCTTGGCTCAAACATTTATTAGCCATTTCCCCTTGGGACGATTATTTCACTTTTCTGCGGTTTATTTGCCTCATGCAAAATGGGGAAAATAGCACTTAGCTGGGGATTGCTCACATTCCTAAGTGAAATAATCACTAAGAAGTGCTTGCTGTGTAGCATGTTCTCCTCCATGATGCTTGGGAACTATATTCTATATGACACAGGTCTTGCCTTTGAAAGAATACAGCATTTGCATGAAATATTTAATGACAACCATACACAAGTGTGAGCTATTTGGTAAATGGTAAATTAGACCCATAGCTGCCTCTGTCCATCCTGAATGCTGCCAACTCTTTCTGCTTCTGTCGCCCCAACTCTGGTGCTCAAACCGTACCTCTCCAGGAAGTGGCCCCACCAGGAAAGCCCCAAAGAAATCAGAGTGCTCCAGTAAGAAGTTAGAATAAGAGACAGACACTTTGTGTTTTTTAAAACAAGATCCTCAGCTTTGTCACACCAAGTGTAGCCCCCATCCTCTATTTTACTCTTCTTTCCATTCACTGGAAGTATTTTTTGTTATTGCCAAGATGCCGGAAAATACGGAGCTGGAGATGGAACCGTGGCCACTTCTGGCAGGGAAATACACAGCTAGATGCTAGGGACATTGCCTAAAGCAATTTCTACATCCTTCAAGAACCCTGTACCAGAAATCCATGAGCCCTACAGCTCAAGACAGGGGAGATCCCCCATAGGGTCTGATGGGCAGCTCCTACAGGTTGTCTTATCCTTCAGGGACCTCCTCAAGCTCTCAGGTGACAGATCCAGGTACTGGAAGAATTTACTGCATGGCTAAGTGATGGGCTGATGGGGAAATCTCTAAATTATGTACATTAATTAAATAAACGCTCAGAGTCTTAAAAACAGGAAACAAATAGAATGTCCTAAACAGAGCGGGTGATTAAGTTAACTCTATGGGTTAAGTTAATTTTATATATACAAGGAAAGTTATGTAACCATGATTAATAATTTTAATAATAACAGAGTTATTATGTATATTACATATATAACAGAGTTACATATGTATATAACAGAGTTACATATATATATAATAGTAATTAATAATAACATAATTTTCCATATGAAAGCAGGAAAAAAAACAGTAAGATATATTTAGCAAACAGCGGTGTACAAAATTCTATATACGGAATGAGAGTGACTGTGTTAAAAGAATAAATCTGTGCCTGTAAAAAAGCTGGAAGGAAGCACTTTAGCATTTGAGTGTTGGAACTGTGGCTAATTTTTTGGGTATATGTTTATTTTTATAATGAGCATATATTGTTTATAGCATCTTAAAAAAGTGTTTTGAAATGAAGACTTCTGAGGCCAAGAATACAGACTTCCCGGAGGCGATCTGCCCGCATCATTTCCAAGAAGGATATTCAGTGATTCACCCCTTGCCTCACCTGGGTGAAGGTCAAAGTGAGCAGAGATCACACTTTTTAGGAACTTAAAGGGAATCAGAAAGTTTGCCCTGATCGAGTCTTGAGTTCTGGTCTTTATTTACAGGGACTGCATTTGTTTTCTCTTTGGCTGCCAAGCCTCCCTAGCTTTAAGTCTCCCTACTTCCTCTGAGATCAGGCTTTGCTCTTTCCAAGTCCTGGTATCTGGTTGTGCACTTATGCGGGATAGGGGCAGGAGGGCTGCGGGAGATGAAACCCAAGGCCAAGGCAGGCCCCCCTGCGGGGTCAACTGAAGCGGAACTTGGCTGCAGGCATTAAAAAACCCAAATCAACTTAATTTGTTTTCCTCTGTTCTTCAGCTAGTCTCCAAACTTCCTGGTTTTGTCCTAAAATGAGAACCAGACAACTTGTGAGCAAATCCTGTCATTCCCCCTAATCTGAGACAGCCTATCACAGGGGACATTTTATACTTTTTTTTTCTTTTTCCAAAAGATTCTTCTGGAATCTTACATTAGCGGTACTGTGTGCCTCTTGGTCCTTGTTCCTTGCGCATGTGGTTTTTCTTTCTGGCTTCTTGAGACAGTTTGAGAGTCTTCGAGAAGGATTATGGGCTGGCCAGCCAGATCGCTGTGAAATCAGACCATTAGACATATTCCGAGGGCTCAGCCTCCTCTCCTCTTTTTTCACTTAGACAAGTGTCAGAAAGTAGGAGTCATGTCCTAACCAGGACACATGCCCCTGTGGCTTCTCAGCGAAGCCCATCCTGGTGGAGCAGCATCCGCCAGGGTCGGCCATCGGCCATCATGGTCATCCCCATCCTGCCCGCTGCCTTAGACATGGGCCAGCATCCAGCTCCACTCTTATGCTTCAAGATCAGGGCTTAGGAAAATAATGCATTCTAAAAAATCCCGACCGACCGAAAAGTACCAAGAAGTCATTTGGGTTACACCCTGACTCTTGTCACCCAGATACCACATGACCAGAAAGGGAATGTCCCTGGAGCAACATCACTGTGTCCCTGATTAGCAGCCTTACAGCAACCTGAACAAAGAATTCCAAGCCCCAGGACCCAGAACTTGTAAACAGAAGAGGAGAGCAGTCAGGTGACTTACCCAGCTGAGTTATACCAGACAGCCCAGTATTAGCAGTTCCTGAGGGCCCTGCTCTTAGCCTGAGTCAGCCAGGGTGTGACAAGCCACAGGGCTGATCTCACCTTTGCAAGCCAACCAAGTTCCCCGCCCCCTCCACCCACTCAGCGGCTGTCAGCCACCTCTGCCAACTTGTTCCTTTAGTTTCTATTTTTCTCCCTCTCTTTCTCTGGGCAGCCACCCCCTCTGCTATTTATCTCCTAACATACCCAGCCGATCTTCAGAGCTCTGCGGGTTCAAGTGTGGTGACTCATTTGTTACTTAAGGTATTTTGGGTTTGTTACTTCTCAGCCACTTTACCAAGAACCACACAGAGCCAAAACAGAGAAGGGAGGAAATGGGGGCGTGCAGATGGGGGCTGGGGGTGGGGCAGAAATCCAAAGCTGCTATGGAAAAATTCAGCTGAGGTGCTGTGGTCAAAGCTTGGACTCAGAGAACGAGGCCATTCCAAAAGCAACAACGGGAAGGAAACAGTGCTTTGATTAGAACTTCATTGAGACGCCTGAACACACACCCCGCAGTTCTCCCACAACAGAGATGGTGTGGTCAGGAATCCAAAAGAATCGTCATTGCTCTTTGGGAATATCTATGAACAACCACACCCAAACTGTGTCTTCTTGGCCAGTGCAAGGTGGAAGGGGGCAGCTGGGGGACAGCCAAACACCACCTGCAAAATACAATCGAATCATTTGCCCCAAGCCTCAGTCTCCCCCTCCCCAATACCCATGTGCCTTTGGCTCAATCATCTAGATTTGCTTTGTGGACAATAGCCGTGGGGAGTTGCTGGTGTCCTGAGTAGGCGAGGCTGATGTTGTGAACAATGGAAAAATCACGTGGGACAGGTCGGCCGGAAGATCCATGAATGTATATGTTTGAGAGACTTCCAGAAAGTCGTTGTTTAGAAATTGTCTCCCTGGCCCCAGCCCATGCAGTACACAACGCTTCTGCCTGGACTGTAAGTCACTCATGTTCTAGTCCCCGCAGCTTCAGTAAGACTATTAAATTGCTGTTTGCAACATTTGCCATCCGTTTCTGGTTTGGGGCTTGCAAGAGGAGCATGCTGAGTGTTCTCATTCCTTTTTAATTATTCATTCTTGACTTTGACAAATATTGCCTAAATGCTTAATGTTGGAGGCAGGCCTTGAGGTCCAGAGCTGGGGCATGAGATAGAGCCCAAGCTTCCGAACTCCAGCTGGGAGGAAGAAGCTGATGAGCAGAGGGAGAGGACAGCTTCATGGATTTCATGACAAATCTCATGATTGTTCAGTCTGGGCTGTCCAGTCTTTCTTATGCAGCACGATAGGTTGCAATGTGTTGTACCACAGCTGCTACATGCAAACCATCTTCCTGGAAACAGTGAGAAGTACAAAGAAGCTATGTGATCGAAGTGCTGTATCAGGACGACAACAGAGAAAGACCAAAGGATGCTGGTCTCTGATGGCATCGTGAAGCCATCTGTCTCAGCCCAGACGACAGCAAATCAGTATCATATAGATCACATCCTCTGAACTACAAGAAAACTTACTTTAAAAGTTACTCCTTAAAAACCCTTACTTTCATTTTCATAAATTGGGAAATTTTACCATACTTTTAAAGAACATTAGGAATAAATCATAACTAATGGTTTAAAGAAATACATATTTATATCATCTTATATATAACTAGGATTCGGTAATGTAGAAGCAAAATAAAATATATTTCAAGACTTGTTTGATGCAGGAAAAGCTACAGAGAAATTACAGAGAGAAACTACAAAAGCCTTAAAATGCTTACTTAGAAAAGAAAAAGTCTAGAATTAATGAGCCATGGGTCCAACTCAGGACATTGGTAAAAGGAACAATAGCATACACACAAAGGAAGTAGAAGAAAAGAAATAATATGGAGGAGAAATTTATTAAATAGGAAACAGGGACACCTGGGTGGCTCAGGCAGTTGAATGTCTGCCTTTGATCAGGTCATGATCCCAGAGTCCTGGGATAGAGTCCTGAGTCAGGTTCTCTGCTCAGTGGGGAGTCTACTTCTCCCTCTGACCCTCCCCCTTCTTGTGTTCTCTCTCTCAAATAAATAAATAAAATCTTTCAAAAAAAATTAAATAGAAAACTAAGTTAAAATGGAAATGATCAAGAAAACAGAAAGCTATTGCTTTGAAGGACACCGGGGTGGTACAGTCAGTTAAGCTTCTGACTTTTGGTTTTGGCAGTGCAGAGTCTGCTTAAGATTCTCTCCCTCTGGGGCACCTGGGTGGTTCAGTGGGTTAAGCCTCTGCCTTTGGCTCAGGTCATGATCTCAGGGTCCTGGGATTGAGTCCTGCATCGGGCTCCCTGCTCAGCAGTGAGCCTGCTTCCCCCTCTCCCTCTGCTGCTCCCCCTGCTTGTGCTCTCTCTCCTTCTCTCACTCTCTGTCAAATAAATAAATTCTTAAAAAAAAAAAAAAAGATTCTCTCCCTCTCCCTCTGCCCCTCCCCCAATGCTTGTGCTCTCTGTCCCTCTCTTAAATAAATAAATCTTAAAAAAAGAAAGCTAGTGCTTTGAAAGACTAATAAAATTGACAGATTAAAAGGGGGAAAATCACTACATATGTAGTAGAATTTTTTTTTTAAAAAGAGAATGTTAAAACTTCATTCAACTAAATTTGAACAGTTAGATGAAATGTCCAGTTCTCTACAAAAATGAAACTGACCAGAACTGACTCAAGAGGAAATAGAAAATCTAATTAGAGAGCTATAGCTATTTTTTAAAAGTTGAATTGGTGGTTTAAAATTTACCTACAAAAGTGAAACAAAATACAAAAGGGCTAGAGCAGTTTATAAGCAAATCTGACAGATATTTGTCACTTAAGAAAAAGAGAAACATAATCCCAGGCAATCTGTCTCAGAGAACAGAAAAAGAAAAGATGACTACAACTCATTATATAATGCTGACAGAATTTTGATATCAAAACCAGACAAGGATAGACAGAAAAGGAAAATAATCGACCCATCTCTCATAAATACAGATGTAAAAATCCTAATTATCTAGTAGAAAATTAAATCCCGCAAAACACTGGAATTAATATTTATGATCTGTTTGGGTATATTCCAGAATACAATACTAGAACATTAGAAAAGTATTAATAGGGGAGCCTGGGTGGCTCAGTTTAAGCTTCTGCCTTCAGCTCAGGTTATGATCCCAGAGTCCTGGGATTAAGCCCCTCTTCCCAGGGAGCATTCTTATCTCTCTCCTTCTGCCTGCTGCTCCCCATGCCTGTGCTCTCTCTCTCTGTCAAATAAATAAATAAAAATCCTTAAATATAAATAAATTGCTCTAAAGGCATTGGAAGAAGGTAAAATCGCTCTCTGTGTCAAATAAATAAATAGTATCTTTAAAAAAGTTCTTACTGCACTTAGCTACATTTATATATTAAAGGAGAAAACAACCAAATCATCATCATAATGGAGGCAGGGAAAACATTTGATAACATTTAATTCATGGTAGAAGTTCTTAACCAATTCATTATGGAAGGAACTTCTTTAACTTGATAAAAGGTGTCCACCCAAAATTTATTGCAAACAATAATGTTTGTTAGAAGCATTCCCTTTAAAGTCAGAAATAAAACAAGCATGTCAACCATCACTACTTCTATTAAATTGAGTACTGGGGAAAAAAATTGAGTACTGGAGAGCCTATCAGGCAACCTTAAAATAAAAAGAAATTAAATGTGTAAGGATTTGAGAATAAAAACAAACCATTGTTACTCCCAATATATGTATTATACAGGAAATGTGAGATAATCTACAAACTATTAAAATCAGAGAATCCAGCAAAATCCATAGAAACAAAATCAAAATGCAAAAATCAACTGCATTCTTATGTAGGAGAAATAAATCATTAGAAACTGTAATTTTAAAATGACATTTCCTAGCAGCAAAAAAAAAAAAAAAAAGATTGACTCTAATCAAAGGATATATAAAACAATCGTGGAAGCAGATATAAAATAATAGTGTTTTTACATAAAAGAATACCTCAATAGTTACTGAGAGGTACTGTATTTTGTCAAAAGAAGACACAGTAAAGATGTCACTTCTTCCCAAGGCTATTTATACATTCGGTGCAATTCCAATCAAAATCCCCAAGTGTTGTTTGGTTTGTTTTATTTTATTTTATTTTATTTATTTTTTTGTTTTATTTTATTTTTTGAATGGCACTTGATAAGCTCAATCTAAATTCAGAAGATAGTGTATTCGGAAGGTCATAAATAGGCAACACAATTTTGAAGAAAAACAAGTTTTGGAGCATTTGCCTTACTACATATCAAGTTAGTGTAAATCAATACAAGATGCCGTGCCGTTTGTCGCTGAGGAAAGGGGGGAAAGCAAAAAAATGGAGTATTGGGACTTTATCAAGACAAAAATCTTCTGCACAGCAAAGGAAACAATCAATAAAACTAAAAGGCAGCCTATGGAATGGGAGAAGATATTTGCAAGTGACATATTTGATAAAGGGTTAGTATTCAAAATCTATAAAGAACTCACCAAATTCAACACCCAACAGGCAAATAAGCCAGTTAAGAAATGGACAGAAGACTCGAATAGACTCTTTTCCATAGAAGACATCCAGACGGCCAACAGAGACATGAAAAGATGCTCAACATCACTCATCATCAGGGAAATGCAAATCAAAACCACAATGAAATATCACCTCACACCTATCAGAATGGCTAAAATTAACAACACAGGACACAACAGGTATTGGCAAGAATGAAGAGAAAGGGGAACCCTCTTACACTGTTGGTGGGAAGCTGGTACAGCTACTCTGGAGAACAGTTTGGAGGTTCCTCAAAAAGTTAAAACTAGAACTACCCTATATGATTGAGCAATTGCACTACCATGTATTTACCCAAAGGATACAAAAATACAGATTTGAAGGGGTTACATGTCCCCAATGTTTATAGCAGCATTATCAACAACAGTCAAACTATGGAGAGAGCCCAAATGTCCATCAGCTGAAGAATGGATAAAGAAGATGTGGAATACATATACAATGGAATATTACTCAGCCATCAAAAAGAATCAATCTTGCCATTTGCAATGGCATGGTTAGAGCTAGAGTGCATTATGCTAAGTGAAATAACTCAGAGAAAGACAAATACCATATGATCTCACTCACATGTGGAATTTAAGAAAGAAAACAAGGTGAACATATGGTAAGGGGGGAAAAAAGGGAGAGAAGGAAAAAGACATAAGTGACTCTTTTTTTCTTTAAGATTTATTTATTTATTTTAGAGAGTGAGAGTCAGGGAGGAGCAGTGGGAGAGGGAAAAGCAGACTCCTAGTTGAGCACAGAAATCGACATGGGGCTCAATCCCACGACCATGAAATCATAACCTGAGCCAAAGTCAAAAGTCACAGCCTACTGAGCCACCCAGGCATCCCCACCATAAGTGACTCTTAACGACAGAGAACAAACTAAGGGTTGATGGAGGGAGGTGGGCAAGGGATGGTATTAAGGAGGCACTTGTGATGAGCACTGGGTGTTGTATGTAGGGATGAATCACTGAATTCTACTCCAGAAACCAATATTACACTATACGTTAACTAACAAAGTTTAAAAAAAAAAAATAGAGTCTCGTTTTAAAAGAAAAAAAATATTATGTCATTGACCAAAGGATGGGCAAGCCATCAATGAAACATAATGAAAAGCCCAGAAACTGTGCCAAACGTGTATAGAAATTTATTGTATGACAAGTGGGTGGTGTTACATATCACTTAAGATATGGGGCTAAGACAGTTAGTGTCCACATAGAAAAATAAAATAAAATTAAGCAGTTAGCACATACCATGTGCAAAAATTAATTCTAGGTGGATTAGATCCCTAAATATCAAAGACAAACTTTAAGATTTTAAGAAGAATATATGGGAGAATATATTCATGACCCTGGGAAAGGAAATGACTTTTAAAACAAGATATAAAATGCAGGGCGCCTGGGTGGCTCAGTGGGTTAAGCCTCTGCCTTCGGCTCAGGCCATGATCTTGGGGTCCTGGGATCAAGTCCCGCATCGGGTTCTCTGCTCAGCAGCAAGCCTGCTTCCCTTTCTCTCTCTCTGCCTGCCTCTCTGCCTACTTGTGATCTCTGCCTGTCAAATAAATAAATAAATAGAATCTTTAAAAAGAGAGAGAGAGAGATACAAAAAGCACAAGTCATAAAGGTCCAGACTGGTACACTTTATTATGCTAAAATGAAAACTTCTTTACATCAAAAAGACTGAAAGTGAGAAGTCAAGCCAGCAGCTAGCAGTATATAGACAATGTATAGATGCCCCTAAAATTAGCATTATGAATGATATATATCGCAAATTAAAAAGAAGAAGACAACTCACAGGGAGAAAAATGGGCTTAAGACTTGAACAGATACAGAAAGAAACATTAAAACCATTAAAACTGGTGAGTACACATAAGGGAAAATGGCCAAGGGTTTTGTAATCAGAGATAAATTAACACAACCAGGTGTCATTTTAAACCCATCAGATGAGTAAAATTAAGGGAAAAAAAAAACATCTGAGTGCTGGTGAGGATGTGGGAGTGCATTTGGGGACAGCTTGCCATTTGTGTCCCCCTCTCCTGATTAGAACGTGAGCCCCAGAGAGCAGGGCTCTCTGAGAGAACAGAAGAGAGAGAACAGAGAACTTCTGAGAGGCGACAGCAAGCTGACAGCAAGCACTGGTGGAGTTGAAGATGCATGTAATGTAACTTTATTCTGGGATGCCTGGGTGGTTCAGTCATCCCACATAGCATCATTGGGCTCCTTGCTCAGCAGGGAGCCTGCTTCTCCCTCTGCCCTTCCCCTGCTCCTGCTCTCTCTCATAGTCAAATAAATAAAATCTTAAAACAAATAAAGAAACAAACCTGTCCACTCAAAGAATATGATTCACAGGAAGGCATTGTAGGAAACCCCTTTTATGTGTGCCCAGGAGATCATGGCCAAGTATGCCTCTTGTTTCAAAGTAGAAACAAGTCGGAAGAGGACAGATGAATCGGTTGTGGAATGTTTATACAGTGGAATAATGTATGCCAGTAAACATGCATGAGTTAGAACAGTCATGTATCAGTGCATCATATGAATCTCTGTATTTAAATATATTTATTTGAAATATGTCATTAAAAGAGTTATATTTGTACTGTCTTCGAAGAGTGGAAACATGTTAAATAACAATTTTAACATAAAGCCACATATGATAACTTAATGTAATTTTTGCTATACCAAAGTTTAAAAAGTTAAATCCGATATGCTAGCAGGTATAAAATGATATGAGAGTCCTGAGAAAGAAGACATTAATCTCTCCAAAAGGAATCAGAGAAGTGCTCACACCAGAAGCTGCACTTAGTATTTAAGTAGTTGGAAATGGAGTGAAGAGATTCTTGGTGGAAGGAACAAGGCCGAGGTGGGGGAAATACAGCACCGAGAAAATGTGGAGCATTGAAATTTAGAAGTGTAATTTGACTGGAATATAGGCTGAGTACAGGGGAGTGGTGAGAAACAAGTTGGGAGAAGATCCTGGAGATATTTAAATCCAAGTTAAAGTGCTGGGCAAGAAAACCGAAATGTCTGAGATGTCTTGTGGTGCCTGGATTTCTGCTCTGTACTTAGGCCCCCTTTGGATTTATTCCCTTGGGAGATCAGGTTAAGGTATTCTCCTAGTGAATTGTTTTGTTTTTTTTTTCCACTTAAAAATGAGAATATCAGTAAGACATTAAAACATTAATAGCAACTGTTTTAACACACATATTTAAGGGAATAATCTATTCTATTTGTTTATTTTTAAAGATTATTTATTTATTTGAGAGAGAGAGAACGAGCAGGGCAGGGGGAGGGGTAGAAGGAGAAGGAGAAGCAGACTCCCCACTGAGCAGGGAGCCTGACTCGGACCTCCGTCCCAGGACCCCCGGGATCATGACCTAAGCCGAAGGCAGACGCTTAACCAACTGAGCCACTCAGGCACCCTGGGAATGATACATCTTAGAGAAAGATGTTTAGTGTGTGAAGATCTCTAATTTAATGCGTTGCTTTTTTCGTACTTCTTCCACTGTTGTCACTACTTAATTTATCCACACTCTGCCCCCGTCTTGAGTATAAAACAACTTTTTATTCACTTGGACTTGTTTTTGAAGGCTCAGTGACTCATTTGTTCATTCATTTCCTTCTACTAATATTTATAACAGCTTAAGCCAAATAATACCTGGTCTTGGCTTTCTTGGAGCATCTTTTCTAGGACCAGACATATGAACCCATTAGCTATGATGACAGTGTGATAAAGGTGTGCATAGGCGGTCCTCATGGAACAGAGGAGAGGCAGCTAATCAGGGAGGTAAGGAAGGCTTCCTAGAGGAAGAGATGTTTGAGGCGGATACTTAGCAGTTAGTCAGCTGGACCACTGAGAGAGAGTAGGAGAGCATCCGAGGAGGGGGCCCAGGGGCATGAAACAGCCCATGCATGTGGTAAGTATGATTAGAAAAAGGAAAGTGTTGGGGTGCTTAGTGGGATAAGGGCCAGACATGTAGGCAGGGGCACATTATGAAGGATTAGGTGTTTAAGGGGTTTTAATTTTATCTTGAAAGCTACTGGGGAGCCATCAAAGTATTTTAAGCAGGGAAATAACATGATCTGATTTGCATTTTAGTTATTTATTTATTTATTTATTTATTTATTTATTTTTAAGATTTTATTTAATTATTTGTCAGAGAGAGAGAGGGAGAGAGAGCAAGCACAGGCAGACAGAATGGCAGGCAGAGGCAGAGGGAGAAGCAGGCTCCCTGATGAGCAAGGAGCCCGATGCGGGACTCGATCCCAGGACGCTGGGATCATGACCTGAGCCGAAGGCAGCTGCTTAACCAACTGAGCCACCCAGGCGTCCCTGATTTGCATTTTAGAAGGATTATTCTCGCAGTAATGTGGGAGGTAGATTGGAGAAGAAGAAATTAGCAGACCACTCTAATGATCCAGGTGATGGATGACGAAGGCCTCACTAAAGTAAAAGTGGTGGAAATGGATTCATGAGAAGGTAGGAGAAGGCTCTAGAAGCCTAAGTAACTGATCAGTGGCACAGGCAAGAGAGGGATGAGAACAAGGGGGTAGCCACATCTCCAGCTTGATAATTGTGTGGATGGTGATGCTCATCCCTGAGGCAGGAGGAGGACCAGGTTTATGGCGGGGGAAGATGATGGGTTTAATGGAGCCCCATTCTCATCTCTCCAGAGAGAAGTTTGAGTTCAACAGATTTGGAACAGATTTGGGACTGAGGTCATAGGTGGAAGCTGAAGCTGGATGTTGGATTGAAGACCACCTAAGAGAGGTCATATGTAGACTGGGAGAACCAAGGGCTGAAGACAGAGCTTTCTTCTGTCTGGTCAAAGAATATACAGAGAACGATGTGCAAAAGGACGCAGTGGGAAAAAGGGAAGCCGTAAAGGAAGGAGGTTCGATAGCATTGCGTGCCATCTGGAGATGAAGGGAAATGCCCACTGGCCACGTGGAAGTCACTAGTGACCTTGGAGAACAATTTTCTTGGCCTGCTGAGGATGTTTGCCAGATTGCAGTAGACCTTCAGGTGAATGGGAACTGAAGGCAGAGGCAATGGGAATGGGTAAACTTAACAAACTTGGCTTTGGAGGTGAGGGAAGGGGCTACTGCTAGGAGAGAGCATGCTATGGAGGGGAGGAGGCTGTTTTTTAAGAGAGCAGAGATGAAAATATTTACATGCTGTCAGGAAAGATCAAGTGGAGGGAAGCTCGGAGTGAAGGAGGTAGATGGGATGATTAATAGAGCAAGCGTTTCCTGAGGAGGAGGCAGAGGCCACATTGAGGGATTAGCCTTGACCTGGAGAAAAAGTCACTGTGGAACAGGCAAAGAGGGAAAGATGGAATCAGAGGTTTCCATGTTTAGGTGCTGGGAAGGGATCCCAGGGGCTTCCAATCGGTTAGCTTTCCTTTTCTCGTGTAGAAAGGAAGACGGTTTTGCTGAAAGTGGAGATGTTGGGGGTTGGAGGGAAAAGGGGAGGGGTGGACGGGCTGCTGGGAATGGCAGAAGAACAGGTTAGCACAGCCTGAGTGTCACCTGAACCTGGGACACATGAATGTGTGGGATGGCTTGTAGCTACCTGGGGGCCCAAACCCAAAAGGCAGGACTGTCAAAGGTCAAGTCCGGAATGTTATAGTGACTGAACTACAAGGTCAAGGGGGAAGAGGGTTGGTGGGGGCCGCTGCAGAGAAGAGGGCCAGGCCACTGGCCTTGAGGAACCAGGGGACTATAAGACCATGGGACACGAGTCTTCCACGTGGATATTGGCGTTACTGGTACAGGTCTAAGAGGTGATGGGGAAGGGAAGAAGGAAGGCAGACCGGATGCCAGTCCTCGATGAAGTCTGGGAGCCTTGGGATTCCAGCCTACTCCAGTGGTCCAAGACTACAGGTTAGGTCGCCACCCAACAGGAAAGCCTGACAGAAGGCAGGGAGCTGGCCTTCCCGCCTTCCCAGTTAGCTGCTTGTTGCTTTGTTCACTCACGCCTTCACCTACCCTTTCCTTCCGGTCCTTCGACAACCTGGAAGTGCTTCCTGAACGTTCGCTCTGTGCCAGATTCCCATGGCTGGAGGGGAGCGAGGCCTGTCTCCATCAATCAGTTCTGGAACACACACCCCACGCCAGCCCAAAATTGTTTCACGTCTCTGAACTCAGCTGGGATGCTTGTTTCTGCTGAGGTCAGACAGGCTGCCGTCAAGGTGTGGTTGTCGTGGTCTGCCGGCGCTCAATGGTCGTCGTAGCTCTTCATGTGGTCAGGACTTCAGTCGAGTTAAGCACACCATTCATAATAACACGTTGAGCTCTCTTGTTGTTGAAATTGCAAAACTTACACTATCATTTGGCATTGAAATGAAAAGTTATTGTACTTGTGGAAGGTGTGGAAATAGTGGGGCATGAATCTGATATTAGAGAAGCAAATACTTATTTTGGAGAAATCATCACAGTTCCATATATACTCATGAACAACAACAACAAAAACACAAGAGCCAAGTGTTTTAGGGGACCCACAGACAAATAAAAATTGCTTTACGTTTTGTTACTGATATATACACAAAGTAATTGCCTAAGAAAAGCCAAGCAATGCAACTGAAGGCAAGGAGAATTGTCCCACATTTTAAAACTGTGAGAGGCTGATGTGACTAACTCCTGTGTCCCGGTGTTATGCGTAAGGCATTGAGTCATAATTTAGTTGGTGGGATTTTTTTCCTCTCTCTTAGTGATAAATAAAATAATGGTGTGTCTTGCAATTAAATGTGGCTTAGAATGGATGATATATGATGATTCATGTCCTAAAACTCTTTAAATAGTTTCTTTTGGAGAAACATAGATGTCAGACCCGTAAGAACCAAGTCCCTCCTTTCTGAATGAGGAAACTGAGTCCCAGGAGATGGCGGCTGGCCCAGGATTGCACCTGACAGCAGGTTGGAGGCAGAAGAAATTAATGTACTGTAGAGGATATTGCTGTGCCTTCTGGCAAAAGGAACCAGAAAAGATAAAAATTACGTAATGGCTTAATGGCCCAGACCTCCATTAAAAATCCTATGATCACTTATTTCCCCCCATTGAAAGGACACTAAACAGGTTTAGTAACAACTAATCTTTGACAACATGCTTTCAATTTACGCCCACCATCAATATCCATTTCATCTCCTTAATCATGGACCTTGCAGGCCTTATAGTTTCAGTGCTTCATAGAGCATACACTTTCGGGGTCCTCTTTATTTCTCTCAAGAGGTTTTCAAGACACATAAGGTAGTTTTAAAAATGATATGGACAGCAATCTATTATTTGATGGGATATGTTTTCAATACCAAAGACGCAACGTCGCTTCACTGTTAGTCCTTCCCCGGCTCTGGGATCGATAAGGAAAGCAGGTGTCCCAACTTGAAAGGGGAGATTAATGCGAGGACAGTGGTGGGGTAACCAGAGAGGGGTAGCTCTTCCTACTCCTGTCCTCCTGGCTCATGATATCATAGGAGCAATCTCTTTTTTTCTGCTGTCCGCAGCTCCTAATATTAGTAACCAACTACAGCAGAGGGTGAACATAAAGATGAAGGATACTTCATTTTCTAGTTTGCAGTGGAAAGCTGCAGACTCTCAGGGTGAGATTTTATGGTGAGCAGTTCATTTTCTTAGGTCCAGTATCTCAACTGAATAAGACTCAAATTTGTTTTTTGTTTTTTAATTTTGGTTATATTAGCTGCTACTGTTTCTACTCTTACTATATAACGGCATTCTGGTCACTAGCCACACTAGTCAATTAAGGCCTATTTAGAAATAAATTGGTCTGGAACGCCTGGGTGGCTCAGTGAGTTAAGCGTCTGCCTTCACTCAGGTCATGATCTCAGGTTCCAGGGATCAAGCCCCGCATCAGGCTCCTTGCTCAGCAGGACACCTGCTCCTCCCTCTGCCTGCCATTCCCTATGTTTGTCCCCTCTTTCCTTGTCAAATAAATAAATAAAAATCCTTTCCAAATTTCTTTCCAATAAAACAATGAACTTTAAACAGCTGATGGCTGGTTACGGCTTCAGAAGATGTGATTAGATTAATCCATTAATGGTTGCTTCAAGTTTTTCCCTGTTAGTTCCAGAAAATTCACCCACCTCTTGTCCCTTTTTAAAACACTGGAAGTTTGGCATGCATTGACTTGATACTCTGAAGCAATGTCCAGACAGTCATCCATATCTCCTTCAACTTTAAGGAATTCCCAACTTTTTAGAGGGAATGACAGAAAGCCTTGCTCCTTTTGCAGGGCGGAGAAGCCCACTGCTGAGAAGCCTACTGCTGTGAGTCTATCTCGTGCACTGCTCAAGGCATGTTGGCAGGCAGGTGTAAGAACTGATGGAAATGGATCCAAAGGACGGCACCAAGCTTGCAGATCCCTTGTCTGTACATGCTCTTCCCAGTTAAAGTATCTGTCGTATATATAATCATGTAGCTTATTTTGCTTGTTCAGCATTATCATGTAAGCATTCTCTTATGATACTCCTTTTTTTTTTTTTTTTAAATAGGCTTCATGCCCAGTGTGGAGCCCTATGCGGGGCTTGAACTCACGATCTGAGATCAGGACCTGAGCTGAGATCAAGAGTCCAATGCTTAACTGACTGAGCCACCCAAGTGCCACTGTTTGTTACTGACTCTTAAGTGTATGTATTTGCATAATATTCCACTGTGAATATATCACACTTTTAAAATTTGGTCCATTCTCCCGTGGTTATACAGTTAGTGTGTTTTCGGGTTTTTGCTATTGCAGATAATGATGTGATGAACATCTTTTTGCATTCGTCTTTTTCTGTGTGAAATGACAGTCACCTCTTTCAGGTTGGCTGGGTATTTCTTAATATACTGAAATGTTAATTTGTGAATTAGTGGCCCCAAAGTGATCAATTGTGTTTAACTTGCGTGTATTTAAGAAGAAGGTTTTTTGTTTGTTTTATAAGCCTGTACATTTTCTTATCACTGTCAGGGGTGGACCCCTTGTCCCAGAGAATAATTGGGCATACGTCCAGCAGCCTGGGACGTAGTCCGCCCTTTTGCCCTTTTCCAGAACAGGGAAATACTCTGGGGGTAGTTTGGAGGGGAGAGTAGAGAAAATCAGCAGTGATCTGGCCCTGGTTACCTCTGCTCTGTCACCAAGAAGAACAGGAATCTCTGCAAAATCCTTTGTGAAAATCGCTCTGTCCTGCCTTTCCAATGGAATGATCCATGCCGTGGGAGCACAGTGGACGCCAGGCCTCCAAGCACCCTTCCTCCTGTAGTCATATGGACGGAGGAGTTGGGAAACCGAACAGCCAGGATCAGGGCCAGGAGACCTGGCTCTGGCCTTGGTGGGAGTAATCCCCTCGCTTGGCACCTCGTAGCTTCACAGGACGAGTGGATCCAAAAGTCCTTAGGTCACGCTTTCTAACACAGCTGTCAGAATACACACCCTGTAAACAGGAAATGCCTTAGGAAGCACAACTGAGTACTTCTTATTTTTATTTTTTAAGAAACCATTAAAAAGCCTGAGCAGAACGTGACATTTAACTGACATTACAGTTAACAAGCCAGCACCGCTCCCCGACAACCTAGGTTTTATGTTCTGGGCAATTGTGTGCACACTGCTGTTTAACAGGTGCTTAAATATTCCCAAATTCATCTATAACTCATTTTGCCTCGTAAAATGAGTGTCTCGCTCAGGCAAGGGAGTTGTAAGTTACGTAGCTCGTTTTTGCTGTCATAGAAGAGGAAAAGATTTACAAAACCCTAAACCAATATTTAGATACCTCTGTGCTTGGAATATGGAAATTTTATTACTGGGTAGAAGGCAAACCATGAGAAACAGAGGACAAGGAGGCTCTAGTTGGCTGACTAGCTTCAAGATAGCCTAAAATTAAGGACTGCTGACTTCTAGAAAAGACCTAGCCAGATGGCGGCTACACTACCCACCTACCCCTTGTGCCAGGTTCCACCTCTGCCTGCTGCCCTGGCCATGTCCCATTTGTTTCACACACAGCCTTACCAACTAGGCCGTTTCACACCAGTGACGTTTACATGTGCTCTACAACACCTAGAATGGCCCTATTCCTAACCTCTATCCTCTTTGGCAAATTCTTGCTCATCTTTCAAGGCTGAGACATCACTGTATTTGGTCATACCATATAGACAGCATAGCATAGTGGAAAGAACTTGGACTTCAGAGTAAGATGAATCTGGGTTTAAATCTTAGTACCATTGTTTTCACTAGATGGGTGACCTTGGACAAATTGGCTTGACCTTTGTGAGTCTGTTTCCTCTGTGGTTAATGGAGCTAATAATACCTTGCTCATTGGATTATAGTGAATTCACACAACTATAGACGGTGCTTGGCATACAGTAGACACTCAATAAATATCAATTTCCTTCTGCCATGCCCATTTTCCACTCATTCCTTAATTCTCCAGGCAGCATCATTTCACTCAAAACCTGAGTATGTTTGTGTTTTATCTCTCAGTCTGTAGTTTCTACCTAGTATTCAAATTCTTTGTGACATGCTTAAATTATAAGGTTTCCAGATGGAATTTTAATTCATTTACTTATTCAACAAATATTTATTTAATGGTATCAGATGGCAGCTAATCCTCTCACTTGTGGGTTGGGTTTTTTTAAAGATTTTATTTGTTTATTTGAGAGAGTGAGAGAGCGAGTGAGAGAGAGAGAGCATAAGCATGGTGAGTGGTAGGCAGAGGGAGAAGCAGGTTCCCCGCTGAGCAGGGAGCCCGATGAGGGGCTCAATCCCAGAACTCTGAGATCATGACCTGAGCCAAGTGCAGACATCTAACCGACTGAGCACCCAGGCGCCCCTCACTTGTGTTCTTGATATGTTTTCTCTTCCTTTAGAATAGGGTTTCTTTGACACTGTCGACATTGGGCCACATCATTCTTTGTTATGGCAAGGGGGGTGTCCCTGTGCATTATGGAATGTTGAGCAGTATCGTTGTCCCTGATCTTCTCCACAGGCCCCTAACAACTCCCACAACCCGGATTTGATGACCCAAAATGTCTCCAGACACTGACTGCCCTTGGTTGGGAAGAACAACTCTAGAACTTTGCTTTCTTGGTGATTCCCCCTCTCTTGGCTCTGTGTTCAGCCTCTCCTGGCACATTTATCTCATAAAAATGTATTTTCTCCAGTCTCTCAAAACAAATGAATCAAGCCCCAAACCCTTTCCCTTCATGGTGAAACTCTCCAAAAGCAGAGTCTGTGTTCATTGTCCCTTTGTATCCATTCCACCTGCTGCAGCCAAGCTCCCCTCACCTCACTTCAGGAACTGCTCTGGCCATGCTCCTTCTGAGAGAAGGCTTAACCCGTGTTCTCTTTCCACCACTCTCATCTTGCCTTGGCCTCTGTGACATCTGACACTCGATATATTCCAGCATGTCTTTCTTTCCTGATTCTTTTCTGACTCTCTGTCACAAACTCTAGTGTGGTGTCCCTTGCTCTGCCTCTTAAGGTCTGTCATTCCCCCAGGCTCTGATCTTGGTCTTCTCTCTTCTCTCTCAAGGCTTTCATTTTAAGGGCACCTGGGTGGCTCAGTGGGTTAAGCCTCTGCCTTCGACTCAGGTCATGATCCCAGGGTCCTGGGATCAAGCCCCGAATTGGCTTTCCTGCTCAGTGGGGAGTCTTCTTCTCCCTCTCCCTCTGCCTGCTGCTCCTCCCTGCGTGTGCTCTCTCTCTCTCTCTTTCTTGCAAATAAATAAATGAAGTCTTAAAGAAAAAAAAAAATTCTTTCATTTTAGGATAAACATCGACTCTGAAACGTTTAGTTTCAGGCCAGCTCACTCTCCTGAGTCCCAAACCTTTATACCCACTTCTGTGTCTCATACAGATCTCTTTATGGGAACTTAGTATCTTTATCTCCTCGTCCCAGAGTTGTTTCTCTTCCCATCTTCCCGTGCCCCATCTCACCCACCCAGTGGAGCCCAGTGGGCGCTTTAGGCCCTGGTGAGGCAGATACTGGGCCCTGTTGTGAAGATGTTCATCTTAGATGACCTCGTCATGCAAGGCCGAGTCAGTTCCTCTCCCGCCCAGGCCCTGTCCAGAACCTTCTGGCTGTTGCCCAATTAACATAATTTGTTGCCCAATTAACAATACTAACCACTCTTAGTATTACATTAAATGACATAACCTCAGTAGAGCATAGGTACTCAGTACCTCTTAGTTTCCTTTCCCCGATATTTTCTTCTAGAAGACACACTCCTCAACATCAAGAGTTGGGTTGGCATGGTGAGATTATAAGTGATTTTTCTCTTGTGTTCTCTCATTTTTTTCCCGTTGAAATTATTTTTGCAGCTCAGGAGAAAAGTCTTGCTAAAACATTCTTTTTTTTTTTTTTAAAGATTTTATTTATTTGACAGAGAGAGATCACAAGTAGGCAGAGAGACAGGCAGAGAGAGAGAGAAAGGAGGAAGCAGGCTCCCCGCCAAGCAGAAAGCCCAACATGGGGCTCGATCCCAGGACCCTGAGATCATGACCTGAGCCAAAGGCAGAGGCTTAACCCACTGAGCCACCCAGGCGCCCCTTGCTAAAACATTCTTACAGGCAAACCTGGTCATACCACTCTTCTCTATGGCTGTTCGTTGCCCCATGGTCAGGTCCAAACCTCTTAGCATGGCTTACAGGGGTCTCTGTGATTTGGCCTTGATCTAGCAATGGCACCTTATCTCACCCTCTACCACCTCGCCCAACACGACACACGCAGGCCCCTCCAAACCTCAGCTTGGCTGTTGCTTGTCTCTGCATAGGATTCCCCCTCTGCTGGGTGACTGACTCATGCCCTGATCCCCTTTCTTCCCATCCTGTGTCCATGTTCAAGTCCACAGTCAGACACACACTCTGGGACACCTGGACAATTCTTGCTTCTCAAAGTGCGGTTCAAACACATCCGCTCTGAAACTTTTTTTTTTTTTTTTAAGTATGTGCCCTTCTCCACTTTATTTTATCTGGGCACTGGAATCATTTTGCCTGCTAGATGGGATTGTTTCTCATTTTTAATTTTTAAGGTGGCTCTCTGCCTTCTGGCCTGTGATAGTAGTTCAAATGAACGCTTGCTGAGTTCCACTCCATCAACCTCTCTGGGAGTTCTGACACTGCCGGTGGGACCCTCCAATACCTTCTGTTATCACTGTTTAAGAGAGGACTGGCCTTCAGAGCCTCCAGTCCATTGGGCTACAGTAAATACTGGTGTGCAGGCTTGTCCCCGAGAGGCAGGACCAGTTTGATTTCAGTGCAGGTTGATGACAAAAAGTGCAATGGATCCACAGAGATAGTTGTGGTGGTTTCTGGAGTGAACAGACATTATTAAATTGGCCCAGATCAGTTGGTCTGGGCGTGGCTGCCACTGGAACCCAGCCTCAGGCACGGCCAAGACTTTGGGGGCTGGTGGGGTCCTGGTAAAGGACAGAGCCAGGAGTCTAGATTACTGGATTATTAGCAGCCCATTGGGAGAGATGGCTAGGCAGCACTCTCCCCAAATTTTGTGCTCATCAACCCAAGAAGCTCCCGAACTCCTCCTTAGCTCCTCCAGACTACAAGTAAACACCCTCCGCTTTGTCACTCTTGGCCCATTTGGATGTTTGTTAGGGCACCTAATAAACAATATTGGATTATACCTCTTTGTTGATTCATCTGTCCCCCTTAAAGGGACTGTGTATTCCTTAAGGGCAAGTGCTGGGTCTTTTATTTGGCAGGGAGGAGAAGCTCATTTCAATTTTATCTGAGAAGGCTGCAGGAAACCTTAGTTAGGGTTAGAAGAGGGAGGGACACTTGGGGCTCACAACTGTATCATGGAAACGAACGTTATCAAGTGAGGTCAGGAAAGAAGAGATTATAACAACAGCTAAACACCGCATATGCTTTCTCTCTCATTTAATGCACAATTTCCTTGGAAATATGTACCATTATTTTGTAAATATGAGAAACTGAGGCTTAAATGAGGTGAAGTGACCTGACCAAGCAGCTAGTAAGCTTCCAAAATCCGAACTCCTCATCTGAATACGGTGACACATTGGATCCTGTGTTTGAATGAAGTCCTCAAAGAACTCTGCCAGGAGAAATTACCATCGGGGCCATCTTGACCGCTTACCTTGCAGGAAACCTGGATTCCTGCAGAAGCATGCCTTGCCAGTGCCTGGTCACTCCAGATTTTCAGGGGTTGACATTTCTGCTACTCCTCCACTCACCTTCGTGCAGCCAACTCTAGAGAAGCACTAAAAGCCCAAGCTTCCCTGGGTTGCTGCTCCACATCTGCCTGCCCCCAGGGAAACCCGTGGGTCTCCAGAGACGAGGAGTATCTGCCCTAGGTGTGGTAGGTACTGGGAAGAGGGTGCTGGGGGCACCGTGGGCACGGCATGTCCTGATGAGTGCCTGTCTAACTGAGATGTTCGTCCCAGGTGACCTCGCCACCCAAGGTCAAGTCCGCTCTTCCTCCTCCACGCGTCCTCTTTCCAGAGCTCTGGTTGCCGGTCCCCAGGGAGGTCTACCTCCTGGTCGCTTTGTGAATGACTTTAGTGTCTGATTGAGATCAGGTGGCCTCCAAGCTGGCACCAGCATCCATTATACTCACCAAAGATAAGGAAACCAAACATTAGCTGGTTGGTAGCAAACAGTGCCATAAACACACCCACACCTTCCTCTCCTCACCCCTTCAAAGGGGCAGCAAAATGACACTTCTGTCCTTACTTGGATGGGGAAATAAAGACCTGAAGAGGACCTCCCTTGGACTAGTAAAGGTTGCTTTAGCCTGGAGAGGTTTTCCTACAGAGAAGGCTTTCATCACCCTTGCTGAATCATGGGCCTTCTTGTCTTCCTCCGGGAATTCTCCAAATAACATCACTTGCTTGAGCACCTTACCCCTATGGCCCCGAATTAGACATCTCCTTAAATGATACTGCGATCTCTCAGCATCAGATACAGATACAGGACGCCGTTGAGCAAGGGTTTTCTAGCCACTGTTTGTGTCTTGTGCTTCCAAATAGTGTATACCTCCCCTTGGGACCAAGCAGTGTATTTCTTCACTGTTGCTCAGTGGGGTTCTCTGAGCAGGAGCACGAGATCAGCTTGGAGCTTGTTAGACGTGTCCACTCGTGAGTCCCCCTCACACCCATCGGAGTCTGCATTTTGACAAGATCCTCAGGTGATTCACGTGTGCCTTAAGTTTTGAGAAAACTCTGGGCTACCGTGTTGTTTACAGACACAGACCCTCCTGTGATCCCAGCACGGTGGTCCGTCCGTACACTCTAGGGTGCATTTTCTCTGTTCCCCCAAGATCGCCCTGCATGGACAATAACTCTACTTATCCTTTTTGTACATTTTTGCACTCTTTATATACTTTTCCAGAGCCCTGACCAGTATTTTTATTAGTAGCAAACAGTAACAAAAATGAGAAATATTTACTGAGCATTCACGTACGAGGTGATGTACATGTGTTATTTTGTTTAATTATGATTATATTAATTTGATCAGTTTGCCATAACGGAGTCCCACAGACTGGGTGGCTGGTAAAATAGAAATTTATTTTCTCACAATTCTGGAGGCTAGAAGTCCAAGATCAAGTGTCAGCAGGTTTGGTTTCTTCTAAGACCTCTCTCCTTGGCTTGTAGGGACTTCTCATTGTGTCTTCATGTGGTCTTTCCTCTGTGTAGGCCCATGTCCTATCTCTCTCTCTCTGTTGGGATTTCCTCTTCTTAGAATTCAGATCAGATTACGGCCCACCCTGATGGCTCCAGTTTTTGTTTTGTGTTTTTTTTTTTAAGATTTTATTTACTTATTTATTTGTAAGAGAGACAGAGTGCAAGAAGGGGGAGCACCAGGCAAAGGGAGAGAAGCAGGAGCCTGATGTGGGGCTTGATCCCAGGACCCTGAGATCATGACCTGAGCCGAAGGCAGAGGCTTCACCAACTGGGCCACCCAGGCCTCCCTGATGCCTTCATTTTAACTTAATTGCCTCTTTAAAGTCCTTATTTCCAAATATGGTTATAGCCTGAGGTACTAGGGTTAGGACCTTGTATAAGTTTTGGCAAGACACAGTTCAGATCATAATGACTGTAAAGCAGATAATTATTATCATCCCCATTTTACAGATGAGGAAACAGAGGCTTAAACAGTTCATTAACTGATTGATGTCACACAGTTAGTAATGACAGAGCCAGAAGGGAAATTGTTTGTTTACTCATGAGTTTGTTTACTTGTTTGTTCTCAAATATTTACTAGATATCTACTATGTGCTGTGCAGGCTAATAATGTGATAGGGATACAGAAATCATGGGTTTTGGTCTCATAAACTTTACGTTTTTGTGGATTATCTTCTATTCTAGAGTCTATGGGCTTCCCCCCTCTACTGCTGTAGAGCTCCATTTTTGTGTAACTTCACACCATTATTTATCACCAAATTCAAGTGAATAATACACAACCTTCCAAACAAAACTGGGCCCTGAATCTAGCCTCATCACCACCTGTCTGGGACTATAATTGTTTCAGATCAGTCCTGGCCATTTCCTACCGTGACCAACTCATCTTGGTTTGCCCAGGACTGGAACTTCCCTGGTTTCAGCACTGAGGGTCCTGCGTCCCCCCAGGGAACCTCTTCTGTCTCAGAGAAACCACCATCTTTGGTCACCCTACTATTCCCCAACTAGTGCCCTGCTGGGACAGAGGATGAGGAAGGAGGAGACATCACATGATGGAACCCACTTTCCAGATGGAGAAGGACTGGTGGGCCAATGAAGCTTCAGCTTCACCCGGGGTGGCTCCCTAGTAGCTGAAGTAGAAATAATCTGGGGCCACCCACTGCATCCTCTGATGGGAATTGACCCCGAGGATACATCTCAGCATGGCTATTCTTGATGTAAGCAGGAGCTCTGTGAATTAACAAAATAATTTCTTGAGATTCCTCAGCTCAGGACTTAGGAATTCCCAAGTTCCAAAAACCCTGCCACCCCTCCTTGGATAAACTCTCCATTTCAGTTAACAGCATGTGTGAAAATCGAACAGTGGGGAGCTGTGGGTGCCCAGGACACCCTCTCTTGAGTCGGTCTTCTTGGGGGAGAACAGGGAACGCTGCCCTGTCTAAACGCTAGAGACCTTAGAATGTGGGGACAGGAGCTTCTGAAAGGCAGCCAAATCCTATGGCATAATTGATTGTCTCAGCACAGCCCTGCTGACCTGCTCTGCTCCTTCGCTGGTGCTGGAGCATCTCTGGCTCACGATCTCTTGGCGGCTCCCTTAGATGCGGCTTCAGGTGAGCTCCTGCAATATGGCAGTGGTAAGCCACTCCACAGCAGATGTGCTGAGGGTACTGTGCTCTGCTGCAGTGCGCTCTCTGCGCACTGTGCTCCAGCCGTTGCTTTTTGTTATTCTGTTTGCGCTCGATGCTCCATCGAAGGGTTCAGGAAGTAAAGACTAGTTCAGGGACCCTCACAATTAGTTACATTATAGAAACTCCCAAATAGCCACCATAACAAAAATCGCCAAAATGAATGTTATTTTATCTATTCTCTCACCAAATTCAGGGTTATAAATGGAACTGGTAGAGGCGGAAAAAACAAGGGTCACAAAAACAAGGGTCTCCTATTATTTTTCTGACTTCAGGGAAAGGGATCCCTTGGCCATGTTTAGTCCCTTATTATGCTTCTTGCGTTCCATGTTAGTCAAGGCATTAATTGACATGGGTTTAACTAAGATCCTACTGTGTGCAATTGTGGTATAATAAAAAAATATATTAAACTTTGTCTCAGATTCTTAAAACCTTTGGAATTTCCTGAGGGATAGGAATGTCTTCCTAAAGAGCCCCTTTGGAACTTACCTGTGTTTTCATTAACGAGTCTACGCAGGGTGGGACCTCTAGGTAGCTTCATGATGAAGGTTGGTCCCCAGGAATACCCCAGGAATTTCAGCCCTACTTCCTGACCACTGGAGAGAGGAGAGGGCTGGAGACGGTGACCCAGGGTCTTCCAGGTTGGTGAACAAGCAGATGTGTTGGGAGGGTGGTGTGCCCAGAGAGCACAGGAAGTCCCCCTCCTCCCAACCTCCTCATACCTTGCCTCATGTGTCTCTTCCATTTGGCTGTTCCTGAGTTACATCCTTTGTAATAAACTGAAAAGTCTAAGCAGAGTGCTTTCCTGAATTCTATGAGTTGTCCTAGCCGATTATGGAACTGGGCAGGGGCATGGTGGTGGTGTGGGAACCTGAACTTATAGCTCACTAAGCATAAGTGTGGATACCTGAGCACACTATTTTTCTGCAGGACTCTGAAGTGGAAGCAGCTGTACCCGTTACCCAGGGGGTCTGATGCTAACTCCAGGAGTGAAAGTCAGAACTGAATTGTTGGACACCCAGTTGGGTGGTGCTGAAGAAGTGGAACATTATGGGGAAACTCCCACATACTTGGTTGGTGTCAGGAAACATTACTGAGCAATGAACATACTAAGCACAAAGGACACACAGAAGTAATACGTGGTCGTTCAAGTTTACAATCATTTGGGGGTTCAAATGCACATGAAAAAATGCACAATTCGAAGCCATTTTGATAAGTGCCCAGTGAGTGAACTGCTATAACTCCCTGGGTCTTCATTTGACCTTGGAGACCCTTTCAACTTCACTGGGCTTAATTCATGTACATTCTAGGTGCGTGACTATAGGTCTAGAAGAGAAGAGCATGGGGCAGGGGATGGTTCCTCCCTCCACAGGGCCCGTGGTTTTGCAGCCTGCCTCCCAAGAGCCAGCCACACTGACCAGCCACAACACAGCAACGATGCGAGAGTCAGGGGTCTAGCCATCGTTTGCTCGTAGAGCATTTGAGTCTCCATGCCAAAATGAAGGTTAGGTTGGCAAACTTTTGCATGTCCTCTGGGAAATTAAGAAGCTTCCCCGTTATCACATGCTCAGGACACAGCACTCAGCAGTTTCCTCCCTGACATTTTATGCTTGGTTTTTATATTTTTTCCAAGTGGAAGGAACATCACAGAGGCTCCTTCTCTAACTCTGAAAATCCTCTGATATTTCTTGTTAATCAGAACCTTCCAGAGAGACCTCTGAATTCCCAACTCCCAAAATACATTTGTGGCTCCAAAAGTGACACAAAGCAGGGGACTCTGAGACTTCCGTGGCGGTAGTACAGTCACCTGTGAATCCAAGGCTGATTTGAATACCGTCTCTTAGCCAAAAGTACCTCCCCATCTTAGAGAATGATTCCTTTCTGTGGGACCTGGAGACATTTCAGGCCTTAGAGTCCCTTGAAAGTGAACCCTGGAAAAATACAGCTTAAAATCTGGGAGCTTAGGGATGACTTAGCCCAATCCTCATTTCACAGCTGAGAGTCAGGACTTGATTTGCCTGAGGTCCTGGACCTTAGACAGTGGCCAACCTGGCCTATTGCTAAGTATCATTAGGCACTATGAGGCTACCTCCTTTAATCCATGAGCAGAGAATCATTTGCTAGCTATGAACATGACCCTTGGGGGATGATCCTAAAACCCTAGAGAGGCTAAGGTGTCAGGAAGAAGGAGTAGAGCCCAGTGAGGCAAGGGGACACCAGTCACAGTTCTTGCATTTCCCCTGGGAATGTGGAGAGAGACATGAAAGGCCAGCAGCTCCTGACTTTGTTGTCGGGGGACCTGGCATAGTGGGAAACTGACCATGTGGCTCTAGAGGTCTGTCTTGTCTGCTCAGGCTGCCATGACAAAGTACCACAGACTGGGCAACTTAGACCTTCTTAACCTTCTTAAACCTTCTCCCAGTTATGGAGGTCACATGTCCAAGAACAAGATACAGCACAATTCAGTTTCTGGTGAGGCCTCTCTTCCTGGTGTGCCAGAGAAGAAGGGAAAGAAAGAAGCAAGGAAGTTGGTGGGGCGGGGGGAGGGGAGAGATGGACCCAGTATCTCTTTATCAAATTTTTTAATTAATTAATTTTAATCTTTTTTAAAATTTTTGGGTTTTTGCTGTTATTTTTCTTTTTTAAACAATTTATTTTCCTTTCTTCCTTCTGATAGTGTCTCTTCCTTATAAGAATATCAGTCCTATCGGATCAAAGCCCCATGCTTTTGACCTCATGAAACCTTAATTACCTCCTTAAACAGCCTATCTCCAAATGCAGTCACAATTGAGGGCTAGGGAGGACTCAGTTCAGCTCATAACAGGGCTGTCATTTTATCTTGGGGGGAGGATCTCAAGTTCTTAGTAAACCATTCATCTTGGTAGTGATGAGTCTTTTAGTGAGAACTGAGTTTGCCATTCGAGAACCTTCTACTTTGGGTTGGCAAATTTTGCAGCTTCACCGGACACAAACGATTACCCACATCCCCCAGGAAGACACCCAGACCACCCTTCCCTCAGGTGAGTCAGGGGCCTCTTTCCTCTGTACCCATGATACCCAATGGATAGACTTTATATCCCTGCATTCCTGATGCACTGCTACGATGACTTTTTTAACACCCTCCCCCACAAAAAGGATGGATTTCTTTTTTTTTTTTAAGATTTTATTTATTTATTTGACAGAAAGAATCACAAGTAAGCAGAGAGGCAGGCAGAGAGAGAGGAGGAAGCAGGCTCCCTGCTGAGCAGAAAGCCCGATGTGGGGCTCGAACCCAGGACCTGGGATCATGACCTGAGCCGAAGGCAGCGGCTTAACCCACTGAGCCACCCAGGCGCCCCAAAAGGATGGATTTCTTGAGGGCAGAGCCTGTGTTCATTCCGTTTATATCCCCAGTGCCCCGCTCAATGCCAGTAACACGTTAGATATTTGATAAGCCTCTGACGGGTAAACAAAACGGCGTCCGAAAGCTGTTGATACTGAAGCCAGTATACCATGGAGCTAATGAAGCTTAAGCATCAGGGCCCTTCATTTGCAGGAGGACCTACCTGGCAGTTTCAAAGTCTTGATTTAGTATTCTTTTCTTTAAAGAGATCCCAACCCTCAAAAAAATCTATATAAATTTTAGGCTCCACAAAACCTGGGTGTGTTGCTAAGGTGAGGTGTGGCTCTCTGCTATATTTAATATTTTTTCCCTTCCCTGTTGGCCACCGGAAGGGAGGGATGCACCTCACAATACGGGTCTCTTTCCAAGACTATTTTTGAGAGCCATAATCTTGTCACTCAGCCATCTTTTGATCAAAGGAAATGAAAATGCTTGAGCTGTGTGCCTGGAAGCATAGAATACACCAACTTCCAAAAATCATATTCATTAAGGGCTAAGTCAGATGCCCTGAGTGCGACTCCAGAAGAGTTTTCTTCCCACCAACTATTACTCATCACCGTGGCTGAGACGGGAAGCACAGCCAGAAGGTTCAGCCCTCAAACCTGGCGTTCCTTGAGGGGTTCAGTCATTTGCCTGGATGCTCAGCCTTGAGGGCAGTAATCCTCTGCTCCTCATGCTTGCTCAATGGAAAGTCGAGCCAGTGTCCCACATGAGCCCACTTCTGTCTCTGCCTCCACTGTCCCTGTCTTGGTCTCCTGCCTGATTATGCGACTGGCACTAACTGCTCTTCCACATTCCATTCCTGTCCCCTTCAATTCAGCCTTCACACAATAGCTGGAGTGATCTTTTCCACAGTTCCAAGCTGGTCGTGGAGCTTCCGTGCCCAAAGCTCTCGGTAGCTACCTGCGACCCTCAGCGTGAAGCTCAGATTCTGTGGTACGCTGTCCCAAGCCCTCAGGACCTGGCTGCTGCTCACTTTCCCTTCCCATCTCCCCAGCTCTTCACTGGCACCTCAGGGCCCACCACAATGAGTTACTCGTAATTCCTCGAAGGTACCAAGCTCTCGCTACCATCTGGCTTTGGCACACGTGGGCCCTCTGCCTGGAGGCTTCTGCTTCTGCTTTGCCCTGACTCATCTCTCCCACTTTCAGTTTAGATGCATCCTCTCCAATACAAACACTGCAGGAGCCACATGTTTACTGCATTGTAAATTTTCAAGAAGCCACATTTTTTTTTTTAAAAGTGGAAAGTAGGCAAACACTCCAGCCCGTAATAGCGTTGGTGATGTAAATCCAAGGATGGAATCTGGTCCCGCCAACACAATAGTTTTGTTTAATGGGACAATGTTTCACACTGCTTCAGTTTTTACATTTAAATTAATGAAAATTTAGTCAAGTTAGAAGTCCATTTCTTCAGTCACACTGGTCACGCTTGAAGTGCTTCGTAGTCTCATGTGGCAAGTGGCCAGCGTGTTAATTACAATGCAGACGTCAGTTTCCCTGGCATCCCCGGCTTGCACTGGGCGCCCCCCACCATGTTGCTACAGGGTTTTGGGCTTAACCCCATCATAGTCCCTATTGCACGGTGATAGAGTTGCCTGCTTGCTTGTCTCTGTTTTCCTTTAGAGTCTATGCCTCTTGATAGTGGGGACTTTGTCTTATTCATCTTTGTCTTTTCGGCACCCAGCAGTCCTGGGCTCCAACAGCTGCTCAGGGTGTTTGTTTGAACGAGACTGGACGCCTCAACAGCCACCATCTTCTCTGGGCCTTCAGGGCACTGCAGAATCTGGTCCCTGACCTACTCTTGGGCCTCGCCTCCTACCTCCCCTCCGCTTGATCACTCAGCTGCGGCCACCCGGCTCTTGGCCGTTAAGGGAGGTCCTGCAGATGTGCTAACCTCAGACCCTCAGCGCTATGTTCCCCGAGCCCGGATGGCCTTTCCCCTGCAGAGCCAATGAACTCCACTTGCTACCTCAGAGCATTCAAGCACCTCATTGAAGCTGCTTTTTCCGGCCACGCTTTCAGAAATAGACCCCATTCTGCCAGTCATTTCCTAAGCCCTGAACTTCGTTTCTCATGACACTGCCCTTCACCACCTGGCATGCTGTTGACTAGAGTGCAGGTTTCACGAGAGCATGCCCTTTCTTGTGTTGTCTGGTGATGTATTTCCAGAACCTAGAACAGTCCCTGGCACCCCATAGGAGTTCAGTAAATACTTGCAGATCGCAGGAAGGTTAGACTGTCCATCACAGGGGAACTCAGGTGAGGAGAAAAGATAACCAGGCACTCAGAAGCAGAGTTCCCGATATTTCAATAGTTCTCCCACTTCAAGTTTCAAAACATCGTAGGAAAGTTACCCAACAACCAGCTTTTCCTTGGTTTATGGTGTAAAAGTTGCAGTAGGATGAAAAGGATAATTATCCGTTTCAGGCGGTTGAGGCTTCATGAGAATGTCTGATTCTCTGGCCCCAGGACCAAGGGACGCCTGATCCTCCAAAAGCAGAGGGGTTGGATGGTTGGAATGTGGTTGTTGGAAGCTTCCACGGCAGTTGGTAAAGTAGACACCAGTTGGACTGATGGAAGAGATCTAGCAGGATGCACAGAATAGAAAAACGTCAGGTAGGGAAGCTTCTGGGAAAAGCAGTCAGACTGGATGTTGGGCTTCCCTGACCTGAGTGACAGCAAGCAGAAAGCTAAAGGGCTGGAGGCAAAGATCTAGGTCTCGGTCTGCATACGGACCACTCTGGAACATGACACGGTGATGTGGGACAGGCCATTCACTCGGTGCTTTGTCCTCGTTTGTGGAATGGAGGTAATTTGTATCTCCCAGGGTTATTGTGAAGATCTGCAGAAGTGCTCTGTAAGCTGTTACATCTCTGAAAGATGCAAGTGATTAGTACCATGGGCACTTTCCCCTGGGTTCTCTCGTCTGCCCACCCTCCACAGCCAATTATTGCGTTTACTGATTGTGTACAACTCAGAGGTCTTGTAAACTTTTATTTTGTTATAGAACTTTCCTCTTGACTGTCCCTCAGGGTCCAGAAAAATAAATCTGATCTAATCTGTGACTTAAGGAGCTGTATTTGGCCTTTCAACAAATACTGTTTTCCAATGATTTCATGTGTGAATTTCTTAGCTCCCCAGATACACTGTAAGCTGCTTGTTGTTCAGAGCACAGACTTTAGAGTCCTTCAGTCCTGGGTTTAAATCTTGGCTTCGATACTTCCTTGCAGTGTACGGCTTTGGGTAGATTATGCAATCCCTTTAAGAGATTTAATGTCTTTAATCTTCTCATCTCCGATATTGACATTGCGATGTCATTTGTAAAGTGTAGTGAGAATTAAGAGATAATGCATCTGAAGTTCCTAACCAGTACCTAGTACATGGTAAGAGCCCAATCAATGGTACCTTCTGAAACATAGCTGCTAGCACAACACTAGGTATTGGAATGGATTTTGCCAAAATGCTTGATTGAGAACAGGAAGTAAAGCAAAGGAAGCAATTAGTAACTCAAGGCCATTTTTGGCTGTAAATTCCCAGCTTATCAATAGGAACTGAAAGGGTATGGTTTCCTGACCCAGGCAGAAACTTACATGGTAATATAAAGGCGATTTATTTTCTTGGGTTGATAAGTGATAAATTTCACTTGAAATATGGCAGTGGGTTTGGGTAGAGGCCGGGGTGGGGGGATTGGTGATATTAGTCCTGACAGGTTTGGTTGGTGGGATGGTTGTGGGACATGAACGTGAGGCAGCATAGTTTTTTTAGTTTTATTTTAAATATATTTTTTAGATTTATTTACTTGCGAGACAAATAGAGCACACCTAGAGGGAGGGGCAGAGGGAGAGAGCAAATCCTGAAGCAGACTCCCGGTTAACGTGGAGCCTGTCGTGGGGCTCACCGGACCTCAAGGTCATGATCTGAGCCAAAACCAATGACCTAAGCCATTTAACTGGCTAAGCCACCGAGGTGCCCTGAGGCAGCATAGTTTTGAGGCTATTTCCCAATTTCAAAGCCTCTGCCCCATTTTCACACCATGTGCCTTGATTTTGTTCAAAAAATTTAATGGACATGAAGATAGATGTTTTATTATACATCACCAAAAATGATTAGTGTTTTATTTATTTGTTATTTGCTTTATTTATGCACACAAGCAACAGGTCTTAAACTACCGAATTCTTTGTTATATTGTACAAATCAAAGATGAGACACAGTTTCTTTTTTGAGAGAGAGAGAAAGAGTGTGTACAAGTGTGGGGGATGGGATAGAGAGGTGCAGAGGGAGATGGGGAGAATCTTCAGCTGACTCCTTGCTGAGCACAGAGATTGACCTGACTCAGTCTGATGACCCTGAGCTCATGACCTGAACCAAAATGAAGAGTCAGATACTTAACCAACTGAGGAGCCCAGGCGCCCTGAGACATTCTTCTTGACCATATATTCTGGTGCGGGAGTCAGACACATAATCACCTATACTGAAATGCTGAATGTGTTATTTTTAGTTCAGAGTGACATGGGGAATATTTTTCCTATCTTTGTAAGACTTTTAAAATAAGGCATACATTGTCAGGCAGAATTAGTTTTCCTCTCAGTCTTTGGAAGACATTACACTTCTCTATTTTGCCTTTCATCTTGGTATTGAGAAATCGGTCGTCAGTGTAAATATCCTTCCTCTGTAGCTGATACCTTTTTGCTTTGACTAGTTTTACCATTTTCTCTCTGTTCACCCGCGGTTTTACCTCAATGTGTCTAGATCTGTATTTCTTTTACAAGGGATTCATTGTGATCGCCTAAGTTGAACATTTGTGTCTTTAACAGTTCTAGAAAATGATCTACCCTTATCATTTTTTCAAGTTTAAAAAAATTGTGGTAAAATATACCTAACAAAATTTACCATTTTAACCATTTTTAAGTGTATAATTCAGCAGCACTAAGTGTATTCCCATCATTGTATGACCATAACCACCATCTAGGTCCAGAACATTTTTTATTTTCTAAAATTCTGTACTCAATAAACCCTAACTCTTCCTACTCCCAAGACCCTGACAATCACAATACTATTTTCTGTCCCTTCAAATGAGACTATGCTAGGTCCCTCATAAAAGTGGAATCATACAGTATTTGTCCTTTCAGGACTGCTTTATTTCACTTAGCATAATATCCTCAAGATTCCTTCATATTGTAGCAGGTGTCAAAATTTCCCTCACTTGTAAAGCTGAGTAATACAATATTCCATTGTCTGTACATACCACGTTTTGTTTATCTATCCATCCATTGATGGGTACTTGGATTGTATTCCTGTCTTTGGGCTATTGTGAATAATGCCTCTATGAACACGAGTGTACAAACATCTATTTGAGTCCCTGCTTTCAATTCTTTCGGCTATAGACCCAGAAATGGAATTGCTGGATCATATAATTCTGTTTTTGATTTTTTAAAAAGATTTTTATTTATTTATTTGAGAGAGAAGAAGAGAAGGACAGAGGGAGAGGGGGAAGCTGAGCAGAAAGCCCCATGTGGGGCTCCATCCCAGGACCATGGGATCATGACCTGAGCTGAAGGCAGGTGCTTAACTGACTAAGCCACTTAGGGTCCCCTGTTTTTGATTTTTTGAGGCACCACTGTACTATTTTCCATAGTGGCGGCACCATATTATATTTATACCAGCAATGAACAAAGAATCCAATTTTTCCACATCCTCATCAACACTTGTGATAGGTTGGTTTGGTTTTCTTTTTTGATAATAGCCTTCCTAATAGGTATGATGTGGTATCTCATTATGGTTTGGGTTTGCCTTTTCCAAATGATTAATGATATCAACCATCTTTTCATATGCTTATTGGCCACTTGTATATCCTTAGAGAAATATCTATTCAAGTTCTTTGTCCATTTTTTAATAGCGGGTTGTTTTTTCGTTACTGAGTTGTAGGACTTCCTTATCTATTCTAGATATTAATTCCTTATTAGATATAGGATATAGGTATAGGATTAGGAATGGGATAACTGATTCCATGGGTTGCCTTTTTACTCTGTTGATGGTATCTTTTGATTCAGGAAAGTTTAAAGTTTTGATATAGTCCAACTGATTTTTTTTTTCATTTGTTGCCTGTTTTTGGTGTCATATCCAAGATATCACTCCCCAATCCAATGGCATGAAGATTTTCCCCCCGTGTTTTCTTATAAGAGTTTTATACTTTTAGCTCTTCCATTTAGAGTTTTGATCCACTCTGAGTTAATTTTTGTATATGGAATAAGGTAAGAGTCCAACTTTACTTTTCTGCAATCCAACACCATTTGTTGAAAAGATCATTATTTCATGAAATATTACCTCTTCTCCTTTTTTTCTAGTCTCTCTCTTGGAAAGCTGAATAGACACAGATTTAGCTTTGTTACTTTGGTCTTTATGGGGTTTTTGGTTTGTTTGTTTTGTCCTTCACGTTTCTTTCTTTTTTTTTTTAAAGATTTTATTTATTTATTTGACAGAGACACAGCAAGAGAGGGAACACAAGCAGGGGGAGAGGGAGAGGGAGAAGCAGGCTTCCCATGGAGCAGGAGGCCCGATACGGGGCTTGATCCCAGGACCCTGGGATCATGACTCGAGCTGAAGGCAGACACTCAACGACTGAGCCAACCAGACGCGCCCTGTCCTTCATGTTTCTTAATCTTTCTTTGTCTTTATCTTTGTGATATTAATTCTGTATACTTTCTTCAGCTTTGTTTTTTAATTTAAAAATTCTTCTTCTGGGTCAGTCTATTATTTAATCTGTCCGCTGAGTTTTAAATTCAATTATTACATTTGTTTCATTTTTGGAAGGTCTATTTAGTTCTTTTCTACATATGTCTGACCATTTTTTAGTCTCTTATTCTTATACTTCTAGTTAATTCTCCTAATTATAAACATACTATATAAACGTATTTAGTATTCTGTAACTATTGCTACCTATACTTAAAGTCTTTGAAGGTAATTTCCCCCCTACATGTTGTTTCTGTGTTTCTCAGGGAATTTTGTGTCCTCATGTATTTTGTGATTTTTGATTGTGAGCTAACATTCTTTGGAACTTTGTGGGAGTTCTTAGAGGACTGAGTGGAGAGAATTTGTGGTTTCTTTGCCAGATGCTTGGGTACTACCAATCTTGGACCACTTGGAGTAAATATTTGACTGGTTTGTTTGTTTTTGGAACATGGAGGAAATCTGAATTCAGGCCCCAAATTTATCTGGGGTCTCACATGTGGTTAAAAATTCACAAAGGAGATTTTGGATCCTGTACCAAATACCTCAACGGATATTAGTATTTCTTACTATGTTCTTTTGGGAGGTATGTGTGTGTCATTTTTTAACTACTCACTGAATGCGTAATCCTTTGCAATCCTGGAGAAATGTTTGGGTCTCAAATCTTACTCTTGAACTCACTTGGACTCCAGACTTACTGTGCTGCCTCCAAGTGGCCACTAAAACAAATGCTATAGATTACCCTGTATCAGCAGACCCTCTAGAATAGCCCCTCACTTTAACATTCACCCTGCTTTTTGAGTTTGTGCTGTGGTTTCATCTTTGACCCCTGAATATCTTCTTCACTTTCTTGTGAAACAGAACACTTTTTAAATTTTACCTGGTGGTTTATAGCAGAAAGGTTTCTCAGGTAAGAAATCCTCTGTAACATTATACACCACCCTGAGTCTCCGCAGTGCTAAACTCTGTGATGTCTGTAACTTGATCTTTGATTTATGTTTTATGTGTATTATGTTAATTCTTACAATGAGTCTGTAAGATAGGTATTATCATGATCATTACCCCTCCCCTTTTTCTGAGAGAGAGTGTGTGGAAGGAGGGGCAGAGGAAAAGGGAGAGAGAGAATCTCGAACAGGCTCTACACCCAGCTTGGAGCCGGATGTGGGTCTCAATCCCACAACTCTGAGACTAGGACCTGAGCTAAAATCAAGAGTGGACGCCCAACAACTGAGCCACCCAAGTGCCTCAATCATTATTCCCACTTTAAAAGTGAAGAAATGGAGGCATAAAAAAGTTAAATAATATTCCCAAGGTCACAAAGCCATTAAGTAGTAGGCATTTAGATCTGGGATCTCTGGCTTCAGTGCACATGCGCTTACCCCTTTAACCAATCACATTCAGTTTCTGCCTTGTCCCCAGCTTCCTGCTTACAATGAGAATGAAGAGGCAATGCATACCCATATGGAACCCCTAAAAAACAATATTAGACAACAACATGTACTCAAATTCTATGTTATGTGTGCACGTTCTTAACTACTATAGATGTTCACAGAAACAATGATCAATGGGGACTTTTTCTGCCAGTGTGGGACTTTAAACAGGTCTTGAGAAATGGATTCGAACTAAGTACGAGAAAAGGGAATGAGGGAGGAATTCCAAAGTGGGGGAGATAGGAACCCGATGTCAGAAGTAGAAATAGCATGATACTATATGTTTTAAAAATCCTGGCCCACGAAGAAGGTCTTCCTTAGGAAGAGATGGACAATTCAGTTGGAGAGGTATGGAGGAGGCTAAAAGCCAGATAAAGAAATTTAGATATCTAAGTAGAAATTAGGTTTCAGGAAGATACCTTTGTAACAGCATACAGGATGGAAGTTATAAAAAAATCTGAAGGATCTGACATTTTACCCTAACTGCAATCAACAAAGTTAGCCCTTTGCGAGGATGCTGGCAGAAGATACAAGACTCTGGAGTCAGAGACAAAGGACTTTATTATTTGTGGCACAAAAAGCAGCACGAGTTTCAGTTTCACATCCATTCTCCTTGCTCCTAGGGTCCCATGGAGGTGATGCAGAGTGAATGCTCTATTCTCCATGGCATGCTATCACAGCCAAGGAACCCCAAGCCTAAGAAACTCAAATCTTCTGTAGTAGTCTACAAGAGCCTCTGCCTGACTTTTGTCTGGAAGGAGATATTCTCTTTATTAAACTAGACAGTACACAAACCTGTTCTCTGCTCTAGAGGGAGACAGTCTGAAAATAGAGCCATCTGTGCCTCTGCTTGGAAGAGGGGAAGCAACATGAGAAACCTGGGAAAAATTGTTTCCCAGCAGAAGTAATCTGAAAAATAGCAATCCAAGTATGAGGTGTTTGGTATAGTTCATGTAAGTTCTACAAGATCAGAGATCTTACCTGTTGCTATTAGCTGAATGATGGTGTCCCCTTCCCCCAAAATCATCTGTTGAAGCTCTCATCCCCGGTGGGTTGGTATTTGGAGGTAGAGCTTTGGGGAGGTAATTACGTTGTGAAGGTAGAGCCCTCCTGAATGGAATTCATGAACTTCCAAGAAGATGATGATGTCTCTGCCATGTGAGGATACAGAAGGAGGCTAAGTACAAAGCAAGAAGATAGCTCTCAACAGACATTGTATCTGCTGGCACCTTGACCTTGGGCTTCCCAGCCTCCAGAACTGTGAGAGATAAATGTTTATTATTTTAGCCACTTAGTCTGTGGTAATTTGTTAAAGCAGCCACATTGACTAAGACACCTGTGATCAGACTTGTTCACTGCACAAGTCCTACAGATAAGTGTGTAACAGGCCTTTAATAAATATTTACTGTCTGGTAAATATTTAGTGTCTAACAATTTTTTAGCGTTTGTTATGTTCCAGGCCCAGCACTTACCACCTGACAAGTGTTAACACATTTAATCCTCATAACAATAGGTACTTTTATAACCCCATGTTACAGATGGGATACACACAGACACACATGTAGAACTGTTCAGCAAAATTGAAGGATACAGGATCAAGATAAATCAGTTGTATTTCAGTACACTAGCAATGAGCAATCCCAAACTGAAATTTTTAAAAAACTCCATTTACCATACCATCAGAAAGAATGAAATACTTAGGGATAGATTACTGTTAAGATGGCATCATTTCACTTCAAACCCACTAGTATGGCTAGCACTCAAAAGAAAGCCAAAACCCAGGAAAATGACACAAAGTAACAAGTGTTGGTGAGGATGTGGAGACCCTGAAACACTTGTTCACCATTCGTGGAAACGTAAAATGGTGCAGGCCATGGAAAACCATATCGTGGCTCTTCAAAAATTAAAAAGAGAATCAACATATGATCCAGCAATTTCACTTCTGGGTATTTACCCCAAAGAACTGAAGGTAGGAACTCAAACAGTTGTTGGTACAAGCACGTTCACAGCAGCACTGTTTACAATAACCTGAAGCAACTCAGGTGTCCATCCTCAGATGGGTAAAAAGGTGTGGCATAGGCATGCAGTGGAATAGTGGCATAGGCATGCGATGGAATATTTTTCAGTCTTAAAAAGGAAGGGAATTCTGACACAACTGGCAACATGGACGAACTTTTGGGACATTGTGTTGAGTGAAATAAGCCAGTCACAGAAGGACAAATCTCTTTGATTCCACTTACATGAGGTACCTATAGTAGTCAAATTCATGGACACAGAAAGTAGCATGGTGGTTGCCAGGGCTGGGCAGAGAGAGGAAAAGAGAATAACGCTCAGTGGTTGTGAGTTTCAGTTTTAGAAGATGAAAAGAATTCTGCACATGGATAGTGAAGATAGCTGTAAACAGTGTGAATTGCAAAATATGGTATGGCTGTATAATAGAATATTATTCAGCCTTGAAAAGGAAGTACTGATACATGCTATAACATGGATGAATCTTAAAAACATTACACTAAGTGAAAGCATTCAGGTACAAAAGGTCACATATTCTATTATTATGTTTATAGAAATGTCCAGAATGGTCAAATCCATAGAAATAGAATATAGATTAATAGTTGCTAGGGAATGGGGGAAGGAGGGAATTGAGAAGTATGAGGTTTCTTTTTAGGGAGTTGGAAATGTTCTGGAATTAGATAGTGGTGATGGTTGCACAACACAGTGGATATACAGAAAGTTACAACATTGTATACTTTAAGATTGATAAAGAGTGTATGGATGGCTCAATTGGTTAAGCATCCAACTCCTGATTCCAGCTCAGGTCATGATCTCAGAGTTGTGAGATCGAGCCCCAAGTCAGGCTCCATGCTGAACATGAAGCCTGCTTAAGATTCTCTCCCTTTCCCTCTCCCTCAGCTCCTCCCCCTTCCCCAAATAATGTATTACACCTAAGTTCACATAGAACTTTAATTCCTTTCTTCCTCTCTTTTTCTTTCTTTTCTTTTCTCCTCTCTCTCTCTTTCTTTCTTGTTCATCATAAAAAATACCCACTAAAACTACATTTAACAGTTGGGTTACCAAAGAACTTATACTTCTGCTATAGGTATGGTTAGCAAAATTTCTTTAGAAACTTTCTAGATATTATAACCTCTTGGGGGAACCTACCAATAGATTTTTGATTTCAGTTTTCCATTGCATTCCAAATCCTGGTTTTTATGTTTTCTTTTATCAGGAGAAAACTGAGTTTGTGAAGGGATAGAAATAAACAGCTACACAGTTACTCACCTGTCATTTCAGAAGGCTGGTTGCAGTTCTCTCCAAGAACAAATCCCAAGAAGTTTCATGGTGAAATAAACAGAAATCTGCAAGTAATATTTTGGTAAGATATTGTGGGAATCAATACTATATTTATTCATGTCTGGTTAGCTCATCTTTATGAGTGGTTAGAGAATTTCCCTAGAGAATTAGGAATTTACAAGGATGCTCTCAGAGCTGCTAAAAACCAGAAAAATTTTTGTTTTTTCTTTTATCTTCTATGGTTACCAAAAGAAATATACATTATAAATATCAAGTCTAAGAACTGGTCTTGTTGAGGACAAACACGTCTGGTATTGTAAGTCTGTGAGTAAGAGAAATTCTCCCTTCACTGCCTGTATCACAGATCAAGGGCATCCACATGGCTGTGTGGTATGATGTCTGCACTGCTGTAAATCAGATTTCCCCACCCTTAGGTGACTGTTCCAAAACTTCACTTCTCTCTTCAAACTCTCTACACAGCCCTCCACTTCCCCTCTTCAACGGAGCCTGCTCTTTCATTAAATGAATAGAAACCGCCAGGCAACTTCCTCCTGCTCCCGCCTCCCATTCACGCAGTCCTTCTGCCCACGTGGAAGGGAGCCACACAACCACTTCTCCTTTATCTGGCCTCTGCGCATCATCCCCATGTTCAATGGCTATGTGAAGAAGGGAACACTGGCAGGAACATAAACCTCTTACATTAAAAATTCACATCTTGCTTCTCCTCTACAGTTGTTTCTTTTGAAGGCAGTAGCCATTTTCCTGTCTCTTTCAATCTTGACTCACTGAATTTTTCAGCCTCAACCAGACCCAGTTTTATTGCCCTCCCTCACAGCTCCTTGAGACTCTCCATTTCTGTGCGTGGCTTCTGTGAGGCTCTTTTCCTCTAGGGGTCTTAGATTTTAAGACTCTTTTTTATGGGTCCCTCTTCCCCTGCCCATCCCCTGGAGGTTGAGGCCCTCAGAGTTCTGCCTTAGCTCATTGCTTTTCTCTTGATTTCCCCCTCCTGGTTATTTCATTTATTTATGAGGCTATGGCCATCATGTATGTGTGGATGCCTGCTAAACATCTCTACTTGGAGATCCTGTAGGCACCTCAAATGTGGCACATCTCAGATTGCCTCGCCTACAAATTTATCACTCCTTTTTCAGTTTGCCTGCAACTTATCCGATTTCAGTTATCTCCTCACTGTACCAGTCAGGATTCTGTTAGGGTGCTCATAGACAATTTCAGATCCCCTATATGGACCTTGAGCTAAGAATAAGAATGGAAAGCTCTGAGCTCATCATTTCCTTCTCTAAGTTCTTCAGCACACTTAGAAGCAACCAATCAATCCTATTATAGCTCATATTGTCACTAAAATATCCTACGGCAGCAGACTCTTGTTCACCCAAGCTTTACCTTTTATGGCAGAAGTTGGCAAACCTGACTTGTGCTCTGTCTTTGTAAATAGTTTGATCAGAACACAGTCACGCCCATTCATATTCTTACTGTCTAATGGCTGCTTTTGAGCTACAACCACAAAGTTGAGCGGCTGTGGCTCACAAAGCCTATTATATTTACTGTCTCTTTCTTTTCAGAAAAGGTTTGCCAACCCCTATTCTATAGGCATTTGATTAAAGGTGACAAGGTCTGACAATCTGTGTAACTGCTTTTGTCACATAGAACTCTAGTGTCCTCTCTACCACTGGAACAGGGACCATTAGTAGTACCTTTAAATCTAATAAAATCAGAGAACGCATTCCAGATAACCCAGAACCTATTCAGAGAACTTATCCTTCAGGCTTCAGACCCTGAAACCGTGTCCAGCACTAAATTCTCCATCAGAGTTCAATCAGAGAACAAAACCACTCAAGATTTGACCTCATACCATTGTGAGGTGTGTTTACATGGTCTCTGTGAGGTCGTGTTCTCTGTGCCCAGTGCAGAGCATGAAATTTGCAAGGCAGGGAATTAGGAAGAGAAGGAGGAGGTAAAGTGGGGGAGGAAGAACAGGAATGGGCTGGAAGCCAGGGCCTTGAGCTGGAGGACCATGAAGATGGACTAGAACCTGTGTCAGTTTCTCATCACCTCCAGCCTCTGCAGGAGGGGCTGGCCTACTTTGCTATGGAGCTAAATACTGACCTATCCCAGGAGTTGGAAAAGGTGAAGAAGATCCAGGAGGAGGTAGAGCAGCTGCAGGACTGGCTGTGGCCCCACGCCAAGGAGATGAGCCAGTAGATAATTGACAATGAGCATGAGTTCCATCCATGCCTCCTGCTTCTGCACCAACCTTACACGTGTGAAAACATGGCAGCAGCTTCCCTTCTGCTTTCCAACCAGAAACATACAGAGAGTTCTGAGAAATAGTAATTTTAACCAAATTAACAAATTGCAAACCACCACAATCACATTCCCAAGTATTCCCAACTTTTTAGTTGGATTATTCCAAATTTTGATTAAATTACTTAAAATTTCCAATTTATATTTTCTGTCTTTCTGTGTATCTCTAATGTATCTAGTCTCAAGTAATGACACTCTCTTCCCTACACTTCTAAAGCTGGGTACCTGGGTTCATTTCTTCCATCCTCACCATTAGTCACTCACCAAAAATGGCTCGTTTTAGGTCCTAAATATATTTCTAATGTGTGTGTTCTTCTTCGGCAGTGACCTAGCACTTCCCTAACCCAGGCTTTCCTCATCTTTCGGCTTTTTGCTATCATCGCCTAGCCAGTCTCTCTGCCTTTAATTTTGTCCTGGTGAAATTCATCCTTCTTTCTATCCTGTCTCAAGCACAAATTGAATTACATCCTCTCTTCTCCCATTTACTACTCCAGAGTATTCTACTTGGTAGGAACAGGGGGATCTTGTGCATAGCTACGAGTAACTTTCTTGCTTTTCTGTGTTCACAGGTAGGGTTATTGGGGGGAGGGTGATAACATTTAAATAACATAAAACTTGTTATTTTAACCATTTTCCAGTGTACAGTCATTCAGGAGCGTGAAGTATACTTACATTGTTGTGAAACTGTTCCCACCATCCAACCCCAGAATTGTTTTCATCTTCCCATGCTGAAACTCTGTACCCATTAGAGACTCCCCAGCTCTTGGCAAACATCATTCTACTTTCTGCCTATGAATTTGATTATTGACTACTCTAGGTACTTCATAGAAGTGGAATCACTCAGTATTTGTGGGTTTTTTTTGTTGTTGTTGCTGTTTTGTTTTGTTTTTGTGACTGCCTTACTTCACCCAGCATAATATCCTCAGAGCTTATCCTTGGTGTAGTCTGTAAGGACCTATTTAGAAATTGTCCCTGCTCCCCTTCCCCCAGGGGATTTACTTGGAGACAAGTCTGGGAAACCAGCTTCAGGTAACAAAGCCCAGATACAAAGGTGGGTCAGGCCAGGTGGAGACATCCGATCAGTGGGGGGATGCATACTGTCTCCCTGGTTACCAAGGAGTATGGGCCCCACCCTTTGGGCGCCAATCCCAATCAAAGTGTAATAGGCTGGTCTACTAGGGTAAATTGTAACTCAATTGGTCACCTAGCATCACTGTGGAGTTTCCTGTGTGTGTTACAATCTCATTGGCCACCTGTGCGTGGCCAGGCCCGACCGCATGGCCTTTGCCCTTAAAAGCTAGACTGTGAAACAGAGAAGGGTCTCCCTCTCTTGTAAGAGGTGTGGCCCTGAACGTTCGGTTAGATTCTTGATGCTTGGCGTGAAATAAAGCTTTGCTTGACCTTCACTTTGTATCAGTCTCGTTCCTTTAATCACGGACCCGTTATTGGGGCATAACATAGTCTTTGTCAGAATTTCCGTCTTTTAAAAGCAGCTTTTAAAAGCTTTTAAAAGCTGCTTTTAAAAGCTTTTAAAAGCTGAATAATGGGGTGCCTGGGTGGCTCAGTTGTTAATCGTCTGCCTTCAGTTCGGGTCATGATCCCAGGGTCCTGGGATCCAGCCCCGAGCCTGCAGCAGCCTCACTTGTGGGAAGCCTGCTCCTCCCTCTCCCACTCCCCCTGCCGGTTTTCCCTCTTGCTGTGTCTTTTTCTGTCAAATAAATAAAATCCTAAAAAATTATAATAATAAAAGCTGAATAATATTCTGGGGGCGCCTGGGTGGCTCAGTTAGTGAAGGCCATGATCTCAGGGTCCTAAGACAGAGCTCCCACTCCCACCCCCACACCACCCAGCTCCCTGCTCAACTGGGAGTCTGCCTGAGATTCTTTCTCTCTGCCTCTCCCCTTCTGCCCCACCCCACCTCCCGCTGGCTGGCTCTCTCTCTAATATAAATAAATAAATAAATAAATGACATTTTTAAAGGCTGAGTAACATTCTGTTGTATGCCGACACCACATTTTGCTTCTCCATTTTTCTGTCAATGAACATCTGCATTGTTTCCATCTTCTGGCTGTTGTGGGTAATGCTGCCATGAACATGACTGTACAAATAGCTCTGAGTTTCTGCTTTCAGTTCTTTCCAGTATACCCAAAAGTGGCATATTTGGATCATACAGTAATTCTATCTTTAATTTGCTGAGGAACTGCCATACTATTCTCCGTATTCCGCCCCGTCCCCCGCCCCGTGGGATTTCTCACTTCTCCACATCCTCACAACCCTCGTTCATTCATCTGTTTGTTTCAGGAATACCATCCTAATGGATGCAAACTGGTACCTCATTGTGGTTTTGATTTGCAATTCCCTACGGAGTAGTGATGTTGAGCATCTTTTTATGGGCTTAATGGCCATTTGTATATCTTCTTTGGAGAAATGACCATTCAGCTCAGTTTGCCCATTTTTTAAATTGGTTGTTTTTCCATTGTTGGGAATTAGGAGATTATGTATACTATGTATATGTATGTATGTATGTATGTATCTATCTATCTCTTTATCTATAATTTATTAACCTCTTATCAGATATATGATTCACAATTATTTTCTCCAGTTCCATGCTTGCCTTTTTACTCTGTTAATAGTGTCCTTTGATGGGGCACCTGGGTGGCTCGGTTGGTTAAGCGTCTGCCTTCAGCTCAGGTCATGATCCCAGGGTCCTGGGATCAAGCCCCGCATCTGGCTCCCTGCTCAGGTGGGGAGTCTGCTTCTCCCTCTCTCTCCCCATTGTCCCCCCGCTAGTGCTCTCTCACTCTCTCTGTCAGACAAATAAATAAAATCTTTAAAAAAAAAATAGTGTCCTTTGATGCACAAAAGTTTTAAATTGTTTTTTAAAGTTTTAAATTTTGATAAAGTCCAAGTTACCTATTTTTTCTTTTGTTGCTTGTGCTTTTGATGTCATACTCAAGAAATCACTGCCACATCCAATGTTATGAAGCTTCCCCCTTGTGTTTTCTTCTAAGAGTTTTCTAGTTTTAGCCTTTATGTTTAGATCTTAGATCCATTTTGAGTCAATTTTTGTATATAGTACAAGGTAAGTGTAACTTTATGTGTGAATATCCAGTTTTCCCAACACTTTTTATTGAAAAGACTGTCCTTTCCTCATTGAATGGTCTTCAAACTCTTGTCCAAAATCATTTACCGTATATGTGGTTTACTTCTGGGCACTCCATTCAATTCCATTGACCTATATATTTGTCTTTATATTAGAAACACACTGTTTTAATTATGGTAGCTTTGTACTAGGCTTTGAAATTAGGAAGTGTGATGCCTCTGATGAAGTTCTAGAATATAGGTGAGGTTCGGTGGGGTGAGGTCCGGAGCCGATGACCAAGAAAGAATTCTTGAGACTCTTCCGTGCAAAATGGTGGTTTATTAAAGCACAGGGACAGGACCCATGGGGCAGGAAGAGCTGCTGCCCTGTGGGTTATGAGGGGTGGCAGGTTATGTACCCTGGAGTTGGGGGGAATGTAAGGAAAAGGGAGGTTTCAATAGAACTTTCATATGCTAAAGAGGGCCTACAAAGATACCAGAGGCCTTGCCATTGTCAAGGTCGTTTTGCCCTCTAGCAAAGTATTAACATTAAGATGAGTGGGAGTCCTAAAGAATGTCACATGTCCCACCCAGGAGTTGGGGTGGGGGAAAGTTGGAGGATGTCAGCTTTTGCTTTGTCCTCAGCCAGCCTCATCACCTCCACCATTTTTTTTAATTGGAATTTTTCTTTTTTTTAAATTAACATATAAAGTATTATTTGTCTCATACAGGTCTGTGATTCAGCAGTCTTACACAATTCACAGCATTCACCGTAGCACATACCCTCCCCAGTGTCCATCGCGCAGCCACCCCGTGCTTCCCACCTCTGATCTACTGCAGGAACCCTCAGTTTGTTTCCTGAGATTGAGTCTCTTATGATTTGCCTCCCTCTCTGATTTTGTGTAGTTTCCTATTTTCCTCTCTTCCCCTATGATCCTCTGCCTTGTTTCTCAAATTCCACATACCAGAGAGATCATATGATAATTGTCTTTCTCTGACTGACTTATTTCGCTCAGCATAATACCCTCTAGTTTCATCCATGTTGTTGCAAATGGCAAGATTTCTCCAACATTTTTTTAAGATTGTTTTTGATATTTAGGGTTGTAGTTACTAGTTTTCTTAAAAATAAATGAGTATTAATTTCATGATAATAAAACATTAAAAGGCAAGTTTAATAAAATATTATCTACCCAAACAGCTCCCTGCATAAATAAATAAAAACTCATCGATGGGTCCTCCCTGTGTGCTGGACTCCTTAGCAGGCCATTCAAGGTTCTCCACATCCTGTCTTCTATAGATTTACCCTTCCTTGTCTCACCTCTATCCCCACCTTCCACCTTGCGCTTCTTTTGCCTAACTGCTTGCATTTCTTATTGTGCTTCATCTCCTTATGCCACTGGACCTTTGCTTACACTGTTCTATCTGCCAAAAGCATCCTTCCTACTTTTTGGGAGTGACTCCTCCTTATTTTTCCTTTAGAAATTAGGTTATATGCCATCTTTTTCAAGAAGCTTTTCCCAAACCCCCATGCTGGGCTAACAACCCTCTCTTCTTGAGTTCCAGTGGCCCCAAGTCTATGTTGCTTGTTTAAGACATTATATATATATTTTTAAATATTTTATTTATTTAAGGACATTATATTTTTTAAAAAAGATTTTATTTATTTGAGAGAGAGTGAGAGAGAGCACGGGTGGGTAGAAGGTCAGAGGGAGAAGCAGACTTCCCATGGAGCTGGGAGTCCTATGTGGGACTTGATCCCAGGACTCCGAGATCATGACCTGAGCTGAAGGCAGTGGCTTAACCAACTGAGCCACCCAGGTGCCCCAAGACATTATATTATATAGCACTTGCACATAAATTCTTCCAGATCAGAGACCAGATCTTCTCCTTTTTCTAACTTCCAGTGGCTACACACAATCTTTGGCACATAGATTACATTTGTTAAAATTAATTCAATAGAACCAAAAGGAATTTTGTGTCTCTAAGGCAAGTGCTTGTTGCTAAGGGTGGGATAGCACTGCTATTGGCAAAGGGAGGCCCAAGTGGGAAAAATTTTCCCATATTGTTCTTGGGGATCAGGCTCACTGGGATGTAGAATATATAAAATTCTGCTGGGGAATATAAGTATCAGATAACTTCAATATCATAGATTGGGTAAATTCTCCTCTTGCCAAATCACTATGCAGGGCATCTATTTGAAAAAGTATTTACAGTTTAGGTCATTCCAAAGGTTCCCAGGCAAAAATCCAATTCCTCTGTGATGTGGCAGTCCTTTCCTGGAGGAACGCCAGAGGTCCTGGGAACCTTTTTATTCTTCAGTGCCCTGAGATGGAAACATGCTCTCTTCAACCTTAGCTCTTTAATTCTTGAGACTGTTTCCCCAAATGCATTCCAAGGATTGCAGAAGTTGCAATTATTTTGTAGACACTGTGGCTCTAAACCCAAAGGAGAGTCTGTGTGCTTGGCTTCCGGGACTTCAAAGATGAACCAAATACATTTAGGGCGCAGTAGGTAGTAGTGGGCGCCCACTACGTGGGGCCGGATGCCAGGAGGGCCGATTCAGCAGCCACAGCAAGAGACACATGCTCATCAGGAACTCCCTGCTCATGCCCTGCTCAGAACCATTAGTCATACCCAGACATGGCGTGTCCAAGCAATGAACTTGTTAAAACACTTGAACTACACGGGTTGTGTAGCCATGCGAAGGGTGTGGGTGATGAACTTCCCAATGCCAATCCTCCTTCTGTATTTGCTAAATTTGAGAGCAAGGAGTCACTGGGGTACAACATAGTTTTCTGCACGGTATCTTGTCTGTAATATGTAATTGACAAATGATTTCTAATTCTTTGAAATGACATGTCAATATCTTATTCAGAAGAACACACTGTGGTTTTTCAGTGAAATTTCTGTAGTTGTCTGCATATCATAGGATTTTAATAGCGTATCATCCAATGACATCATCCTGATATGCTCAATTTTGTGATGCAACCATTCTTTTAAAATTGTGAAAATGCCATATGAGCTGACAACCCGCAAATAAGCAGGCTTTAATTTTAAATGCTTAGGTATTTAGGGGCAGGGCTTAAAGAAAATGAGAAGCCCATCTTGTAGTAAGGACGTGGCGGGGGTGGGGTGAATCCCCTTGAAAAACTGAATATTAATTAAAATGGTCCAGGAACAAATGATCACATCTATTTTGGATGCCTGGTTGGCTCAGTGGTAGAGCACACAACTCTTGATTTCAGGGTCGTGAGTTCAAGCCCCCACCTTAGGCACGGAGTTAAAAAAAAAAGATGACATCTATTTTAATCCTGGTTACCATGGCCCCTGTGTGTTTCATGTTGTTAATTATATTGTTTTAATTGTCCTTAAAGTTTATTAATTCCAGATTAGATAAATCTTCCTTGGTCTTGGCAAGTAGGTTGTTTCCCTCAGAAACATAGTCCCTGTATTCTTCAGCATTTCCAAATGAGTTCAAACTACCTTCTTTCTAATTCTGTGAAATCACATGTCAAAAAGGGAAGGTTCCTCTTAAAGGAAGGAGAACTCTCTGGTGTCCTAGGACAGCTTGTCCCAGGGACAATTTTCAAAGTGCTGCTTACACTTGGAACCTCTTTGGCCTCAGTGACCAAGGGAAGTTTCCTCTTTAAGCAACAATGCTTTAAGGAATTTGTTTTTTGTGTCATAAGCGCCATTGACATCCCTGCCTACAATGCTGGAAGGTGAGCTCTGACGTGAGATTACCTTCAAGTGCTCAGCAAGTCTTCCTTGAGAGCCCACAGAGAACTCAGTGCTGTGTTGGGAGCCATTCATTCATTCCGTGTGGAAATTTACGAAGCCCCTATGCTGGGCTGGACATTGGAACAAAAACCAAAAAGGACGGCTCCTGTGTTTGAACTGCTCAGCGTGCAGGAGAGGAGAGGGCTGAGGTACAGGGACGCATACAGCGATCTGAGCACTCTTGTGTTAGAACTCATTGCCCAAGGTGACCCAAGAAGCCATTACTCTGGCGTTGAGGAAGAGGAAGAGGAACTTGAAGAGAATCCTTGACACCATGCTTTGAAGGAGGAGGGACTTTTTACCAGTTAAAGAAGAGTTAGGGGAGAACCATGGGGAAAGGAATTTGGATAGATAAGATGGTTGCGGGAAAACGTGAAAACCAAGGGGGCGGAGTTTGGACCTGAATTGGTGGGTAATGGGAGGCCGTCAACTGTGGGTTGAGGAGCAGAAGGACAGTGTGACCAGTTGAGTTGCTCAAGGAACATTCCTCAGACGTGACTTGTTGGAGACAAGGGAGGTCGGCCTGGAGGCAGCCAGGTAGCTCTTGCAGATGTCGGTCTGTTGGAGGGAGGTAATGCCTGGGGATGAGATGACAGAAGAGGGAATGGAGAGCAAGCGGCAGGGCTTGGCTCGTGGTGGGAGACGAATAAATGTCTGTTGAGAGAATATTTAAATGGCTAACTAATAGTACTGGATGTATCAAAAGGGAGCGAACATAAAACAGGACTCACTCTAAGAATCTGAGCCAACACGACAAGAAGAATGGCTTATCATTTCACTGACAGGGATGGGGGGAGTATGAGAGATGACGTGTATTCAAAGGAAAAGGAATTAACTAGTCACTCTGCATTTCTGTAGGGGAGACTTTTGCCTCCTTCTGAGTACGGCACTTAGTATATAGCCATTGCCAGTAAGGGTTAATGGGAAGTTAATAATGCAAATAAGCAGGGGAAACAAGGGCATGGCTCTGAGCCTCTCTGGGGTCCTAAGATGGCCTGTCCTGGGGATACCTCGCAAAGGGCCGCACGGGCCCTTGGCCTCTTTGGCCTTGGTTTCCGCGTCTGAAAAATGCAGGAGCTGATCGGTGGCTAGCTAACACTCTTCCAAGGTTAAAAATCAGTGACTTTGTTCTTTCTGCTGATATTGGTATTCTTCCTCCTGTAAAACAACTTAGCAAATGAGCCTTAACTCCTCAGGCTTTATTCCTTCCCTCTGAAGCAAGCAGAGGAGACTGATGTATGAAGTACAGAGAATGCAGAGGACTTCTCAGCTGAAGGGCTATTTCTCAGTGTGAAGGATCCCATTGCCAAAAATGGAAGTGGTGTTTGGAGTGTTGTTTTTACCATGTCCCCTGGACTTAAATGGAACTGAATTCTCTTGCAGAGTTAGAGAGGAGAGGAGGGGGTGCTTTGACTGGGAGCTGGCTGGTAATCTACGCACCAGACGTCCAAGTTCAAATATGCTTTCAGAAAACTTCAGTTCATTTTTCTCCTCACACAATGGGACTGTTGTGTCTCTAGAAGCTGGGAGAAGGCAGCTGGATTTCTAGAGCCCCATGGCCAGCATCTTTCTGATTCCTTTTTGATTTTCTTCTTTTGGAGAAACACCCCACAGAACACATTGGTCTGGAGAATAAAATACTGGCCAGTAATTGTCCTAAAGTCTAGAAAATGAGAAGCGCATCGTGAATGGATGTTATCAGGCCTTCATGAGCCCTTGGCCTCAGTGAGTCATTCAGCAGTAGATGCAGTAGAGGCTTTCAGTAGAACGGGGGCATTAAATATTTCAACTTCACCTTGATGATTTGTCCTGCCTATGCCCACCTTTTTAGGTAGGCTAAGTCGCCAGACTGCAGGGTCCTTGTGCTATGTTAGTGTAATTCTGTCAACTACCCCATACAGGAATGTGTTGAAAAAATGCCCATCTGATTTCAAAAGTCCAGAAGGATTCCTGTGCCTCCTGCTTAGGGATCTAATCAGACGGTCTCTGAAATGGCTCTGGCCCTCTTTTTGGGAAAAATATCTAAAATTAGAAATTGTGGGTTTTTTTCTGCTAAATTCTGTGTGCTCTGTGTGTGTGTGTGTGTGTGTGTGTGTGTGTGTATGATTTCTGTTTAAACAGATGAAATTCGGGACTCCTGGGTGGCTTAGTTGGTTAAGGATCTGCTTCAGCTCAGGTCATGATCCCAGGGTCCTGGGTTCGAGTCCCATGTCGAGCTCCTTCAATAGGGAGCCTGCCGCTCCCCCTGCTTATATTCTTTCTCTCTCTTTCTCCCTCTCTGACAAATAAATAAAATCCTTAAAAAAAAATAAACAGATGAAATTTGAGGAATGGGCCTGAAAGGAAACAAGCTGAGACATTGGGATATGTGGATGTATTTAGATACAGTGATGGTGATAGCTGACATTTCTTCAGTGCTCACTCTGTGCCAGGCACTGGTAGAGGCACCTTAATGGTAGAGGCAAATTAATTCATTAGTCCTCAAAGTGACTCTATGAAATAGATATCTTTATCACCCTAACTATGAAACACAGGCAGATTAAATCACAAAGCGGATAGGTTGTTGAAACAGGGTCCCCAAAGTGGTACTCAGGGCCAGAAACTATACTGATTTCCTGTGAGCTGGGTGTTCCCCAAACTTTCAGGCCTCTTGACTTTATGTTGTGTTGTGTTCTGGAGATGCCTATTGTGTTGTATGTGTTGTGTTTCCGTTCTGGGTACAGGTCTTGCCTATTCATTGCCTTTATACTCTGCTTCCCAGATATAAGATGAGCAGAAAGTAATAGAAGGTAGGTAGGAGTGGAAAGCAAGGGAAGAAGGCATGACGTTGAGACCATACGTGCATGCACGCGCCCGCAGACACACACACGCACGCACGCGGGCACACACACTCACAAACCGACCCATTTGTTTATTTGATACATCACTCGTGTGCTCTCGCAGGCTCCTTTCCTGCCAGCTTCTACAGAGTCTTTCTCTGAGGGACCAGCCCTTTCCAGTCCAGGTCACGGGAAGGGGCAGGAAGGGGAGGACTTCCCTTCCAAGGGCCTGCCGGAAAACCATGTTTGGACAGGGTCACTTATAAGAATTGATCAATAAGGACAGCAACTGTGAAGGCCAAGCCTCTGTGAGTGGAGCAGTGCAATCAGCAGCTCTCAGAGCATAGAAGGAAATCTGTCCTGTCCTTCAGGAGCTCAGCTTCGACAAAAGCAAACACAGGTTCTGATATGTCCTCTCCCCACCACCTGTGCCCACAACCCAGGATGCCAAGATTAAGATCTTGGGATATATATTGTGGGATATGCTGTCGTGTGCTCTGCAGTCTCTTGTACCCTGCATTTAAAAATAACTCCCAACTCATGAGGGCCTTGGGTGGCTCAGATGGTTGGACATCTGCCTTCAGCTCAGGTCATGACTTCCAGGTCTGGAGACTGAGCCCCATATCGGGCTCCATGCTCAGAGGGGCCTCTGTTTCTCCCTCTCCTTCTGCCTCTCCCCCTGCTTGTGCTCTCTGTTTTTTTCCCCTTTCTCTCAAATTAATAACGTCTTTAAAAAAAAATAACTCCACTCTTACAACTATACAATATAATCAAATATTGTGTCATTGCAATGAATGAGGTTGAATTAATTTTGAAAGATATCCGTGTGGCGGGGGCCCCTAGGTGGCTGGTTGGCTAAGTGGTTAAGCGTCTGACTTTGGCTCAGGTCATGATCTCAGGGTCCTGGGGTCCAGCCAACATGTTGGGGGGGTTCCCCTGCTCCACGGGGCGTCTGCTTGTCCCTCTGCCCCTCCCCCTACGCGTGCTCTCTCTGTCTCTTTCTCAAATAAGTAAATAAATCCTTAAAAAAAGGAAAGAAAGATATTGATGGTATGTTTATTAGGTGCAATACACTCGCACAATAGGACATTTGGTATGATCCCATTTGTGTAACAAACAAATACAGGCATAATAACAATAATAATTCACAACAATAATCTGTGTAACGTTTATTACACACCAGTATATATTCTAAATGCTTTACATTTATTAAGTTACTAATCTTCACAACAACCCTTTAAAATGGATACTAATATTATCTCAACTTTATATGAAGAAATCAAAGAAGGAGAAGTTTATCGCTTGCTCCAGATCATCCAACAAAAGGGCAAAGTCAGAATTCAAAGCCCCAGCCTCCTGGCTCTAGAATGTCTGTCATTAACCAGTATGCTGTGCTATACATGCCATGTAGGCATAGAATGATTCTGGACAAACACACAGCAACCCGTTAACCACGGCTAGCCAAGAAGAGTGGAAATGGTGGTGGGATAGGACACAGGGCAGGAAAATCCGTTTTTATGGTACATACCTTTGTACTTTGGGACATTATTGTCAGACTCTCCTATGATTTGTTCAGAGTTTGAAGAATCCTTTAGCAGCTACAGACAGCGATTAAATCTGGACAGTCTGTTTCTAGGAGGAGAGAATGAGATGTGGGTTGGCTATGAGTAGAAGGGAAAGAGCAAGATTTGACTTAAGGAGAAAAGGTTGATGCCAGCAAGGGACTTGGAGCTGTCAGAAGCCCGGAGACAGGAAGTGTGACGGTGCCTGCTGGGGGTGGGGCGGGGAGCCTGAAGTTAGTGCTTCATGGGTACGGTTTCAGTTTTACAAGATAAAAAGAGAAGGGTGGGACTCTTAATTATAGGGAGCAAACTGAGGGTTGCTGGTGGGGTGGGCGGGGGTGGGGCGGGGTAACAGGGTGATGGGCATTAAGGAGGGCATGGGATGGAAAGACCACTGGGTATTATACGCAACTGAGGAATCACTAAGTTCTAACTCCAAAACTAATAACACACTATGTGTTAAATAATTGAATTTAAATTTAAAAAATTAAAAAAAAAAAAGAGAGGGGTGGGTGGATGGTGGTATTTGCACAGCAGTGTGAGTGTGTGTATTACCACCGAGCCTGCACTTAAAAACCGGTTAGGATGGTAAATTTCATGTTAAGTGTATGTTGCTACCATAAAGAAGAAATTGAAGAGGATAAAAAAAAAAAAAAAAGGAGAAAGAGAGAAGCAGGAGGAAGAGATCAGAAGAGCCAGGAGAGGCAACAAAGAAGGGAAAGGAGTTGAAATTGGTCATAAATGGGTACTGAGGACCTTGGCTGGCTAACACGTCCAGCTTTAACGACCTATACTTAGATACAAAGTCTCAGTGAGGGGGGAACTTAGGTTCTCCAGAACATAATGTATAGAGAGAGCATAACTTATGTTCTCCAGAAATGAATTATCTTGCACACTTTATAAATTAAACCATTAACTGTCCTTTCGGGAGCTAGTTAGAGGGTCCCGGAGAGAATTCCAATCATAACACGCTTGCTTGTCTCCATCCTGAGACTGAGTATTTTGTTTTGGAGGGAAGGTTGTTGTTTTAAAGCAGAAGTGAGCTCCCTGTCTCTGAAAAATGCAAATACAGATTGATCCGCACTTCTGCAGAGCAGTATGGATAAACAGGGCCAACCACAAACACATCAGCTTGGGCAAGCAGGGACCAAATTCAGCCGCAGGGACACCCTGCTGGCCTGCTGGTGAGGTGGCCCCATTCCAGCATATCCCAGTAGCTCCTTTGCTAGGTCTGGTATCAGCTCACCCACCTTTGGCCTTGAACTAGAGCCAAGGTCTCTAGAGGAAGAAGTGTGCTATTGCCATTCACATCTGGGCCTTCCCAGCGCCCAAGGAGGTCAGGCTGTACTCAGCACTGAGTGACTCCCAGGGCTTCAAGTGTGGGGCATTGTCCCTGGAAAGACCGAATCTCCGGAAAAGATAGCCTCAGAAGGGCCATCAGTCAGGGCCAACAACAATCGTCCTCACTTGGGACCTCTCTGACAATTTTGCTTTTGGGGGCGTACAAATGAGATTTTCTTAGTTTTTCCTAGGCTTGGAAGGACTTCACTTTAGAGCACAGCATGGTTTCATTTTGGCAAGTATGAAGAGTTACCACCTTCTTGTGTCTTTCTTGTGGTCACTGTTTCATCTCCAGATAGCTACCTTTATAATAATTTATAATCATCAGAGTTAGAGTTACTGAGTGACTACTATGTGCCAGAAATCATACGTGAACCCTTCTCACAAGAACATGCTGCGATGGGGAATATCGCCACCATTTTATAAATGGATGAAACTGATCATCAGAGAAGTTATAAGCCTTATCCAGGGACACCCACTTGTGGCATAGTTGGGATTTGAACCTAGGTCTGTTCAACTCCAAAGCTGGTAAATTTATATATTCAATTTGTGCATTATAAATTATGCTAATTGCCTTTCTAAGTGCAAATAGGAACTGTTTTTTTAAGATTTTATTTATTCATTTAACACAGAGAGAGCTGCACAGTAATGGGAGCAGCAGAGGGAGAGGGAGAGGGAGAAGCAGGCTCCCTTCTGAGCAGGGAGCCCAGTGTGGGGCTTGATCCCAGAGCCCTGGGATCATGACCTGAGCCGAAGGCAGACACATAACCGACTGAGCCATCCAGGCGCTCTAGGAACTATTTTCTATTCAAGTAGTTCTCTAATAAATAGGCAGCCAGAGCCCCACGTAACTCAGAGTACCTTGTCAAGATGTAAGGTCTCAGATTCTCTTCTACCTTACCAGGTATGAAAGGCATTTGCATATAGAAGCTTTGGAAGCTACATTTCCTCAGCTGCTCGATACCATGAGATCCTAGAAGTGGCTTGCTGTATCCCCAAAGTTCCTCATGTATGCGGAGGATTTAACTTAAGACCTAAGAAGAGTTTGCTCTAATTGTGTTCAGAGGCCTGTAGAATGAGCCAAGCTAATCCACTTCCCTCCCATTGCAAGGCCAAGGACAGGCTCTCCGAGCTCATCATTGCCTGCAGGGGAGGTAGGAGAGGGCTGTTTCAGTGTTTCTGGCTACGGGTCTGAGGAAGAATCATTGATTATCAGTCAGGGCTGATTGGTATCTAAGAATTGCTTCTCTGCTGGAGGTCTGTCCTCACTGTGAGGCCGTTCTGTGTGGTTTGTTAAGGCTAGCCCCAATTTCCCAGTATCTCTTGGATGTGATCTTAATGATGATTTATGCTATTTGAGTTCAAGTTCTCAATCTTTATACAAATTTCTAACTCCTTTTTAAAAAGGCAACTCAAGGGGCACCTGGGTGGCTCAGTGGGTTAAGCCTCTGCCTTCTACTCAGGTCATGATCTTGGGGTCCTGGAATCGAGCCCCACATTGGGCTCTCTGCTCAGCGGGGAGCCTGCTTCCCCCTCCCTTTCAGCCTGCCTCTCTGCCTACTTGTGATCTCTCTCTGTCAAATAAATAAATAAAATCTTAAAATAAAATAAAATAAAAAGACAACTCAGGAGGGTTCTGTTAAAGAGGTGATTTTCTAAAGCTGGTTGACCTTTGCATGACTCTACCCTGCAATGGACAGAATTTTATTACTCGTGAAAATGTGTCTTTAAAGAGTGTTTTTACACTCCTCCTCCCCAACAATCCGTCAAAAAATACATTTTAGACTTCTAAGTCCAAGCAAGACAGACTAAGAGGAACCAGATTTGCTTTCCTGGCTGAAACAAGTAATATGTTGGACAAACGAGTAATGAGCAGTGTTTAGACACTATCAGGCAGTGAAGACAGTGTTCTCTGAGAGAGGGAAACAAATGAAGTTAGCCTCACAGTCATCCAGATTACTTCTGGAAGGGTTTCTAGGTTGCAAAGCAGAGAAGAGGAAGCCAGGCAGAGCCTTGTGATGGAGCAAATGGAAATGGGAGTCTGGGGAGACGAGGTGGCTAGAGTCTGCAGAGAGAGAAAGTACTGGACACCCCCAGAGGGTCTCGTTCTAGTCTAGCCAAGTACCGTTCAGCACATGCATGTGAGGAAATTAGCTGTAGCTGGACAGAACCACCCAAAAGGGAGCAGAGGACAGGACCAGAGGACAGGACCTCCCAGCCGGAGTGAAAAACTTCCTACTTGATGGGACTTGCGGTAGAGATCTCGTAAAGATACTGCCTTGGTTGTAGAACAAAATCAGTCCTAGACTAAAGGCGGCTCTGGTCTTACCAAACAAAGTTTGAAGCAAGCCTAGAAAGGATAAAACTGTTTCTCAGTAACTTAACCGTGCTCCAGGACAGAACCCAAGAATATTTATAGGAATACAAAAATATCTAGCACTAACAAGGTAAAATTCACAAGGCTGTGCATCCAATCAAAAAAATTTCCTGTCATGTAAAGAAGCCAGAATATGACCAATAATTATAACATTTATAGAAGTAAAATGTATGGCAATAGCACAAAGGCCAGGAAGGGGAAAATGGGTGTATACTGCTTTTTGGTCTTATGCTTTGTGTGAAATGGGATATCTGCAGCTGGACTGTATTCTATAAATCTTTTCTTACAAAATAATGAAGAGTTATAGTTAATGAGTCAACAAAAGGGGATAAATGGAATCTTTAAAAATATTATTATAGGAACAGGGCAAGGATGTCCCCTCTCACTCTTCCTTTTCAACATTGTATTGGAAGTCCTAGCTAATGCAATAAAACAAAAAGAAATTAAAGGTATACAGATTGGAAAGGAGGAAATAAAACTGTCATTTTTTTTTAAGATGACCTGATTGTCTATGTAGAAAATTCTAATGAATCAACAAAAAGCTGCTGGGATTAATTTGCTATTATAGCAAGTTTGCAGGATATAAGGTCAATATATGAAAGTAAATTCTTTGCAAGCTGGTGCAGCCATTCTGGAAAACAGCATGGAGGTTCCTCAAAAAGTTGAAAATAGAGCTACCCTATGACCCAGCAATCGCACTACTGGGTATTTACCCTAAAGATACAAACGTAGTGATCCGAAGGGGCACTTGCACCCGAATGTTTATAGCAGCAATGTCCACAATAGCCAAACTATGGAAAGAGCCTAGATGTCCATCCACAGATGAACGGATAAAGAAGATGTGGTATATATACACAATGGAATACTGTGCAGCCATTAAAATAAATGAAATCTTGCCATTTGCAACGATGTGGATGGAACTAGAGGGTATTATGCTGAGTGAAATAAGTCAGAGAAAGACAATTATCATATGCTATCTTGATATGAGGAATTTGAGAGGCAGGGCGGGGTGCTTGTGGGGGATCAGAAGGGAGACAAACCATAAGAGACTCTTAATCTCACCAAACAAAATGATAGTTGCTGGGGTGTAGGTGGGTAGGATTAGGGTGGTGGGGTTATGGACATTGGGGAGGGTGTGTGCTGTGAAGTGTGTAAGCCTGATGATTCACAGACCTGTACCCCTGGGGCAAATAATACATTATATGTTAATTTGAAAAGGTAAATATTTTATATACAAGCAATGAAAAGTTGGAATTTGAAATTAAAAGCACAATATAATTTATATTAGCATTATTACATAAATATGAAATGCTTGGATATAAATCTGATTAAATATCTGTGAGAGGAAAACTGCAAAACTTCAATGAGAGAAATCAAAGAAGAACTCAATGCATGGAGAAATATTCCATGTTCACATATAGGAAGACTCAATATTGTCAAGATACCAGTTCTTTCTGTCTAGAGCTATAGATTAAACATAATCCCAGTCAAAACCCCAGTTTTATTGTATGGATATCATTAATTTATTGTATGGATATATATGGAGAAGCAAAAGACCCAGAATAGCCAACACAATATTGAAGAATAAGAACAAAGTTGGAGGACTGACACTACCCAACTTATTGTAAAGCTACAATAATCAAGACAGCACAGTATTGACAAAAGAGCAGACAAACAGATCAATGGAACAGCATAGAAAGCTCCAAAAGAGACCCACGTAGATTCAATCAACTGAATTTTAACAAAGGAGCAAAGACAATACAATGGAGAAAAGATAGTCTTTTCAACAAATGGAGCCAAAATAACTGGACAGGCACATGCAAAAGTACATTTAGATATAAATTGTATACCATTCACAAAAATTAATTTAAATAGACCATAGATCTCAATGTAAAGTGCAAAATTATAAAACAACTAGAAGATGACAAAGAAGGGAATCTAAATGACTTTGGTTATGGCAAATGACTTTTTAGATACAACATCAAAGGAACAGTCCATGAAAGAAATAATTCATCTGCTGGACCTCATTAAGTTGAAAATTTTCTTTTCTGCAAAGGACACTGTCAAAAGAATGAGAAGACAAGCCACAAACTGGGAGAAAATATTTGCAAAAGACATATCTAATAAAGGACTGTCATGCAAAATCTACAAGGAACACTTAAAACTCAACTGTAAGAAAATGAAAAACTAGATTTAAAAAATAGGCAAAAGACTTGAATAAGATACCTCGCCAAAGAAAATGTGCAGATTTTCACATAAGCATAGTAAAGATGTTCTGCCTCATGTCATCAGGGAAATGCAAATGAAAATGAGACACTACTACACACCTAGTAGAATGGCCCAGTTCCCAAACACTGACAACACCAAATGCTGGCTAGGATGTAGAGCAGCAGGAACTCTCCTGTGTTGCTGGTGGGAATGCAAAATGGTATAACCACTTTGGAAGAGAGTTGGTAGTTCCTGATGAAATAAAACAATCTTACCATGTGATCCAGCAATCACACTCATTGGTAGTTACCCAGATGAGTTAAAAAAACAAAACAAAACAAAACCAACTCATCTCTATACAAAAACCTGCACATGGATTTTTATAGGGGCTTTTTTCATAATTGCCCAAACTCGGAAGCAACCAAGATGACTTAGAGTAGGCTGAATGGATGATAAACCGGGGCCCATCCAGACTGTGGAATGTTATTCGACACTGAAGATAAATGAACTACGAAGCCACGAAAAGACAGGAAGGAGCCTAAAATGCATATTACTAAGGGAAAGAAGCCAATCTGAAAAGGGAAAAACTGGAAAAAGCAAACAAAACAAAACAAAAAACCCACTGGTTGTCAGAAGTTGAGGTGGAGGGGGTGGGATTAATAGGTAGAGCACAGAGAATTTTTAGGACCATGAAATTATTTTGGGTGATACTATAATGGTAGATACAGGTCAGTACACATTTGTCAAAACCCATAGAATGCACAACACCAGGAGTGAACCCTAATGTAAAGTAGGGACTTTGGTGATAATGATGTGTCACCGTAGATTCTTTGATTATGACAAGTATACCGCTCTGTGCAGGTTGTTGATAGTGGTGGAGGTTATAGAGATGGGGCAGAGGATAGATGGAAACATTCTGTACTTGCTGCTCGATTTTGCTGCGAACTTAAAATTGCCCTAAGAAATAAAATCCATTTTTTAAAAATTCTAACAAATCATCCAAAAGGCATAAAAGTGGAGAAAGGAAACCCAAAACAAATGGAACAAATAAAGACCAAATAGCAAGAAAGTAGGTTTAAATCCAACTATATCGATACTTACCTTAAATGCTAATTAAAAGGCAGAAATGGTCACATTATTAAAAAAGCAAGAATCAACTATATGTTGTTTCCAAAGAAATCCACTTTATACATAAACACATAAAGAGGTTAAAAGTAACACCATAATACACCATGGTACCACTAACCAAAAGATATCTGGAGAGGATCTATTAATATCAAAGTCAGTTACAGGGCAAAGAATATTATTAAGGATAAAAAGGTTATTTCATAGTGATAAAAATGTCAATTAATCAAGAGGACAGAACAACTTTAAACATTTGGAGTTTAATAAAGTATAATAATAGAGCTTCAAAATAAATGAAATGAAAACTCATAGAACTCTAAGAAGAAACAGACAAATCTACAATTATAGCTGGAATTTTAACACCCTTCACTCAATAGTTATTAAAACAAGTAGACAGAAGTCAGCAAGTCTATGGAAAAACTGAGTAGCAACCATCAATTAACTGGGTCTAATTGTTATTCATAGAACTACCCATGCAGTAAGAGAATACGTATTCTTTTCGAGTATACACAGACCATTTACCAATAAACCATGAAATAAGTCCCAATAAAGTCAAAAGGATTTAAATTATACAAGTGGTTCTCTAGCCACATAGAATTAAATTAGAAATAAATAATAAAAAGATATTAGGAAAATTCCCAAATATTTAGAAATTAACGCACTTCTAAATAATCTGTAAGTCAAAAAACAGAAGGTAAATTAGAAAATATTTTGAAATAAATAAGAATAAAAATATAACATCAAAACTTGTGGACATAGCTAAAGCAGTGTTTAGAGGGAAATTTTTAGCACTAAACATTTCTACTAGAAAGATCAAAACAATGGCCTCGGCTTCTACTTTAAAAAGTAGAAAAAGAAAAGTAAACTAAGCCCAAAGTAAGCATAAGAGAGAAAATAATAAAAACAGCAGAAAGCAATGAAATAAAAACCGGAAAAATGATAGAGAAAATCCATGAAACAAATGCTGGTTCTTCGAAAATATCAATAAAATTGACAAACTTTGACAAAAGAGAAGACAAAGTCACTGAAGGGGGGACATTACTGCAGCTCCCATACAGACTAAATGGATAATAAGTGGATATTATTTATAACTTTGCTGATAAATTCAATAATCTAGAAGACACAAGAAATATTTTGTAAGACACAAACTATCAAAACTAAGTGAATTGAATTTCTTGTTATGAAAAAAAAAAAAAAAAATCTTCCCATGAAGAAAACTCTGGGGCTAGATGGCTTTACTAGTGAATTGTATCAAACATTTAAGGATGAAATATCAAGTGCCACCCAAACTCTTCCAGCACATGAAAAGACTTCCTGATTCAGTCTGTGGAACCAGTACTGCTTTCATACTGAAATCAGACAGACAGACACCACAGGAAAAGGAAACTGTGGACCAATATCCTTCATGAAAAACATCCTTAAAATTCTTAGAAAATTAAATCTAACAAGACATAAAAAGGATAACATACATGTCCAAGTGGGATTTATCCTAGAAATAGGAGCTTGGTTTACCATTCAGAACCCAACCTATAATTCATGTATTAATAGACTACAAAACATAAAAACCATATCATTACATCAATTGGCAAAACCATACGTAAACCCTGAACACCGAAAACTACAAAACCTTCCTGGATGAAATATTAAAAGGACCAATAAAATGGAGAGATAGATTGTTTTCATAGATTGTTAAGATTCTGTGTTGTTGAGATGAAAATTCACTCCCTATGAATAACACAATACCACTCAGATTTCCAGAAGGCTTTTTTGAAGAAATTGGAAAGCTGATTTTAAAATGTATATGAACATCCAACAAGCCTAACATAGCCAAAACAACAAAGTTGGAGTTCTGATATTACTTGATTTTAAGACTGACTATAAAGCCACAACAGTCAGGGGCATCTGGGTGGCTCCGGTTAGTTAAGGTTAAGTATGTGTCTCCTGCTCAGGTCATGATCCCAGGGTCTTGGTATCAATCCCAGTGTCCGGCTTCCTGCTTAGCGGGGAGCCTCCTCCTCCTCCTCCCTCTGCTGTTCCCCCTGCTTGTGCTCTCTCTTTCCCTGTCTCTGTCTCTCTGTCTCTCTCTCAAGTAAATATATAAAATCTTAAAAAAAACCCAACCACACAACAATGGTATAAAGAGATAAGTGAACAGATTGATGAAACAGAATATAGAATCCAGGAATAGACCCACACGTATATGGTCAATTGATTTCAAGAAAGATGCCCAGGCAACTGAATGGGGGAAAGGACATCCTTGTTAACAAATGGTGCTAGAACAATTAGATAGCTAGCTATATGAAAGAAAATGAACTTCACGCCATATATAAAAATTAACTTGAGGGACGCCTGGGTCGTTCAGTGGGTTGTGCCGCTGCCTTTGACTCAGGTCACGATCTCAGGGTCCTGGAATGGAGCCCCGCATCGGACTCTGCTCAGCAGGGAGCCTGTTTCTCTCTCTCTCTGCCTGCCTCTCTGCCTACTTGTGGTCTTTCTCTGTCAAATAAATAAACAAAATCTTAAAAAAAAATTAACTTGAAATGGTTCATAAACTTGAATATAAGGCTAAAACTATAAAATTTCTGGGAGAAAACACAGAAGGGCCTAGTGGCCTTGAGCTTGGCTCAAAGATTTTTTAAATATGACACAAACCCCACAAACTATACAAGCAAAAATAAGTAAATTGGCTATCTAAGCAAAAAAAAAAAAAAAAAAATTATCAATCTTAAATCCTTTGCCCTTCAAAAGGCACTATTAAAACAATGAAAAGGTTAGCCCCAAATTGGGAGACAGTATTTGCAGAACATATATCTGACAAAGGACTTGTAACAAAATATATAAAGAACTCCCACAACTCCTTAAGAAGATGAATAGCCTAATAAAAAAACAGGCAAAAGATTTAACAGTCACTTCACCAAAGAAGATGTACAAACGTCAAACATGAAAAGATGCTCAAGCCCCTTGGTCATTAGGAATATGAAAATTAAAGCAATGAGCTATGACTACCTAGCCACAGAATCTTTCAAAATTAATGCAACTCGCCATTCCAAGCATTGGCAAGTGTCCATTTAGAGGACCTGGAACTTTCACTCATTACTGGTGGAAATGTAGAATGGTGCAATTATTTTACAATTTTGTTTTGGCAGTTTCTGAAGAAGCTATACATCTATCATATGACTCAGTCATTCCATAACCAAGTATCTACCCAAGAAAACATATTGCCTTCATAAAAACTTGAATGTGAATGCTTACGGCACTTTTGAATGTATTAGTCCCAGACTGGAAACAATCTAGATGCCCATCAATAGGGGACTGCATACCAAATTTGTGACAGATTCATGCAGTGAGATTCTACCCAGCAATAACAATGAATGAACTATGGATACATGAAACCACCTGGATGAATGTCAACATAAGCAGCCTGATAGAAAGGAGCCAGACAAAAAAGAGAGTGCCCTTACTGCATGACCCTCTTTCTACACTTTTCTAGAAAGTACAGACTATAAGACAGAGGGCAAATCAGTAGTTAGTGGGTAGAAGTGGGAGGAAAGGGATTACAAAGAGGTATGAGGAAAATTTGGGGGGGACAGGGATATGTTACCTTTTTTAAAAAACAGAATATTGTTTTTTTTGGGGGGGGATTTATTTATTTACTTTTAAATAATATCTATGCCCAACATGGGCTCAAACTCATGACCCCGAGATGCTCTACTGACTGAGCCAGCCATGCACCCTGGGTATGTTATGATTGTGGTGATGGCTTCACACGTGCATACATATGTGAAAACTCATCAAATTGTACACTTTAAATGTGTGAAGTTTACTGCATGTTAATTATGTACTTCAAAAGGGTGTAAAACAAAAGGAATTAATTTGGGCATGCTACTGGCCATAAACCCAAACATACTCCTGAAACAGTCTTGCCAAGGGGGTATAGCTCAGTGGTAGAGCATTTGACCGCAATTAGTCTTGCCCTGCACAACGTCATCTGATATATGCATTTCATTTCATTCCACTCAATTGGAAATATACTCTGATCACGATCTACTAAGTTGAGTTCATAATTCCCTACTAGGTTGATACCTGTAGTTTGAAAAACACTGCTTTTAAGATCTGTTTGAAAAACGCATGGCTTGAGCCCAAAACAGTCCCTTAATGACACTGACAAGCCCCCATGAGTTAGTTCCTATGTCTTTTTTTTTTTTTTAAGATTTATTTATGTACTTGAGAGGGGGCAGGGAGGAGCAGAAGGAAAGGGAGAGACGATCTTAAGCAGGCTCCACGCTGATCGCAAGGAGCCCAGGGCAGGGCTCCATCCCTCGACCCGAGATCACGACCTCAGCTGAAACCACAAGTCAGCTGCTTCACCACCTGAGCCACCCAGGAGCCCTAGTTCCTAGGTCTTTATCACCAATGGTCCTCCTCTTCTGTTAATGTGGTGACAAATTATAGAGTCTTAAAGTAGACGGCCTAAGCTTTCAAATTCTTGCTCTGGAGACCGAGATCAATTCTTACCCTTTTACTGCCATCTTCCTACCTCCTCGTTTGGAGATGGTTGATTTTAGGACCTCAGACTGAAAATTCTTCTGTGATGGCTCTAGTCAGGAGGAACACTATAGGGGGCTCCCAGTGAGATGGCAGTGAGATGGCAGCCACTGGCACACAGTTACTACGGTCACCCTAGCAAGGGTAGCAGCCGCTGCTAGCTATCATTTCCCTTATAAAGGAAAGCAAGCGGGCTTCGGCACTAAACCTACCCTTTGTGATGACTTATTTAGCTCCCTGAAGAATTTACTTTGAGTTGTTTTCCTGCCTATGCATGAAGGAGGCCATACGGAAAGTAGCTCCTGTTTCCTAACACACAGCACACTGACAGTAGTAAGCAACTGTGTGTCCGTGCCCAGCGGGGTCCAGCTAAGAGGAGGGAAAAGCTAGAGAAGAGAATGGATGGAAGAAACCTAGGCTTGGGGTAGTTTCAGCTCGGCCACGAATTCGTCATGTTCTTACGTGCAACCTTGCACTGATGAAGGTGGCAGTCTGTCTTCAATGACACATCCTTCTGTGTCGCAGGAAGTGGTGTCATTTGCAAACGCAGTGCATTTGACGTCCATAAAGATTTTTAATAAGAATTTGGAACAAAAAGGAGTTGAAACTCAGGCGGAATTTGGAGTTGTGAGTCCGGACCCTGCCTTTTTCTAGACGGTAGCCAAAGACCGGCATCGGAATGAGCTGCCCTTACGTGTCCTAGGACCTCAGCCTTCCCATGGTTCCAGAAGGACCTGCCGACTGGTACAGTGGATCCCAAGCCAAGCTGGGTGGCCCACTCAGGGGACGCGGGGTCATAAAGGAGAGCTTGAATTCCTAGGCTCAGCAGAGTGGCCTGGGTCTCAGTTGATTTAGCTCCAAAAATCTAAGATCTGGATTCTACTCAAGAGAAGTGGCTGCTTGAGGCTGTATAAGTTCAGAATCTGAACATTCTTTGGGGCGGGGAGTCAGAGTATATTGACACTGTTTCTTCTGGGCAAATGGATTTCGGTGTCAAGTTGACACCTTCCTTATTTAGAACCAGGAGAGAGCATGATATCGTGACAGATACTTGGTCTTGGTATCAAGCAGACGTTGGTTCAGATGGTGTCTCCGCTGCCTGCCAGCCTGTGACCTTGAAAAGATCGTTTAACCTCTCTGAACTTCAGAGTTCTCCTTTAGAGCTGGAGTGCTCAACCGGGAGGGATTTCGCTCCCTTCCCCCCACCCTTCCGCGCGAACATCTGGTGGTCTCTGGAGATGCCGATGATCGTCATGACTTGGCGGTGAGAGGTGCTACCAGAATTTAGTGGGAAAGGCCAAGGATGTGCTAAACATCCTATAGCGCACACACAGCATCCCCACAGCAAAGAATTATCTGGTCCAAAATGTCAACAGAGCTGAGGTTGAGAAATCTTCGTTTAGAGGTAATGTATGCAAAATGTCCGGCATCCACCAGGTAGATGCTGAGTTGGTGGTGGTTATCATTCGGTGTGGCAGATGGAAACCCAGATTCTAGGGAAGCAAGGATCATGCAAGTCTGTCTGAGGGTCAGGAACAGTCCCCAGTAAGCCCACTGAGAGCTACTGTGGGTGTAGCAAAGAGGTTCAAAGCAGTGGCTTTGGAGCCAGCCAGCCTGTGTCCGAATCCTGGCTCTACTGTTCACTGCTTGTATCATCCTGGGCAAGTCACTTAACCACAGACTATAAAGTGTGATCATGTTACCTGCCTCAGGAAGGACAGGTGTGCCTTGCACAGCAGCTGCTCATCCAATACTTACTGCTGTTTGGAGGGGAATAAATATGGAGCAGATGCTGAGAGGAGCCCTGATTGAGTAAGAAATGGAATTTTTGGAGAGGAAGCACGGAGGGGAACACAAACCAAACATAGATGGGTAATTGACACAGCGGCAGAAAGTTCATCAGGCCGCTAACGACCCACGCTGCTGCTGGGCAAGAGGCCAGGTGTTTGTAGGTATCATCTCACTGAATCCCCTTGATGACTCTTTGAAATGGCTTCTATTAACCTAGGTTGGTCTTTCACAGACACGGAAACAGGTTCGAAGCAATTCAAATAGCTTGCCCAGACTCTCACAGCCTTCAGGCTAGAGCTGGGGTTTTGGATCTAGGTGTCTGGATCCAGCCTGTGTTGCTGTGGGCTGAAGTTCAGAAATGCTCAATGTAGGGCCAGTTCCAGGATATAAAACACTCAGCCAGCTGGGGTTCCCCGTGTTCAGGAAAGGAAGAAGAATGGAGAGCCAAGCCTCTCGCTCTTTCTCTCGGCAGCCTAAGAGGGGGGATGTGGATGGTTAGGTTACTCAGTGTTGGTGCTTTCTGCCATGAGGAGAGATTTTCTAGAGGATTCCTGAACTGTCCCTCCCCTCACTAAATGTTTCATGAGGCTGGTGCTGTGAGCGCGTGGGTGCGCGTGGGTGCGTTTGTGTGCAGCGAGATGAGACCCCAAGAGCCTGGGACTGAGCAGCCAGCAGACCCAGGAGAAGGTTCCCGGTAGAAGCTGTGCCCCTTGCTCTAAACAAACAGCTGTGTTTACAAGAGAGGTGGAAATGGTGCCTAAAAATAGCCAAGAGGCCTGGATGTGTCCCAAGACGGGCCACGTGAAGGGGTCGCACGCATGGAAGCTCAGGGCCAGGGCTGTGAAGGTGGCGTTGTTTCGTGGCTCTCTGACTTTGCTGGGGGTCCCCTTCACTCCAGACGTTGCACCTGCTTGCGCCCAGAAGGCCATTGGGCCGACCTCCCCAGCGGTTGGCCCAGCAGAAGCCAAGGAGGGGTGCGGCACAGGCCACAGGGCCTCAGCCCCATCTTCTGCCCTGTGTGTCCTGCAGGGGGCTGCGTTTTTCTCCCACGTTCACTAACCTGGTTGTTTAACTATAGGAGAGGAAACAGATGCTGGCTGGCCGGACGTCTCCGCGAGCACACGGTTTTGGCAGGGGGCTTGCTAAGGCTGATAAGGACACAGAGTGTGCTCCCGGATGGGCCTCTGCCAATTCGCTTTCGGGCCTTTTGGAGGCTGCCCTGAGCCGCCACCATTGGAACCTGGCTCCTTCCCAAGCCCCTCCACACAGCTGACCGAGAGGAGGGTTATTTTTAAACTGATCTTTGTGACTTCCTCTTGGCCTTCCCCCTTGCTCTCCTCTCTCAGAGACCCTGAGAGCAGCTTCCTGCCTGGGCCCACTGGAACCCTGGTGACAATGATGCATGCAGGGTTCTGGGAGGTGAGGGCTGGCTGTGCAGGGCAGGGACATGGCCTGGGGCTGGGGTGCATAGTGCTGGGGGGGTGCGGGGTGCCACAGTGGGTAGGCAGGACTGTCACAGGACTCTTGGCTTCAGGCCTAAGTGCTGGGGGCAGGGGGCGCTCCCAGAGTGGTCACCCAGTAGGAGTCATGTGAAATCTGCCGTTCCAGAGCTCTCCAGGGCCACGTAGAAGGGTACAAATGCCCTGAGCCTGGGCATCACCCTGCTGATCCCATGGGGGCACTTACCCTTCCTGGGCTGTGCTGTGCTGACCAGAACAGCGCTCCTTTGCCGTCTGTGGGGAACACCCCTGCAGTGGGCCTTGGCTTACAGAGTCCTGGGGGAGCGCAGTTGGCTGGCTGGACCCCCAGCATCTTCAGAATCTGTCATGGATCAATCATACTGACGGTCCCAGCCCCAACACCCCCGGCCATAGAGGAGGAGAGCTTCGCTGCTGGCACGGGGGCTTCTGGGGGCTGCCTGGGAGACACATCCCCTCACAGGGGCCCCAGAGCTCTGGGGCTGCTGCCCCTGGCTTCCTCCAGTTCCCAGACCCACAGCCAGGCAGCTCGGGGGCAGCCAAGGAACCCAGCAGCGGCCCCCAAAAGGGGCCCATTGCCTCCGTGCAAGCGAGCACCTTCTTTGTTGTCTGCTGGGACGGACAGCACCTCCGCTCCCACTGGAGAATACACAGCTCCTATCCTCTCCCCACCTCTTGGGCTGGCCTGAAGCCAGGACCTGAAAACACCTCTCAGCCGGTGACTCCTTTTTCCATCAAAGAAGCAGCTGAGGACAGCCATGTAACAGTTTGGGAAGCAGATGATTCCTCTCCCAGACAGGGGGAACCCAGGCTCAGTCCTTACCAGGAGGTGACCCCTGATTCTGCAACCCCCATGAAATCGGGTGGGAAGAGCCAGGCTGCGTCCCATGGGCCAGTCTCCATGTGATGCTCAGGAAGCCCTTTCCAGGTTAGAGTCTGGGTCAAGAACTAGGCCTTCACTCTGGAGATTCCCTCTTTAGGGGACACATGGACCCGGGGGGCATCTCTCTGTCGAATTCAGAATTCTAGACGCTTAGCCTCTGTCAGTCATCCATGGAGAGTGACAACTCTCCCCCCTCAGGGTTGCCAGGGGATGGAATGGGCTGCTGAGACAGGAGCAGCACCCCCTTCCCTCTTTACCCTTTTGAAATGTCAATGTCCGCTTCCTTACCTGCGCCAAGCAGTTGTGATGGAAACGATGGGCCCAGTGACATGGCCATGGCAAGGACAGAAGGAGTGTGTGACAGAGCCCTTAGCATGGTGCCAGGCCCACAGCAGCCCACGAGAGGGCTTGTGGCGATGCCTGCGCTCCTGCCCGGGACACCCCAGCCTGGCTTCCTGCACACAGTAGGCAATGGACACTTGTTATGTTTTCCCCTTCCTTCCTCAACAACTTGAGGGGAGGTGACAAGGTATAGTGCGTGTGTGTGCACCCTCCCACACTCCACATATACAGCGAGAGGTGGTGATGCCAGGTGCTAGTTTATTTATTTATTTATTTATTTATTTTAAGATTTATTTACTTATTTGAGAGAGAGGGAGAGAACATGCATCCGCGTGCATGAGAGAGAAGGGGGCAGAGGAGAGAGAATCTCAGGCAGACGCCTCAGTGAGTACGCAGCTTGACGCAGGGCTCAAACCCACGACCCTGAGATCATGACCTGAGCCCAAACCAAGAGTCAGATGCTCCAAGGACTGAGCCACCCAGGTGCCCCTCTGTGCCAGAAACGAGTTTAGACTTTGCTTCTAACTCCTTCTATCTATTCCGTCTGAGGGCTTTTGCTGTCCCTTATAAAACAGGGAGTTGGGCCCATGGCTTTCTATGATCCACTTACAGACAGAATTCCAGACGTAAAATGTTATCTATGAAATGGCACGCACACACTCTCTTCATTTCGTTGCAACACAGCGGAGTTGGTCTCCCGCAAGGAAAAGCGAGAAGGAACTGTGTGGCTGGCAGCTGTCCTTGGGCCTAACCCCAAGGCCTGGCCGCCTGTCTTTCCTGCTCAGATGTGGCACTGTCCTCCTCCCTGAAGGTCATGCATCTTCCCCACAAGGCCTCTCCCGCTGCCTCCCCGCTGCCCCACCCTGGCCGGTGGCTACCCTCGCCTCTCTACAGATGTTTCCAGTTTCTAGACTGCACGGAGTTCACGTGGGTCATTTGTTCCATTTGCTCAGAAACAACAGCCAGCATTATGGGCAGGAAACGGAGAGGGTGCCAAGTGCAGAATAACACAAAAAGCCCTAGTCATGGGCCCTGGGCAGGGTGGGGTCTGGGGGAGGGGAGGAGCGCGGGCTGGATTGTCTCGCAGTGACCTAGAGTTCTGCTGTCCCGGCCGAAGTCATGGTCACTGAAGCGAGGTCCAGCTTTCCTCTGGGAAGAGCCAGAGAGGGCCAGCTGACTCATCGCAGAGGGACAAGGACGGAATGAGATGCTATCTCGAAGGCTGGGAGTGGTTGCTGCCTGGCCCCAGAGGCTGAACCTCGACCAAGAACAAATTCTATTTCTTTGTTCCTTTGAAATCAGGAAAGATCACTGCATTAATGAAAGATTAAATGATGTTCAGCATTTAAGGTCGAGAACAAATACGAATAACTGTAAAGCAAATGAAATCGTGGGCCTCCCGTGGCCCCGGATGTTTGCCATGCAGCCGTTTCTGCAGGAGTCGGGTGTGTGTCCAGCCACCCTCTCACCGTGTGCAGGAGGGGCTGCCCTTCATAGCAGGCAGAGATCTGATCTGATCTGCTGGGGCTTCCAGAATGAATGGCACAGGAGACACAGACACTATGGTTATTGCTTGGGATAACCCAGCTCTGGAAACCCTCGCTTTGAGAGCTTCCCCAGCAGGAGAGGAGGCTTTTAGGGGCTAGTTAACTGGCAGGCTGCCCTTCCCCAGCCCTAGCGGAGTCACGGGTGTCTCTGTGGGTGAGCCCACTGAGCAGGCCTATGGATGCTTTCCTGGGCAAGCAGGTGCCGCCCCCAGTGTAGGCAAACCACTCAGAATGGGGTCCACAAAGCACTTCCTGGCAAGCAGGAAGAAGAGATGTGTTACCACCTCCCGAAGTCTCCTTTGGACACGTCCCATTGCTGAAGCCAGGAACACGTTGTGGGAGATTAGACCAGAAAAGAGCCCCTTGGGTGAGAGACTGAGAGGCAGCACTGGAGGAAACAGGCCCCTGGGGCACATCTTTATGGGCCTGAGGCCGGTCATGAGTGAAGCACTGGGCCAGGAGCTGGAGGGAGCCTGGAGGTGAAGTCTGGCCCCCTCCCTACCCCAGGGCCCTCACACACACTGTGCAGGGGTGTGAGCCAGCTCCGGGGCCCACTAGCCTCTGTAACACCTGTTGTGCCTGTAGTCACTTCACCTGGGCTCCACTCAGGTATCTTTGTCATCGATCAGAGGGGCAAAGAAGACGCGGAGAATAAACAATTTGTCCAACATCTTCATGTAGAAACAATTTAAAACAAGAGAGATGGGTTTGCCTTGAAGCCCCTGGCAGGACCTGATAGTGACTTCTCTCTTGGAGCTTGTGGGTCAGAGCGCCGGGGAACAGGCCTCCCACTGCGTGGAGAGGCCTCTGGCCGTGGCTGAGCCTACTGTTTGCCCATGAGCGAGGATCCACAGGCAGACTGCCAGCGGTCAGGAGCAGCAATGAAAGAAGGAAAGACCAACTCTGGGCTTGGTTTGGGGGGGGTCCCAAGCTGTTTGGAGAGATGCAGACCAGGGGGACCAAAGAGCCAGCAAAATAGAACAGGGAGGGAGCCCCTCCAACAGGAGACTTGGAGAATCAGCCCTAAGGAAACTCAGGAACCCGGAAGCACATTTTAATGAATTCCCAGCCAAATGGATCCCTAACCATTTCTGCAAGGGAAGAAACCTGGCTGCTTCTCCAGGTCTGACCCTGAACTAGCCACTCTGGGCACCAGTTTCCTCCAACGTGCCTTCCCTCCCCAATTCCCGGTCCTGGAACCGCCGGCCCCCCTCCACCACTCCATGGAGCACAGTGACCAAGTCACCATACTTTGTGAGTCCTGTGCCCTCGTTTGTCCGACCGAACCAGCCAGGGGGCAGAGGCAGTTTGAGGTCCTGCAGAGAGACACCAGTAAGGTGTGCATAAACTGGTTCTGATTGTGTAGTGGGAATGAGCGGAGTAAGGCAATGGACAGTATGCGCATGAGTGAGTGTTGAGTGTGTGAGTGTGTGTGTAAAGGGCACACTTTAGACATATTACAGAGATGAATGCCATGGGCCGTCCCAAACTACGAAATGTGATGGAGCTATCAGTCAGTCTCTCCCAGGGGCCCTTTCCAGAGGCCCTAACCGGTCACATGCTGTTTTCCATCTGAACTGGTTCGAGGTTGACGTTAGATGCAAAAACCACATTTTTTTCTGAGCAAGTGGTCTCCTTGGTGCCTCCTGATTCCTTGCTGGATGTTGAGAGGTGTGGTCAGCGCTCCTGGGGGTGGAGGAGCAGCCAGATCCCAAGGTCAACGCATCATGCATTCAGCGAGGATTTACCGAGGATGCCCTTTGTACCGGGTATTATTTTAGGCTCTTGGTACTCTGGGGACAAGGGCAGTGGGAGGGAGATCTAAAGATGAATCAGGCATAATTTCTTACGGAGTTTGCTTTGGGACTTTACTAGCTCGTGGGAGAAGCAGTCAAGTAAATAAATAACTATGAACAGTGTTGTAAGTCCTCAAAGGGAGGAACATGTTAGCAGATGTGGGTGTACAGAGGAGGAAGCTATTAACTCAGTCTGCTAGTGACTTCCATCCTTCGTGGAGTAGGCGGGGTGTACATAAATCAAAATAAAGTCTACCTGAGGGAAATCATAATATCACGCCCTACACAGTACCAGTCCTAGGGTGTTTACGATGCGCTAGAGTATGCGGGATAGCGGTGCTCCAAGCCGCTGACCAAAAGCTCTCCTCAAAGAGCTCAGTTAACCCCTGGGGGCATTTTCTGTCTCCTCATTTTTTTTTTTCTTTTGCCCGGAGTGATCATCTAAAAGACAATTGTGGGGGCACTGGGATGGCTCAGTCGGTTAAGCGTCTGCCTTCAGCTCAGGTCATGCATGATCCCTGGGTCCTGGGATCTAGCCTCACATTGGGCTCTCTGCTCAGCAGGGAGTCTGCTTCTCCCTCTGCCTCTCCCTACCCCCTTGTGCTCTCTCTCTTGCCCTCTCTCTCAAATAAATAAATCTTTAAAAAAGATAAGATCGTGGACTACTTGTTGAGGAAGAGAACTTCACCCCGAAGTCAGGAAGGGACTGACAAGAATCTTTGCGCAACCACCAGGAAGAATCACCTTACAGACCTACCTTGGAAATAAACACCAGGGCTCCTTCTAACGTTAATTGTATATATTTATTATACCCTGCCTACTTCCAAAAAGGATGGGAGGTCGCTCCCAGACGGAGAATAGGGCATGACAGAGTCGCTCACACTCGGGAAGCCCAGGGATGGCAGGTAGCCTAAAGACGCAGGGGAAAGTCTCCCAAAAGCGTGGTCACGAAGACAGAACACCAGCTCCGAGCCTCTTCTCTGCCTTGGCAAAGCTGAATTACACAAAGCCTGGCACGAAGTGATGAAACAAAACAGGCTGGTTTAGGAAGAAAAGCAACCTCTTTGCCAGCCCTAAACTCCTCAGTGAAATTTATGCCAAGAAACTTTCTATAAGGAACACGGCAACAGATCACTCTCCTCAGTCGTGATGAAATACTGAGATATACTTCCTGTGAAAGCTTTCTGTATTTACCCTTAATAAAAAGCAGAGAGGATCAGGTTACCTGGGAAGGCATTTAGGGAGATGCTGCTGTCTAATCACAGACTGCAGGAAGGAGCAGCACACGGAGAAGGCAGAGGGGTGCCGGCTGCCCGCCCAGACCCCAAACCACCATCTTCTCACCTGAGCTGGGGAGCAGACATTTGACAAGATAATGCACTGCCCCCGTTTCTCCCCAGCTTGCCCGACCCATGACACAGGACTTACCCAGCAGAGCACCGAAGAGTGTCTGCCTCCAATGACGAACTGGGTTTTGGTATAACTGAGGTGGAACTGCACTGGGAAGAGCCAGGGCTTTGGAACCAAGGGTAGACTTGGGTCTGGGCCCCAGCCCTGTCATTTACTGTCGGTGTTGCCAAGAGTAAGTCACTCCTTTGTCACCATGCCTGTTTCCTCATCTGTGGAATGGATCTAACAGTCCTTACCTACAAGGTGTTGGTGTTCTCTCAAACACACTGTCACGATCATAGATACAAAAGGCCTTGTGGAGTAGGGGGGAAGACCACCCACGGCAGCAGAAGAGGGAGGTTACGTATCTCCTGCTATGTTCCCAGTGCATTACGGAGTGTCATCACATAGGTTAGGTACAAGGCTTAAAAAAAAAAAAATGGGTTGGGGGGCAGGATATGGCCCCGCTGTAAACATTTAGGATCAGCGGTTGTCCTGTCCTATCGTTCATTCGTTCCTGCACTTTCTGGGGTTTAGATAAAGGCAATGCGGGTCGACACCAGGATCTACAGTTGGCTCCCGAGACCTGCCCCGCTTTGGGATTTGAGGAGACACCTGCCCAGTACGGGTGATCAGAAGCTTGCCGTTAAGTTGAAGACATTCAAGGTGCTTTGAGAACTTGCAGGCTCTGAAAGGCAGGAGGCGGGGCCAGCAAGACGGCCCACAGAAAGGAGAGGACTGGGCAGAGACTGGCAGGTGCCAAGGGAGGGACCAGGGACAGGGAGCAGCTAAGCATCCCTGTGGGACCACCTCACCTGGAAGGCCCTCTTCTGGTCTTCTCCGACCTGCCCTGAGGTGAGGAGGCCAGTGGCGGGCTCCCATCCCTGCGCTGCCTCTGGCTTTGAGCAGACCCCTCTGACCTCTGGGGCTCAGTGTCTTCTGCTGTGAGCCCAGATGAATAACGCCGCCCCACAGGGTGGTTTTGTTCATTGAGTGAAGTGGAGCGAGAGTGTGAACAGCTTCACACACACTAAAGAAAAACGCAGATACTGGCTTTACTGGAATACTCACAAGTCTCAAAGTAGAAGCAGCTTCTCAACCTTCTTGAGGCAAGAGGACTGAATTTAGTGCTGCCCGGAAATTCACCACGGGATCGGCTTGAACTTGGGCAAGGGGCAATCTGTTGTTGTTTCCCTTGCCCTCAGTTCTCAATTCCTTCATGTTCTGAACCATCTGAGGCGCTGGAAGGGGGTGCCACCAAGTGCTCCCTGCTTCTGGTTTTTTTCTGAGCTGGTTCTCCGCTTGGCTCTCATCCTGAGAGGCTGTGGGAATGTGTTGCCACCTGGTGGTCATTGCTGAGCATAGCGCCCCAGCCGGGGCTCCCCAGTAAGCCCGTCAGACACTTGAAGCTGGTGCCGGGAAGCCTCTAGCCGCTAAGACTCTTGCTTGCTGGGTGCCTACAACCTGGACAAAACTTAGAGTTAGCTGAACCCTTCTCTGGACTCTCTGTTAGGGCCTGGAGGCCTCTGACACCTGTGGTGTCGGTGGGGGTCTGGTGGATGGTGTGTTTAATCAGGGAGTTCCCCTTTGCTGAGCAGGATTTCCTGTTGCTCCCAGTGCAGGAACCTTGAACTCTCCCTCCCCCTTGCGCTGGCTCTGAGTGAGCCTCCTGAAATCAGCCTATAAGGCCTCAGGAATCCCTGGTTCCTTCTTGGTCAAACCCATGTGGATCCCTTCCCTAGTATGAAGCCCCCTAGGGACAGCGGCTCCAGATCAGCCCCTGGAGGACGGCTTCTGGAGACCCCAGCCTCCTGCTGCTGGGCTGAGAGCAGGATAAGGAGGGGAACCAGGAGAGGCCGCTTTCTTGGCCATCCCGCTCTTTCTAAGCCTCCCTGCTGCCTAGCAAGCATGAAGCTCTGTAAAAATATAAGCCTTTGGGGAAGTGGTGATGGGGCCAAGAGGAAGTGAACAAACTGGTTTTGGGCAACTCTGCCGACAGACAGCCGTGGAGGCAGTGTGAGCCAGCCCCAAGCAGAAGTCACTGCCTCCCGCCTGCCTGACATCCTGTCTCAGCAGCAGCCTGGGCCAGTTCTCAGTCTCTACAGGTCTCCCCCCTCTCCCCGGGGCTCCTGCTCACATAGCGTCTTGCTGTTGGTGCTGGTTGCTTCCTGGGCTCTCCAGGCTTGTCTGAGAAGCTGCAAAGGAGCAGCTCAACGGCTCTCTGGCCAGCCTGTCACGACATTAAGCAGAACCCCAAGGGCAAGCTTGTCTCCCTGTGGCTGAGCTGTGTCCAGGTGTGTCAGGCCACGGTTTGGGATGGGCGAGGCCTTTCCCCCAGGACTCCAGATGCTTTTCCTGTGGTTTAGCTTGATGGATCTTCCCTGGTCCTCACCTCTTCCACAGATTCCAGGTCCTTTTAGTGAAACTGACACACACGCAGACGCCCCCTTCTTTCAGGCGGGGAAATTCCCTGAGCCACGTCTCCCTTGTAATTTATTTTATTATTAAAAAAATATATTTTTGTCACTCTGGCCCAGTGAAAGATTTTCTTTCTGTCCCAGAGCTTCCCTTGGAGTCCCACCAAGTGGCCCGTTGTATCCTCCCCCTTTTCGGAACTCAGAGCAGGTGCCAGACCTACAAGGCCCCTGTGCTCTCTTCCCACAGTCTTGGTCCCCTTTTCCTTTTCCAGGCGTGAGTTTAGGACGTCTGATGGATAATATGGCATCATCAAGTCCGGGGCTGCCTTGCGCTTGTGAAAGCTTCCCATGGTTGTTCACTACTTGCCCATTCATTTGCTGAAGCCCGGAGCCTGAGTTTGAACGCTGGCTCTGCCACTTCCTGGCTGCGTCACCCGGGGCCAATTACGTCACCTTTTTGAGCCTTAGTTGCCTCTGCTGTGATTATAGTGTCTATTTCATCCTAGTGTTGGATAAAACCATAAAAGCAAAATGTTCAGCACTCTAGATGGTATAAAGGAATGTACTCAACAGGTCCCAGCTGATTTACTGGTCTTCTGTAACCAGTGCCAAGCTGATGCCCTCTGGTTCACTGAGGTGTGTTCATACTCATTCATTCAGCAAAAATATACTTGAGCACCTGCCATCTGCCAGGCACCGTGGTGGGGCTAGAAATGAAAAGTAGAGTTCACTAAGCTTCAGGAGCTTGCAAGATCACAGGGGAGGGGGGCTTATAAACACAACATGGGGAGGGGATGTCTGGGAAGTTCTCTTCGGGGTCCCATCTGAGAACAATCTTGAAGGAAAAGTGCTTGTGTTCTAGATGGACGCGAGGAGAAGGGCTTTCTGAGCTGGGTGCACAGGGGAAAGGAAGTGAAAGCTCAGTGGTGCTTGCGGTTTCGGGGGGAGGGGGCTCCAGGCACCAGGAGGCTGCAGAAGCTGGGAGGCCCCCCATCTCGAAGGGTGGGATATGAGACTCTGCCATTCCAGGGAGGTTGGACTTGATCTGAGGGCTATACGGAGGCTGAGGGGACTTGCATCTGGGTGTGGCTCTGGGGGCTGAGGTGGTCTCTCCCTGAAAGATGAGGGAAGTTACCCAAGAGTAGCTGTGGCATGTCTGTGTGTGTTTGGGGGGTGGGGATGGGGGTAAGCAAGATGGCCATCTGCCCTGGCCTCTCTGTCTTCTTTTCCAGGCTGCCTTCTGGTGCTCCATCTGGAAGGAGATGTTGGCTCAGGGCCCAATCTTAGGCCAAAATGCTAAGTAACTGTGGAAACCTGTCTCCTCATCCCTCCAGTCACCTCCCTGAGCAGGGATGGGCTCAGGCCTGCCGTGCTCATGGAGAGGAAATTTCCAGAGAATTCCCAGGTGGGAAGAGGTGGCTAGGTCAGATGCCCTAAGCATGTCCCCTGCCTCTCCTTTTCCCCCTGGATTATTCTCTCACAGGCTATCCTGTGCCCATCACACTGTTCTTGTCACTGGTGCTGGGTAACAAAGCTCTCTCCTTGGTGTCTCTAACCCAGCTGAGATGGGCTGTTTCCGAAAGAACTCACCTACATCCTAAAGGAGGACGAAAGGGGTAAGAATCTGCAAGCACACCAGTCAGGTTTCCAGCTCCAGCTGTCCAATCCTTCCCCAATGCCTTGGTCCCCTTCCTGTGGCTGGATCCGTGGCTGTCTCTTTCCTGGCCTCTGCCGTCTTACCCTGAACCCAGTTTCTGGCCCATAACCCCACAGAGGCCCCCATCTCTCTCTCTAAGTGCAGGAACTGTCTGTCCTCTGACCAGCTCTCAAACGTGGAGCAAAGCTATGAGGCTGACCTGGAGCGGCCAAGCCCCCCCAGGAATTCACTCCTTCCCTGTCCTTTCACCCCAACCGGGCAACACGACTCGACTCGTCCCTACAGCAGACAGTCTCTCTCTCACATAGGGCTGTTTGGTACTACCCGGTGGCAAGATGCTGAAGGGGAGGGTGCATTTTTTTTTTTTAAGCACGTTATCAAGATTCAGTGATTGCTTTCGGGCGACTTCTTTCAGTAGCACGCAGCCTCCTAGAAATGGCTCTCTGTGACTTCCTTCTCTGAAGCAGAGATAAAGAAAGCAGTTGGAGTAGAAACTTTGATGAGAAGTCATGCTGAGGGCTGGCAAAACTTCCCAAGCTCCCAGGGCGCAGGGATGCGGGCATAGTGAACACTGGAAAATGCCAGAGTGACAGAGATGCGTTTGCTGCGCCTTCACGTCTGGGGCTGGGGGTGGGGGGAGGTTTGCCCAGAGAGAAGCGGCAAGTCGAGAAGGCATGAACCAGGGATTCAGGCTTCAGGGATTCAGGGATGAACAAGGATTCATCCCCAACGGGGATGAGGTGGGGAAGCAGAGGATGACGTGGAAGCCGCAGCCCGAGGCATCTCCCCAAGGCCCTGGAGAGGATGTGAACGGCACTGCCGATAGCGTTGAATTTTCATTTGGGTGCTACGTAGATTGGTATTTAAGGCAAATATTATAAACCCTTCAATCCACAGTGCTGGCTCAGGTCCACCCATCCCTTCCTCTAAATCACCCTTTTGGGCAGGACTGAGACACCCATGAACTTCGTGGACCTTAAGTCCCAATTGCTTGTAAGTGTCTGGTTTCCAGAAGTTGCAGCCCAGGTGAGCGACTTCCAGGAAAGCAGTTTTCTTCCTCTTTTCCAGCAGGTGGTGGGGTGGGGGGGGATCGGGGTGGGGGAGATGGGTGTTATGCCATGTGAGGATGTGCGCCTGTGGCCCTTTCCCTCCTTTCTGCCTGGCCGGTCATCCTTTTGTCCTGTAGTTCCTCAAAGAGGTTTGTCACCGGATGGTTGCTGGGGTGAGGGCATGTGAGATGTTGGTGGGTGTGGGCCCTCCCCCCCCAAGGGAAACGTAGAGTCAGCAGATATGCTTCTGGAAGGTGCTGAATTTTCTGCCCTTCTAAGCAGGGGATCTTAGCTTGTTCCTTTGTCAATGGATCTTTGGTGCAAAAGCTGGGTCCCAGCTGTGTCTGACCAAGAGTCAATCCATGCCGCCCAATTCCCAGGGCTTGCTGCTTTGCACTGTTTTATTCTGTCCAGGCTACTGTAACAGAATACCAAAGACTGGGTGGCTTACAAGCCATAGCAATTTTCAGCTCTGGAGGCTGGAAAGCCCACGATCAAGGTACTGGTAGATCTGGTGTCTGGCGAGAGCCAGCTCCTTGGTTCATGAATGGTTGAAGGGGTGAAGGAGCTCTGTGGGGTGTCTCTTATGAGACACTAATCTTATGCATGAGGGTTCCATCCTCATGACCCAGGCATCTTCCAAAGACCCCATCTCCTAATACTGTCACTTTGAGGCTCAGATCTCAACCTGTAAATTTGGAGTGTGTGTGTGAGGCGGGGAGGGGCGGGGGGACACAATCATTCAATCTGTAGCATGCGCAAAGAAACCGTAAATTCTGGCTAAGACTGCCACCAAATTTTATTTCTTGCTGTGGCTTCTGTTTGCCTCCTTGTCACGCGATCTTTCTGCTATACTAGCAGAAAGCCAGAATTTTCGAGCCTGTGCTTCTACTGCCCTGCCCTGCAGAGCTACACTCCCATCTGGTCCCCAAGTGAATGAATTCTGAGCATTCTCCACGCCGCTCACACCCCCTGGTCTGCTCTTTCCATCTTCTTGCTGAGCGTTCCTGGTCTGTGCTTCCTCTTGGCCCATTTCACTTCCTGAAACAGCCCTGAAGAGTGTTGCTTATCTTGATGGAGATCGAGTGGCCCTCTGGGCGCAGGAGGCAGAGGCCTCGAGCGTGTCTGTCTGGGGAACTAAGAGAAGTGGCACTTTCAGATTCAACCTACATCGAACTGTCCTCCACGCTTCCGATAGCCCAGGGATGTGTGGCCCACAAAGGGGCAGAAAGTGATTGCCCCTGGATGGGCTCTCTCTAAGAAAAGCAGGGGTCTCCCAGGGAGTGTTCCACCAGAGAAGAGAAGGAATGAGTGAGTCGTGATGTTCAGACTGTCGCAGCTGTCCCTGGACCTCTAGCAAGATGCCCGGAGAGAGCTAGGCTCACCGGGCCACACGGATCCTGTCCACACGCCTGTTGCTTGGGAGTCGCCTCAGGGAGGGCAAGATGGCTGTCAACAGCACTGCCCTGTTGATGGCCAACGTCACCTACATAACCATGGAGATTCTCATCGGGCTCTGTGCCATCGTGGGCAACGTGCTGGTCATCTGGGTGGTCAAGCTGAACCCCAGCCTGCAGACCACCACCTTCTATTTCATTGTCTCCCTGGCCCTGGCTGACATCGCCGTTGGGGTGCTGGTCATGCCTTTGGCCATTGTCATCAGCCTGGGCATCACCATCCACTTTTATAACTGCCTTTTCATGACCTGTCTGCTGCTGATCTTCACGCACGCTTCCATCATGTCCCTGCTAGCCATTGCTGTGGACCGATACCTGCGGGTCAAGCTCACAGTCAGGTAGGAGGAGGCAGCGTGGGGCAGTGAGGGGCTGGGACATGGGGCTGCTTCAGTGAAAGCAAATCCAGTCTGGCCTCTGAGCTTGAAAGAGGGCACTAAGCTTCTTTGCACCATTTGGTGTGTGAGCTGGGACTGGAGAACAGCTAAAGATGAGGAAAGCATGATGCATCTTTATTTATTTTTTTTTCTTAGCGTCTCTAGCTTGATGCATCTTTAATTAGTAAAAAAAATGTTCTTGAGTTTTAGAAATGAAAGAAACTTACTAGCTAAAATAAGGAGCAAACAGAGAAGAACAGGAGATTTAAAGATGGTTCTGCTCTTGGCAGATGTAGGTTATTTTAAAGTTACTTTAACTTTGCTTCCTCTTCCAAGTTGAGGAGGGGATCAAGAAAAGTCCTCCATTGCCGAAAGTAGTAGCAACCGTTCCTGGGATGATGTGAACAGAACAGACCGCCAAATGGAGACATCTCAGTCCCCAGGTGTCCTGAACGGCAGTTGGCTTGTAAGCCGCCTCTCTCCTCTTGGGGAAGAGATGTGGAGAGGAAGCTACAGACAAGCTTTTGATACTAAAAAGCCCGGGCTCAAAGCCCAGTTCTTGAGGTCTGAGCTGGGGCAAGTGACTTTTGTGGATTTGGTTCCTTGTCTTTCCACAGCAGTTAAGATACTCTAAACTCGGACTTAACCTCATTTCCATTTTACCTCTGCCGCTTTAAGCTGGTCCGGGTCACTTGCCTGTTTCTTTTTTTCACCTATAAAGTGGGGACAATAATTGCCCCTTCCTCATAAAATCCCACAGTTCACACGTATAAGGCTTTTAGAAAAATGGCTGCGCCCAGTCTGTGCTCACTCCATGGTAGCTGTCACTACTGTTATCCTCAGCCAGTCACCAGCAAGGACATGGGGATTGTTGTAAAACTAGCGTCGGTTTGTTGTGAAATGTGACCGAGATAAAGTCTGAGTACACTGTCAGTACGTAACAAAATCAGTTTCCTTCTTGTAGTCTGTGAGGGATGTTGCCGGGAAGGTGGGCGGGAGGAGGAATGGTGCCTCTCTTTGGAGGAGTCATTTGAGGTCCTGGAAACACTTCAGCCTCAACTCCACACCTCCACAGACCCCCATATATCGAGCAATAAGTGGGGTGCTGGAGCAAATAGAGAAGCAGGGGCAGGCACAGGTGGAGGGCAGCGCAGGAAAGGCAAGAGTTGAACTCATGGCCTGCAGCCCAGCAGCCCAACAAAAACAAGACAGCGCGTGGCTGGAAACGTGCTCTGAGAGCATCTTGGGTAGGTGATCCCAAGAGACTTAGAAAACTCTTACCTTCCACGAACTGAAGAATTCTCAGGCTGGAAGGGTGCCGTGAGTGTGGCAACATATGTCTAAGCCATTCGACATCATATTTCTTTTAAAAAGTCCCCCAGAGAAGTTTGCTGGAACACCAGCTTTCTCTACCCTCATCGCCCCGCTCCCTCCATAAGCAATTCCTACTGGGAACTCACCCATTCTCTTCCATTCAAACAGATACAGGAGGGTCACCACTCAAAGAAGAATATGGTTGGCCCTGGGCCTTTGCTGGCTGGTGTCTTTCCTGGTGGGACTGACGCCCATGTTTGGCTGGAACATGAAACTGACCTCAGAGTATGACCAAAATGTCACCTTCCTTTCCTGCCAGTTCAGTTCTGTCATGAGGATGGACTACATGGTCTACTTCAGCTTCTTCACTTGGATTTTAATCCCTCTGATTGTCATGTGTGCCATCTACCTTGACATATTCTATGTCATCCGGAATAAACTCAATCAGAACTTTTCGAGCTCCAAAGAGACAGGCGCATTTTACGGACGGGAGTTCAAGACAGCCAAGTCTTTGTTTCTGGTTCTCTTCCTATTTGCTTTGTCCTGGCTGCCTTTGTCTATTATCAACTGTATCACCTACTTTCATGGTGAGGTGCCGCAAATCTTTCTGTACTTGGGCATTCTGCTCTCCCATGCTAACTCCATGATGAACCCTATTGTCTATGCTTATAAAATAAAGAAGTTCAAGGAGACCTATCTTTTGATCCTCAAAACCTGTGTGATCTGCCAGTCCTCAGCCTTGGACCCAAGCACTGATCAGACTTCTGAGTAGTTATCCGGGAAAGATGACTCTTCTCTCCATTGACCTTCGGATTCAGTGTCAGTAAATACTTGAGGACCTATCCACCTGAGCCACGGCCTTTCATGTCCTTAATTCCTTCTACTGAGCTGGGAAGCATTTGACTGACTGCCTCCAACTGTACCTCCCCTAACATCCCTTCCTGTAATCCAATTGTTTTCCTGTCTTTCTTCTCTAATTCAATGTTCTCGAAGCCTGACTTGAGGAGAATGTTCTATGGTCACTACTACTTGTGGTTCCTCCTCCCCAAACAGGAGAAGTCATGGAATCCGAAGGATGCCTTGTTGACTTAGTGATGAAAGTTCCTGGTCCCACTGGACATGGGTGTGGTGGTGACTCAGTTCCACTCTTTGTGTCACCAGGCAGAGAAACCACACAGCAGAGGCCGGGGAGATGGCGGGACAGAGTGTCACAAAGGGGCACTGAAACAGCTGAGTTCACCTGCAATTGTGTTTGAGTGAATAAAAGATGACCGCTAACTGTCGTGTAACTCTTTGCTGAAGGTCAAGGTCATTTGGGGTTCACAGACCCAGCTGGCTGCTCTTGCCACTCAAGCTGCTTGCCACTGGGAACCACGCCATGTTCACCTGTTTGAACTCTGGGCCTCTCACCCCTTGCCCTAGAACATCCTGCTCCTTCTTCCTGGGCTGATAGGAGCATTTGCCAACTTCATGAGTTGTTTGTCTATTGTTAAGAGAAGGATCAAAAGAGGCAGAAAAGAGACACGGGATAGCTACTATTTGTGGAGTGCTGTCCATGTGTTAAGCACTTTCCAGACATGAGCTCTTCTGATCCTGACCATCTCTGAGGTCGGTGCCACGATTATTGTCCTGTCCATTTTGCAGAAGGAAAATGGAGGCACAGAGAGGTTAAGTAACTTGTCTATAGTCACACAGTTAACAAGTAAAGTGTAAAGCCGAGATTTAAACTCAGCCCTACCTTTCGGGAGAACCCAAACTCCTCACCACCTATTCTCAGGCACGAAGAAGGACTTGTCACTTGTCCAAAGGCCAAACTCTCGAGTTCACCTAATGGACAATTACCAGATGCATGGATCCAACAATGATTTGTGTGCTCAAAGACTCCTGGATCTTGGGGGGAAGGTTGCCCTAGGTACTGTCACGGATGTCTCATTAATCCAGACACCAGGCAGGGACAGAGTCTCAGTCACACACCTTCAGCACTGAATGTGGCTCCGAAGATTCAAGGGGACATCAGAAGCACTTCATAGTTTACATAATTTACATCCAAATTTGTAACTTCGGACTCTCCCCAAACAATGAATGTTTGAGCCTAATGAGAGCAACAAGATGGGGATTTCAATTAAACCACTTCAAAGAGAAATGTACTTCAGATTTTTTTTTTTTTTAAGTAATTCTTAGCCACTTCTGAAAGTTTATCCTGACGGCAATCTTAGGCCAGAGTCCGATAATCATATTTATCTAGTTAACATTACATTTCATTTCAGTGAAGTTCCTCACTTCTACCCCGCCTCCCGCCCCGTCACCCCAGGAAGAATGAACACTATCTGGGAAGTTTGAAGACTTAAATCTACTTTCCTACTAATGCCAAGCTGAGTTGCTTGCTGACCTGCCCACTTCCCTGCACTGCTCACAATCGTATCTTAAAGGTGAACGACCAGGACTGGTCTCCACTGTCCCTGGAAGTGTGGGAGGCCACTTTCATCTCGTCAGTCTCCCCTTCAACATTTGGGGATCTTTGCTCTCTAAAAATCCAAGCGTGGACCCCAAACCACAATTTCTTTTCCTTAATGGCATCTTGTTGTTTGATTTAAGGCTCCCCCCACAAACCCCGAATTCATTTTTGTGCTTAGTTAAAATTCCCCTTTTGGATGATGCCCTAGGTTTACTGTGAGGCTTCTGGTGACCCTGGTGTGTGCTTCAGCCCAGAAGGCATCTTTGCCCAGTTGGATCCTTGAGGGAAGTGTTGTTTCGTTTTTTCGTCCCAAACAGAAGCACTTCATAGTTTACAAGCAATCTCTGCTGGTTGCTATAGCAACACTTAGCACCTGCTCTTTAAGGAAACCGCCATTAAAGGGACCACTTCCCTCAAAACGAAACAGCGGTCTGTCCTGTGTCATTCGGTGTCATAAGATGAGCCGTAGTCTCTGAGTCTCAGAAAAAAACCTGTTTTACCCTCTCTTCTCCTTTTGTCCTCATCCTCCCCCTTCTCTCTCTCTTTCTTTCTGAAGGCCACTGCTTAGCAAGGCCACTGCTTAGCAAACCCACTGGGGGTTTGCAGGGAGTTGTATTTTTTTTTTTTTTTTTAATTTTGTTTTGGTCAAATGAGAACATCCTGAGCTAAGAGGTTCCACCAGCCCAGAAGAAAGCCTTAACGCGAGAAAGCCTTTTGGAGTGGACTCAGGAAAGATGAACCAAGACTCCCCATGAGGAGCTCTGGTAGAAGTGGCCGAGCTCCACTCCAGAGTTTCAGGCTCAGAGATTAGCATCCCTGCAGCCTCCTGGAGCCCATTTCCTGGCTAGCTCCCTTCCGCAGAGCAGCTGAGGGTGGCTGCAGGATTTTTGTGCTCCAGGAAGAAGGGGAGAAGATTATACCCAGACAAAACTGAAGTTTGCTTCCTCTTCCTCTGTATGAATTCACTGGAACAAAAGCAGATGTTGAGTTTATAGAGTTAATTTTTTTTTTAATCAAGTCTACTGTGGGTAAATGAAGACCAAGTGAGAAAGAGCGAAGGCTACTGCCAAGCTTGCGATGGAAAGAGAGCGGGTGACGGCCACTCGCATTTTGGCAGGGACTCCTAGCGGATTGGGGCAGCTTTCTGGGGGTCACAGGGAGGCTCCGCTGGGCTCTGGCTGGAGGCTGGTGGCTGGGGAAGCTTCGGGAGGGCTCGTGGAAGGGGGTCAGCCTGTGGGATGGGTTAGGAGAGCATATCCGGCTTTCTCTGGTTGGTCCCAAGGTGGAAGCAGGACAAAAATTTGGCAAGCTGTCCATTATTACTAGCTACTTGGGGTTGATTGTCACAGGGATTACCGTTTGGTGTTCTGGACTTTTGCTGGAGATTATGGTCTGATTTCCTACAAATCTGACTTCTGGCAGGCTGGCTGCCCCGGCCAGTTACTGTAGATAAGATGCTGGTTTCCTGGGCCAGAAATTCTGTGCAGAGCTCTATTTTTATAGATGGTCTGGCCATTGTCCATGGGTACATTTAGTTTTTTACAACCAGATGTACATTTTCTAGAGACACTCTGCGCTTAGAGGCCACGCTGGGTATTGTGCGAATGGGAAGACAGCTGCGCATTGCCCTGACTGCTCAGATGACACGGTGTATGCCCCGTCCCCTCGTGAAGTCTGACGTCTCTGTACTTTTGCCAGGTCGTTACTATTGTGGAAGACTTAGCATCAGGTCAGCCTGTTGTACTAGCTGTATGAACCCAGGCAAGATCCTAGGACTGAACCTTGTCATACCCGAGTGTTGTTTGGTTTGTTTTTTTTCCTATTTATGATGGAAAAGTTCAGGCACACAAAAGTGAAGAGGCCAGAATAATGACCCCTCGGATATCTATTATCCTGCTTCAGTAGCGATCAACTTACAGCCCACGTTGTTCCATTTGTGTCCCTCCCCACCTGCCGCACCCTGATTATCTTGACATTTTGGACATCAAATTATTTCATCTGCAAACATTTCAGCTTTTATTTATGAAAGGTATTTTTTAAATGATCACTTGGCTTATTCTTTTTTTTTTTTTTAAAGATTTTATTTATTTACTTGACAGACAGAGATCACAAGTAGGCAGAGAGGCAGGCAGAGAGAGAGGGGGAAGCAGGCTCCCTGCGGAGCAGAGAGCCCGATGTGGGGCTCCATCCCAGGACCCTGGGATCATGACCGGAGCCGAAGGCAGAGGCTTTAACCCACTGAACCACCCAGGTGCCCCATCACTTGGCTTATTCTTATTATCCACTCATCATCTTAAGTTATACATCTAAGGAGTGAAACTTAATTCTACCCTGATGAAGCAGCAATAGAACAAAGAGCACCAAGGAATACTCAGAATGCTAGCAGGCACATGACTCCTTCTCCGTAACTCTGGGCCTCTCTTTTACTTGACAATGTTACCTTTTCATGAGTTGGGCACTTTACTGATATCGGTGCCCAATCCATTTCTCCTTGGGTTGCTACTTTCTTCGGTTTCTTGGTGCTATCTCCAAGCCTTTCCCAGCGTCCATTTGGATGTGGCTTTCTCAGAGATAAGTGATTTTTTTTTTAATTTTTTAAATTTATTTTCAGCGTAACAGTATTCATTGTTTTTGCACCACACCCAGTGCTGCATGCAATCCGTGCCTTCCCCAATACCCACCACCTAGTTCCCCCAACCTCCCACCCCCGCCCCTTCAAAACCCTCAGATTGTTTTTCAGAGTCCATAGTCTCTCATGGTTCACCTCCCCTTCCAATTTCCCTCAACTCCCTTCTCCTCTCTAACTCCCCTTGTCCTCCATGCTATTTGTTATGCTCCACAAATAAGTGAAACCATATGATAATTGACTTTCTCTGCTTGAATTAGAGATAAGTGATTTTTAAAAATACAACCACAGTGTCTGTATGAATGATCAGTTGCTATGTTTTTTATTGATTTTTAAAAAATTTTTTAAAAAGATTTTATTTATTTATTTGACAGAGAGCTCACAAGTAGGCAGAGAGGCAGGCAGAGGGAAAGGAGGAAGCAGGCTCCCCGCTGAGCAGGGAGCCCAATGCAGGGCTCGATCCCAGGACCCTGAGACCATGATCTGAGCCAAAGGCAGAGGCTTAACCCACTGAGCCACTCAGGCACCCCTGATTTTTTTTTTTAAAGGTTTTATCTGTTTACTTATTTATTTGAGAGAAAGAAAGCAAGAGAGGGGAGGGAGAGGAACATGTGGACTTTGCACGGAACATGGAGCCCGACACAGGGCTCAATCCCAGCACCCTGAGACCATGATCCAAGCCAAAATTAAGAACCAGGTGCCCGACTGACTGAGCCACCCAGACACCCCAGTTTTTATTGATTTTCTTGATCACACAGGCCAGCCCTGATTCAGTTAAGGAGGGGACTGAATAATAGCATGAGTGCCAGGAGCCATCTTCGAGGTTGGTTATTTTTTATTTATTTTATTTATTTATTTATTTTTTAAAGGAACTCATAGTTCCACTAGCCTTCTAAAAAAGATTTTATTTGTTTATTTGTTTGAGAAAGAGCGAGTAGGGGGTGGGGAGAGGGAGGGGGAAAGAATCTCAAGCAGACTCCGCACTGAGTGTGGAGCCCAATGCAGGGCTCAACCTCAAAACTCTGAGATCACGACCTGAGCTGGAACCAAGAGTCGGACACTCAGCTGACTGAGCTACCCAGGCGCCCCTCAGAAACTGGCTCTTGATAATGTCATTATCACATCTGAAAAGAACTTAACGATCTCTTAATATCATCAACTAGCCACTGTCTAGACCTTTGGTGAGGATTCAAATATGTTCCATATACTGCAATTTGTCGTTCTTTTCCTAAACCCCTTGTAATCGGCAGATTCCTCCTTCCTCCCTTCTCCTCCGCCCGCCCCTTTTCCCCACCTTGCAGTTTATTTGTTGAACTCACAGAGGTTTGAGAGGAGTCAATGAGGCACAGGTGAAACAGGCATGGGAAACAGGCCTGCCGCTGGACCACATGTGTTACTGAACAACCTGGACACACATCCATGCCCGGCCTTTGACGGGGAGGGCTGTATCTGGGGTGGGGGGTGATAAGTAGTGTTCAGCCTAAATTCACTGGAGGGGTGGTTCTGTAATTCAGACTTTCACAATCAGTGGTCAGCCCTTGAGCCCCAGCAGGAACCAAGAGAAGCTTCTCTTGCTGCAGAGACAGATCTCCTTGATTTGTCCCAGCTCTGCCCCGGGAAGCTCTCAAGAGGTCTGGACGCAGCAGCTGTGGCTGCCGACACCCAAACACCCACGTGTACATGGCTCCATGCTCCAGATGCCAGATGCATCTGTTCCTAACAGCTTCACACTTCACCCCCAACCACATTCCACGAGGGAGGCTTCAGTGTTCACCTGGGAGTCGGGGAAGTTAGCATTATCACCTGGTCCATTGACAGGACAGGCACAGTTGCACACCTGGATGTGTGTAAACACTGATGAGTGTGCTTGTGCTCTTCCAAGTGGGTACAAGGCTTTGTTGCACCAGGGTGCATTTATCCAGAAGGGGAATCTCCACTGCTATTTTGGGAGTGCCAGGAAGCTCACAATTTTTTCCATTGCCTATATTATTATATAAATAAGTTTATTTCCACAAATGGCTTCTCTCTGATAAGGTATGCTTGTGCAGTGCACAACTTGGATAGCTATACATTGCAGCACTGCTTGGATTGACTGGTTGTTTCCTTTGGCCTAGTCTCTTCAAACAGGATAAACCCACTTGAAGCTCAAAGATCTCAATTTCCCTTAATCAGATCCAGGATTCCTGAGACTCCTGGGCATGGTTTGTCATTCCAGTTGAAGGCTGTTCACTTCCTTCCAGTCATGGGGTTCTTCATTCTGCTCTTCTTGACTGTCTTTTCAGGTAAGACAGGGGAAGGAACATCTCTAGCCTCCAAACTTCCCAAACACCTTGCATTTCCTTGCCTTTCCTTCTCCTCTCCTACTTGGAGTGCCGGCTCAAGAGCTCGAACCCCGGCAGGAATGGGATAGGAAAATGAAAGGAGGAGAAAAGAGATCCTGTTCAAATTCATCCTTGTTCTTACCTCTGATAGGAGGGTAGTGAGGGGAGGGAAAAAAATTTTTTAAAAGGAGGGTTGCAAGAAATTTGAAGACCTCAGCTAAAATGTGGGCTCTGTATTCTCTCAGTGTTAAGTTCCCCTTCCCTGTCCCTTCCCCTTCGCCAAAGAGTGTGCAGATGGATAAGGCCGGGACTTTCTGCTGTCTGCCTGTGCCCGAGCCCAGAGGTGAGACCCTGGGGACTGACCTGGTGACCGTGACGGCTGCTGTGCCTCTCCTTGGGTCCCCACCCAGGCCTGTAGAGTGAGCATCACCCCATCTACTTTGTGGGGTGGATAGGAGAATAAAATATCATATCAATTCATATGGGGGGCGTGAACCTGCCATGCAGGCAGGTCCCAGGCAGCGCTTGTGGGGACCTAGCCCACCTCTGGAAGGCTGAGAGACAGGGGGGCCCTGCTGCCCATCTCTGCTCCTTGTTCAGATACTTACCCAGCCATGGTCAAGGGGGATGTGGTGTGCATGACTTCCTCACTACACAACATCCTGACATGACGGTGCTGCCCCTGTAGGCCTTGCACAGAGGAAATGGAAAGTTCTGAGCTCCTAAGAACAGAACCTGACTCCCTCTGCTCTCAGCACTGTGCGGCCGGCAGAAGCCTCTGAACCTTCTCAGGTTTTGAGGGGGCCTCAGTTAAGTAGGGGGCTAGGGGCACAGGATGTGCTCACAGTGAGCCTCGGGTTCTTCAAGCCCCCTGCCAGGCAGTGGTGAGAGGCTGCCTATATCCGTGCAGATGGGGACCCCTCGGGCCAGGCCACAAGACTTGCCTAGGGTTGTGGTAGTAGCTGTCAGGCCTGCCAGAGCCAGCACCACAGACTGGCTGGCTTGAATGACAGAGATTTATTTCTTCCATTTCCGGAGGCTGGAAGTCCGAGATCAAGGTGAAGGCAGGTCTGGTTTCTTCTGAGGCCACTCTCCTTGGCCTTCTTGTTGTGTCGCACATGACTGTCCCTCGGCCTGTTGTGTGTATCCTAAGCTCCTTTCTCATAAGGACACCAGGCAGGTGGCCTTAGGCCCTTTCTAATGACCCCACTGTAACTCAATTACCTCTTAAAAGTCTCAATCCCCAAATAGAGTCATATTCTGAGGTGCAGGAGGCTAACACCTCAACATACGAATTTTAGGGGGACCCTATTTGGCCCCTAATAGTCACTAACCCAAGACAGGCAGAAAAAAAAATCAGCTTCCTGTGCTTTAACTGAGTTTTCTGGGGGATGGATGGCAGGGGCTGCAACATGTTTAAAGGAACAATGATGCATGTGTGTCGTGTGCACGCATGGGTGCACGCTTGCCCGTGTGTGTTTTCACAGATGCTATGGTCATGGATGAAAAGGTCAAGGAGAGCTTTGTGCTGGACACAACTTCTGCCACCTGCAGCTACAATGCCCACTATAAGGACCACCCCAAATTTTGGTGCCGAGGCTACTTCCGGGACTACTGCACCATCATCGCCTTCACGCCCAACAGTACGGACCGTGTGGCCCTGAGGGACACAGGAAGCCAGCTCATCATCACTGTGTCCTGCCTGACCAAGGAGGACGCGGGCTGGTACTGGTGCGGCATCCAGAGGGCCTTTGCCAGGGACGACATGGATTCTACCGAGCTGGTGGTGACTGATAGCTCAGGAGGCCTGGCCAGTGATCTCTGGTCTGGGAAAGGTAAGGAGCCTGTCAGGAGTCCAGTCAGGGATAACCCACAGTCATGCGTGTGTGTTATATGTGGTAACTACTCGTTGAGGCCGGGGAGAACCAAGTCAGGCTCCCCCTAGGTTCTTTGGGGGTAACCTGGTCTCTCCTTCCTTCCGAAGTTGGGTGGTTGCTGATTGTTGGGGATTAGCTTGGAATTCAGGGAAGAGGAGGGTGTGTGGGCTCTGGGGTCCTCTTGGAAGCTCCCTTCCCTCACAGCGATCTGGCTCATGGGATTTGGGAGAGGCTCATGGCAGCTAACAAGTGGAAGGGCTTTGTGCTGCTGGCCAGGAAAAGCTCAAAGGTTGATATTACACATCTGTGCTCCATGGCCAGCCTTGTAGGTCTAGAATCTTGAAGCTCCATTTCTTGAGAGGCAAGTGAGGCTATGAAAAATGACCCAGGTACCCGGATGAGCCCCCTCAGAAATGGTGATGAAGATCACGGCCAAACGGGTCAGGAGTACAGTTTACATGGAGGCTGCTGGGTGGGTGCAGGTTGGACTGGAGCATGTAGGGGAAGGTCTGTCCAAGCCAGTCAACCAGTCTTTTGGGCCAGGGCTGAGTTCTCCAGATGCTCACCAAAATTCTTCTGTCAGTTGTTCAAAGTCTCTTTTCTACATGAGAAAGCCTCTGTCTCGGCAAAGAGCTTAAGGAAAGCACCAGCCTTTCTCTTTTTTCCCTCTGTGTCTTCTCAGTTCTTTCCGTTTCTAGGAGGGAGGTCTTTCTATCATAGCCCAGAGCACAATGCCAGTAGGAAAACAAACCAAGAATTTAAGGAAAGCTGTAGGAAGCCTTCTGGTGCTGGAGAGAGGGTCTTGCTCACACGTGAGCAACTACTCCTTTGTCTAACAAGTATCTTATTCAATGGGTGACATCCTCACACCTAGTGTGTTTCTACTGTATAGTTAGGCTCGGGATGAAAGAGGTCTCACCTAAATGTCTCCTTAGTTTAAGCCCCCACAACCTCCCCAGCTAGATTTGCCAGAGAAGGCAATGTGGGTGGCCATGGCAGAGCTTTTCCCGTTGGGTTTTGGTGGCTGTCAGGAGCACAGTGTGGCAATGATGTCACCTATTGGCTCCTTCCTTAAGGATTGGACTGGCCCTCTTGTGCCTCTGGTGTCCCCTCCCATAGGCTTCAGCCTGGGACTCTCTAACCATGGGCCACTTCCAGTCCACACAGGGCTTTTGTGCAAATCTGGAAAGAGGGTCCCATCTCCAGGTGCAAGGAACCCAGTGACCGGTGGTATATGGCTTGGCGAGCAGAGTGTGAGCTGGATGTCAGCCCCTACTTGTTCCCTCCACTCTCTGCCTCATGCAGGGCACACTTAGGGTGCCTCAGCTTGGGCCAGCATCTGTTCGGAACACTCAGTCTCTGAGGGTTGAGGGAATGACAGCCAGAGACGCAGAGATGCAGAAGGCAAGGGCAGGTCTGGGGACTGGCTCACTAGACCCTCAGCACATTCTTTCTGATGCAGGCCTGTCAGGCAACAAGACCAGAAGCTGCAAGGCATCCAGAGTGGTCCGCAAGACTGATCGCTCCAGGTGAAGACAAACGGGCTATGGGGGTGGCGGGAGGCAGGCAAGGGTGACACAGCATGGAGAAAATCTGTCCTAAGGAGAGAGCAGTGTCTCACATGTGAAAGGCGGGACATGGCGCCCTCAGAAATGGTCCAGAGCATCTTTGGGACTTTTTCTCAGTCTCTGATCTGCTGCTCTCATGTGTGCTTGCCACCTCTCTCTCTGCACTGCTCTTTTCTGTTTCATTTTGGCCATTTCTAGCTCCTGAGCTTATGTCTCCCCTGCTCAAGAGACCAGCCAGTCTTGGCTCTGCCTGTTCCAAGTCTGTTAGTCTCTGAGGAAGGGGCTCAGACCCGCTTTGTCTGCCCACTAGCCCAGGTCCAATCAGTCTTGGGCTGGGGGACAGGAGCACTCTGAAGGGACACGGTGGCAGAGCTCCTGGAACTGGGTGGGGGCGGAGGATGGAGCAGATCCCAGGAAAGGGGATCCTGGGCAGAGAACCGAATTTGAGCGACATGAATTCTGTCGATCTGTGACTCCTTCCAGGATGTCCATTCTCATCATCTGCATACTGATCACAGGCTTGGGGGCCATCTTTATAATCAGTCATTTGTCCAAAAGAAGGAGAAGCCAAAGGAGTAGAAGGGGTAAGTAGTCACTGGGGGGTGGGGATTAAGCAAAATGAAAGGGGCCAAGGAGTAGCCTTCAAATGAGTGAGTGTGACCCTCTTCTTGTTGCCTGGACACATGGAAGTCAATGCAGCCAGCCATGGGCTGGGGGAGATTCTGCTTCAAGGCGACAGAGAGGGTATGGTGGCCGTGGTAAGTGGGACCACTTAGACTAAGGAGGAGGGAGACCTTGAGACGACCACACCATAGGTCCCAGTGTGTGGAAGGTCACCTGCCTCCCCAGCATACAACCTTTGGGAGGTAGACTTACTCTTTGCTTGAAACTTTTGTTTACCTGGGGTGACTGTCAAAGGACCTCTGGGGCCCGTGGGTAAGTAGACATAGAAAAGTCTCCTTGAGAAAGTCCAGAAGTGGAGACGACAGGCCCACGGGCCTCAGCTCTGGTCTTCGGTCACCGGAGGAAGGGCCCTTAAGCTTTGTGCCTCCTTCTGCCCTTGGGTATTACAGGTAAAATCCTCGCTAGAAGCCAGAAAACCAGTCAAGCTTCTTTTGTGATCCCCACACCTCTGGTAAGTTCCCTCCATGGCTCATCCTGCGCCCTGGGCCCCACAGTTACCTGATCTTTAGGGATCCCCTTTCCTAACCAGAGGATAGGAATTTTGTTCAGCAGGGACTATGTGGATCTGCCCACCTTCCCTTTCTCTCTCTCTCTCTTTATTTTTGTTCACCTTTCCTTTGGAGCAGCATCAGAGAAACCAAAATCCTCAAGACCACCATGTGGTGCTTCTTCTAACCTCTCAAGGAGACACAGGATAGGAAGAACACCACATACAAGTGTCACTGTTTGGCTAGTAGGGCTTTTTTTCCCTTTTTTTATGCTCAGAAGTCACAGAAGTATGGTGGGCCACAGAGGGACTGTATACATAGTTACGAGCAGGCTCCCCCCTCCTCTGGGTCTGGAAGTGCAGGAAACAATGCTTCAGAGAATGAGAGTAGACATGTGCATACACACACACACACACACACATACACACACACACACACACACACCTGGAAGCACCTGCTACTGAAACACGGGGTAGAACTGGAGGAATCTGGAATTCAAAGCTAAGACCGAGAGGTCTCATACTCTCCCTGTGATAATTTGGCCCCATGGCAGAGCAGGAGCCCTAAGAAATCAAAGGCCTGGCTCCCTTTTATCCTCTAAGAGCTTTGGGAACTGGTGGAGATGGGGAAGGTAGTTGTGCCCAAGACCCCTCCCTTCAGGACACAATTATACTGTAGGTTTTTGCAAAAACCCAGTGTCACTTCTTCAAGGCATGATCTTGGGTAACTTTTCACTTCTCTGGGCCTGTTTTCTGCTATAGATTGAGGACCCCATTCTCATATTCCCCAGGAGTTTTTAGTCATACATTCACTCTTCTTTCAATGCACGGGGACCATGCTAGGTGTTGGGGATACAAAGGCAAGAAAAAGAAATGGCATCTGGCTTCATAGAACTTATAATGCAGAGTGGGAAGGAGACGAACCATCACTTTTTCACATATGAAAATTGTCAGCATAGATACTCGACAGGAAAGGCACACAGAGTGGTGGAAATTGAGGCAAGGGAATCCAACCCTACTCCATTTGAGCAAGGAGTTGTGTGACCTGTGTTAGCCGTGGCCTGCTTCCTCACACTCAGGCAATTGGAACATGGCAGCTGGAATCAAAGACCCGTCTGGCTTTGATGTTCCTGGGCTCTGCAGGGGTCCAATGGCATTAAATCACCAAAGCTTGGTGAGAGGTGAATGGAAGCCCCATGTGCCAAGCTTCCCTATTGACTGACCGAAGGGCTTTCAAGTAATGACAGCTGATTTCTGCCCTGAGAACAAACTACGGTGTTTAGTCCCCACAAAGCCACCACGAGAGAGTTTGCAACTTCTATGGCAGAAACACGCAGCAGAGGAAGGCAACAGATCTCAACTCGATTTCCTTTTTCTCTTCCCCACAAAATAGACAAGTCACTGAAGCCCTCCTCCTGTGTCCTGACTCCATAGAAAATGGCTCATGCTGAACAGATGTGACTGAAGATTTATTTAGTTTATGAATTAAGTGATGCTACAATAGAGTTGTCATGACAACCGACCCCCACCTTGTGGGGACCGATTGTGATCTCTCAGGTGTACTGCAGGACCCTCTGACTTGCCAGTGATTGCTTGCTGCTAGCTGAGAACAGCAGTCGCAGGTGAAGAAAAGGGGCAAAACCTGGCTCAGGGGGCCAGGAGATCACCTGTGTTTTCTTGGTTCGCCAATAAACTCCTGACTGGTGTTGAATGGACTCTTAGGTATGACTAACTTCTCCTGGGATATCCCTGGAAGTGTGTTTCCAGAAAAGTTTCAAGTACAATATTGCGATATTTATTTCTGCATTGGTATTACCTGCTATCAGAAGAAGGGGTATCGGCCAAACCAGCAGGTGTCAGGTTTTCTTGGGGGAAAGATTGTCCTCTCTGGGACATTGTCTGTGGACTGAATGGATCAGTGGGAAACCAAGGTGTGGTGAGTGAAATATTCAGTCACATCAGGAAGCACAAATCAAGACCGAGGGAGGCATTGGGAGCTGTGGGTACAAGGGAGGCTGTACTGTCCGAAATGCCAGAGCCACCTGCATGTCTGCGCCTTCTGTCCCCATGTGAAGTCTTCCCTGCTATTTCAGAGAGTTCCAGGAGCTCCCCATCACTGCCTCTGCTGCCCTCGTAAAATCCCTGCTCTTCTGGTGTCTTGTAGCGAGGGTGCCATCCAGTCTCAGCACTCAGGATACTAGGCAGCCCGGGGGTCATTGCGGGGGGGGGGAGGGGCAGGGGGCAGAGAGATTGGCTCTTGATCCAATTCCACGCCTGTTCTACAACGTTTAGGTCTAAGCTCTCACAGTGTCTTTCATGAACACGGTCCCTTCAGCTTCTACTCTAACCCCTCCATTGGTAGGGAACTCAGAGCTACTCAATAGCTTGATGGGAAGGGGCAGGGGCGAGGAGACCATACCATTCCTGCCATCTCCCTATCTCCTGTGGCTAGTCCCCCTACCTCCCAGAGTCTCCGATTCAAGAACATCAAAAGTGCTACCTTTTCCCTCAGCCACAGAACAACTCCAGTCCCTCTCTGTGGCCACGTACTAAAGCACAAGTCCACCGGTTCTACAAACAGTGATCCGGTCTCGGCTCCGTGAGGCCATGCTCCTGCCCAAGGCAAGAGAGCAGGCATCAATCTTCCACGACACATGAAGTCATCCACGGTTGTAATGCAGGATTTATATTCCTGTACCTAGAGAACCAGTTCCCCCTCACAATCCTACAGGTTTGTTCTAATTCCACGAATGAGGGTTCCAGAGACTTTTCTTCTTCCCTTCCCTGGCAAAGACCTTTTATATCTATGGTCAATTATTTAACTACTCATTTCACCCTCCAGCAGGACTAGGGGCACACCAGTTTTCATGGGAGGCAGACAAAACCTAAAACTTTGTAAGAGTAGGGTTCTGCTGTTAAAAATAGGAAGCTTCAAGAAAAGAGAGGGAGGGTAATTAACATGATTCTTCATGTCCAAGTAGATGGTCCTAGGATAATGCGTCCTTCTCTGAGAACTGTGGGGCAAGCTCTGGCTCTCAACTGGAAAGCTGACCGGACTTCTAGCTTCAAGGTCGGTAGTGTTGTTTGCTGTCAGGTGAAAGCTAGAGAGGCACTTCCCCAACCACCGACAGAAGAGCCTCTGGTGCCCTCCTGGGGTGGCCACTCTGCTGTGCTGTGGCCTCTTCACAAGACCACATCCCCAACTGTCTTTCTCCTTTGTCCATTCACTCCCACACTGGACCCACCCTTCCGCCATCTTCTCAAAAACCAGCTGTCAGGAGCTTTTCTGGATCGGGTCACCGGACTTGCCCTTGCTAGTTTCTCTGCCACTCTGCCTGCTCTGGGTGGAGCAGCATGGCCTGGAGGCAAGACGCAGGGGACTGCAAGTCAGAGGACTGGATACAAGTGTGGCTCTGCCACCTCTTCAATGGGAGAGACTGGCTACATTATTTGATCTCTTTGAACTTGAATTTCCCAATCTCAGTCTTTAAACATACTGCCTGATGTGCTATCTCAGAGAGATTTGGGGAGGCTGCTTTTCTCCCACTGCCGCTTCCTTGGCTATAGACTAAGCCCCAGTAAGGTAACACTCCTCAAGGATGTCCCATCGGAGGAGTGACCCGTCTGATGGGAGTCCATGGGTCAGAATCTGGGTGAACCTGCTCTGCCCTTCCTCTTCCTTTTTTAACCTTCTGCGTGCAGCTTTCAAAGTATACATGACCTCTTCTGTGACTCCCGGGCACAGCTGAGCCACTGGTTCAGAGGTGGGGAGGGGAGGGGAGGGGATTGTCCCCTTCTCTGCAGCCACGTACATGCCATGTTCTCTAGTGCCAAATGTGTGATGAAGACAGTACTTCTCAGTTGGTTCAGAATCCAGGTGGGGATGGGAGCACCAGGTACCAGGTCCCCTGAAGATCCTCAACAAGGGAAGTGGAGAACTTCAAAAGTTACGAAAGGGCTTTTAAGGGACAATACCTCCTTCCCCTCCCTGCCCCTCAGTACCTCTGTTACCAAGCTCCCTTGGACAGGGGCAGTCAATGGAGACCAGTTAACGGTGTTTTCTTTCAGAGACTAGATACGGACAAATACAGGTGCACACGCACGCGCGCGCGCACACACGCACACACACACACACTCACACACATTCTCTCCTGGACACGAACAGAGCAGGCAGAATTCTGTTTAACAGCTTATGTTTGATATAACTCGGAGATCTTTTTTGTCCTAGAACATAGAGCGTCTTCCCTCTTTTGAATGGCTACATTGTACTCCATTGGCTAGTCCCCTCTCAACAGACACTGGGGGTTTCCTTGATCTTCCACTGTTGCAGAGTTGCGCATAGTGGGAAAACGGGCACACTCTGGAGCCAGCCCACCTGGGTGTGAGCCCCAGAGCCACTGCTCGCTAGCAGTGAGAACTCAGCACATTACTCGGCCCCTCTGGGTCTCCCTTTCTCTTCTAAAATGCGAATAATGACCATTGTAGCCTCCTAGTGTTTTTGTGAGGCTTCCATGAACACATGTTGGGCACTAGGCGTATACTTAGAGTATGAGGAGCCTCACCAAGTTTTAGGCAGTTTGGTGAACACTACAATTTAAACTATGCACAATTTAAACTTTCCACAGGATGTATTTGCAGCTATAGGATTTAAAACTTGGTTAGCTTTTGCCAAATTGCCAACCATATCATTTGAATGTGTGTCTTTGTTCCCCACAGTCCTGCCCGAGTGGTTTGTTAGCAGACTTTGTGAATGTTGCTCATCTCATGGATGGAAAACACCTAACTGTAGTTTTAATTACTATTTCTTTTATTATGAGTAAACTTGAATATCTCTTCATCTATTGAAAATCTACTTACATTTCCCTTTCTGACTAACCCAGACTCATCCTTTGTGCTTTTTTGTTTCATTTTGATTTTCCTACTGAGTTGCTGATTTTTTTTTTTCTGACTGACTTACAGAAGCTCTGAGTATATTAAGAAAATCAGCCCTGTGGCTATGAGATGCTTTGCAAATATTTTCCAGGCTTGGCATTTTGAACAGTATTTTGTAAGTCCAGTTAATCAACTTTTTCTGGTTTATTGGCTTGGGGTCAAACATTCGAGGCAGGGACCACTCGATTCTTAAAGCTCTCCCATATACTCTCCTAGTACTTTTACACTTTTTTTTTTACAGTTAAATTTTTGATGGATCTAGAATTTATTTTGATTTAAGGAGGGAGATGTGGATCTGATCTTATTTTCATCCACATGGCTGTCTACCTGTTGAAACACCTTTTACATATAAACCAATTTCCCCCAAATGATCGGATATGCCATCTTACTCTCAATTTCTTCATGCATATCTATTTCTAGTCTTCTTACTCTATCCCATTTGTTTATTTGCAAACCATGAACACATTTTAATGAGTCATGCTTGATTTAAAAAAAATACTTTTAGTTAGTGGTTAGGGGTAGCCTTCCTATATTCTTTTATTTGCTTCTTTTGATAAAATTTCCTGGATTTGCTTTCTGGTTTATTGTCTACACAGGGTCTTTAGAGTAACCTTACTGAATGAAGAATAATCTTATTGGGGGTGGTGGGGGCGCCTGGGTGGCTCAGTGGGTTAAGTCTTGCCATCGGCTCAGGTCATGATCTTGGGGTCTTGGGACCAAGCCCCACATCGGGCTCTCTGCTCAGTGGGGTAGGCTGCTTCTGCCAGTGTCCCTCCCCCCTGCTCGTGCTTTCTCTCTCTCTCTCTCAAATAAATAAAATCTTAAAAGAAAGAAAGAAAGAAAGAAAGAAAGAAAGAAAGAAAGAAAGAAAGAAAGAAAGAAAATCCTATTGGTGTTTTTACTAGGACTGTCTGTGGAATCATCCATTAGGATTTGGGGGGGTTCACATTTAAATTTTTGGTTCCCATATAATATCACTTTGCATATCTTTTATGGTATAGCAAAGAAGTGGACATCCACATGTGAACAGCGCTTTGTACAAGGAGAACTTCTATTTGTGTAAAACTCTTGGGATGTACAAAGTACCATAGAAGATGACATCTTCCTTATTCTCGAACTAAGAGGTAAACGTTATTAGTACTGTTTTCACGAGGAAGGAGCTACGCTTACCAAAAGAATGCAGCTAGTTGGGGCTGAGGTTGAGACCCGAGCCCCAATCAGTTCTGAGCTTGTTCTGGGGTACCGTCCCCTCTGTTTGGCTTCTGGCTATGGAGGAGTTCTGGATCTCTGGATGTGACAGGACCAGACAAATAAATGATACGTGAGGAGCCAGCACTGCAGACTGGTTGGTTTTATTTGGAACTCCTGCTCACTTGCCCATTAGGCTGGCTTCTCCCAAGCTGGTCAGTGGCACCAAGTGAGCACCCTTTGTGCGCTGAGCTCTGTACCACACACTCTGGAAGAGGACCAGGGAGGCCGTCTCAGCCCTCAAAGGGCTAAGAGGCTGTCCGTCCAAGCAGGAGGGCTGGCAGTGTCTTCTCAGGCCAAGAGAAGCACTCCCCCTCGGTCTTCAAAACCGCCGGCTAACATTTCCAGATCCCACCCAAACAGCTCCAACCAGACCATGCTGTGGTCCAGAATTTGTCCTAAGGGAAAGTGATGAATAAAGATAGAGCCGAGAGTAAGAGGGACCGGCATCAAGCCTCACTGGAAAGGTAGGGGGAGTCTGTCCCTTTGACTGGAGCATAGACAACCGTGTCCAAGGGTGCAGAACGTTTCTCAGTCAGGTGTTCACTCTTTTCTTCCAAGGTTTTGAAAGCTACGCTAGCATAGGTAAGTGCTTCCTCCGGAGATGAAAGCTGCAGAGGAAGAAGGAGGAGGAACGACTGAGTTCAGTTTGGAGGGCGGGGTGTCTTTAAAAGCCAGGGTCTCAGGGGCCTGGGTGGCTCAGTGGGTTAAAGCCTCTGCCTTCAGCTCAGTTCATGATCCCAGGGTCCTGGGATCGAGCCCCACATGGGCTCTCTGCTCTGTGGGGAGCTTGCTTCCCCCACCCCTCTCTGCCTACTTGTGATCTCTGTCTGTCAAATAAATAAATAAAATCTTTAAAAAAAAAAAAAAAAAGAAACATTTAAAAAAAAAAAAAATAAAAAAATAAAAGCCATGGTCTCTGTAGAAGCCCCTTGGAGGATGTGGTCATAGAGGATCAAAGAGATCAGAAGATGCACATGCCCAGGGTCCCCAAAAGAGTGTGATCCTCTTACCTTGGCCGGAGGATCACGGCTGGAGTGACTATCCAAGGGAGGATCCCGGGCCCAGGGACTGGAGTGGCCTGCCACAGGGGCCAGGAAAAAGAGGAACAAGTCTCACCAGTGGGGCGTGGAGGAATGGGAAGCCTCTCTCTGCAGGCTGGGGGGCGAGGTGGGTGTTGGAGGTGGCAAAAGTGGAGGGGTAGGGAGGGCAGAGACAGAAGCCAAGGGTATCAGTTCCCCAGTCTGTGGAGAGGGTGAGCTACCAAGGTTTTACTCCCCCTCAGAGCTAACACCAAGACTTAATTCTCAATGTCAGAGCCAGAAGAGCTGTCCCATCTCTCGGAGACCACTTACATTTTCTGTAGGTCTTCACGATGAGGAAGACAAGGACCAGCAGCAGCAGCGTTAGCAGGACCCCCACAAAAAAGGCCAAGACCAAATGCTGTATGCTGTTTTGGCAAAGAAAGGGAGCAGATGACCCACTGGGCCTTCTGAAGGCCTCTGCTAAAGGCCAGAGGGTCACCATTCCTGCCTGCGGGTCGATCCCTAAAATAGCTTTCACGCTGGCTAGGTGACTTTTACCCACTGCTTTTCAACTTTCTGCTTTGGGGTTCCAGAACTCTCTGAAACCTCAGTGCAAATTGTGAGCTCTTGTCCCCCTCAAAAATCTTCACAAGCCCACCAGTACACACCGTTTGTTGATGAGCTGAGGGGATTCATGGATCTCCTGAGGGATCTCCCTCCCTGGGGCACTCCGGGTTAAGAACCACACTCTAAATATAAAAAACCGATTCATTTTTTTCAACTGTTTCTGGTCCCTTTTCCCCAGCCCTCCCTCCTAAGTCCCATCAGGCAGGGCTGTCAGCACAAAATCCAATGCCATGTAGTGCAAGATGAAATGGGTGGGAGAATGGCTCGCTTACTTGGTGGGCTCCTGGGAGCAGGGTCTGGAGGCAATTGTCGGAGCTGTTGTGCTGAAACTTGGTTTGTCTGTGAGAGAATGAGAAGGGGCTTAGTGCATCTGCCACATCTCATGAATCTTTCCAGCTTAAATTAAGTCTCCAGGTGCCCCACCCTATCCAAGTCACCAGGGGACATACACAATAGAGAGTCCCACTCTGTAAAAGGAGAGAACGGTGTTTCATGTCCTGGATCCTTTAACAAAAGTAGAGCTTTCGGGAGCCTGGGTGGCTCAGTGGGTTAAGCCGCTGCCTTCGGCTCAGGTCAATGATCTCAGGGTCCTGGGGTTGAGTCCTGCATCGGGCTCTCTGCTCAGCAGGGAGCCTGCTTCCCTCTCTCTCTCTCTCTCTCTCTGCCTACTTGTGATCTCTCTCTGTCAAATAAATAAATAAATAAAATCTTTAAAAAATAAAAAGTAGAGCTTTCACTTAAAAACTTAAAAAACAAACAGCTACACCCATGAAAGAGGAGCCTCATTTTTCTGCAGCCCCGTGTGCCCCTTTGACAAATAAACACATCTCCTGTCCCTCCCTCCAAGATTTAATGGACCCCAGGGAAATGTGCTTCCTCAGACATAAGCAGACAATGTCAAGGCCAGGGAGTAGAGAACCAAAAGCAAAACCCAAAACTAGCATTTCCCAAAGTTTTGGGGAACTTGAGCTTGGAAACTGCTGCCTTTTTTTAGTGGTTCCTTTGTTTGCAGGGTGGTTTTTAACAGTGACTAGTCAAAGGCAGCCACAGTGAGTTCTCCCAAGGCCAGTGCCATAAATAGGGGGCCAGTAAGGGAAGTGAACTGCGTTGCCCTAAGCTACCCAGCTGGTCTTGTACTGAGCACACAGACACCCTTTACTCAACTTGGGAGGATAGACTGTTCTCCCTGGTTCCCCTTGACACTCTTCTTGGCATTGGGTAAAATTTGATTCTTCCAACCTCAGAAATGTTGTCCCATTCAGCTCTTCAGTATAGTTACTGGTTAATCCAGTCCATGTTGACTCAGTAGTGAGGCAGGTAATGGTTTCTGCCCTGGACTTACCATTTTTGGGTTCAGGTTTGGAACTCCATCCTCCCATGCTGTCTTCCTGAGAATAAAAAATGTTCCTCTTTGAAAGCTAGAAAGGAAAGGTAGCAGAGGGGTGAACTCTGAGGCTGTGATTTTAATACCAGAGCAGTATCCATGAGAGAGAGGCTAATCATGGTGGGTGTTCTAGTGAGGACAGTGGTCATGGACTTTACATGGTGTGGTTATTATACCTCAGCAAACAGTTCTCAGCTTTGTAGGTCTAGAAATCTGATTTTAGCAGGGCTAAAATTCAATCAGAATTGACTGATTGGCCCAGAACTGACTCATACCAACTAACTCACAGGAGACTGATGTATAAACTGAAATGACCTAAGGAACATGTTGGTGTCACCAGCGCATTCTATCAGAACACATGGGAGAACCATTTAAAACCACAGTTTTGCTTGGCAAACATTGAATTGAACTGAGTATGGGAGAAGATGAGTGGATGATTTTAATACTGAATGTCATAGAGGTCTAATGTATTTGCTTCACTCCTCCCTGGCAGCTGGGTAAACTTTGACCCACTTTCTCGTGAAGGCCCTTCCTCTAGGCTGTTTCAGAATTTTTATTCTGTTCAAGTATTAACTTTCCAAGAGTGTCAGTGTCCTTATCTAGGCTACGGTTCTACTTTTTACGTTAAGTTTTCTGTATTTTCCCTTTTATTTATTTGTATTAAAAAGTGTAAAGTACCTAAGAGCAGCAGAGTAGAATCACCTGAAATCCTACTATCAATTATTATATTAATAATTTTGGAGTATTCCTTTTTAATCTTCCATGCATTTCCTAAAAGCTAGTTGAGACTTCATATCTCCTTTTCTGTTGTTGTTTTTAAGTTTTTTCTTTATCATAAACATCCCTCCCATGCCATTCAAAACTTTCTATAAGCATTTTTAGTGACCATAAGTGTTTCAGTTATAGCTACGTACTATAGCTCACTTAACCAGTTTCTTTGCTGATAAAAATGGTCTCCACTTTTATTTAAATAAAAAAACAAAGACATTTTAGGAAACCACAGTTTGACTTCATATTTAGGCACACCCATGATAAGAATTTTTGGCTCTGTCTATACCTGCTGTATTTTAAGGTAATTTATTTAGATAATAAATGTCATCTATTATTTGTGTTTATTTACTCAGCTTTCAAAAGCGAATCAATTTCCAAGTCCTTGGACATGGGGAGGGTCGGGAGAAGGATAACTAATTGCCATGTACCACTTACAACAGCAATAATAATAAGTGCATTAGACTCGACCAAATAACATAATGTAAGGTAAAGTGCCGACAGGGAAATCTGGTGAGAATTCTGAGACACAAGACTAGGAAGCCCATCATCTACAGCAGAATCATCAGTGGTAACAATTTTTCTAGCATTTTTGCTCCTTTTCTAATTTAAAAGTCAACAGTGCTCTTTGTAGAGCACCATAAAATAGAGACTATTTTTTTAAATATTGAAATATGTGTTTGCCCTAAAATTTATGAATTTATTATGAATTTGCTATGAATTTATATTAAACTTCACCACTGGGGACATAGGAGATAAGAGGATTGTAAGTTTCTGTAAAGTCTTAACCTTCAAATAAGTGGCTCTGAGTTTACAACCATCCCAAAGAAATGCCACCACAGCCACCTTTAAAATTTTGGGGGTCACCCCATATTGAAAGACAAAACCATCACACAGAGCAGCAGGAAAATAAATACTTACAGATCCAGGCCAAGAAATGCAGGAAACACATTTCCATTTGAAAACAATGCCCCAAACATTTGACAGAGCATAAATTAAAATAGAAACAGCACTATATATACTTTTGCACATTTTGTCCAGTACTGGGAGACTCTTAGCAATTGCCACAAAATCCACTAACTACGTGCAGCCACTCAAATACAACCCTTTCCCCACCAAATAAAGTTAAAGAGAAAAAAAAGAGATAGAAACCACTAGAAATTAGATGACATTTCCCTTGCATGAATAGTTATTTCATCTAGATTAAAAGCATGGGGTAAATGCATTTACCTTCTAAGAAAAAGTCCGGTCATAAGATGCCCGTTGTCTAAGACTGAACTTTTCACTTGCTTCCGTGACTACTCCTACTTTTCAGAGATGACGAAATCATGATTTACTGCTACTACCCCATCAAGCTGTGTGTTGCAAAGATCTAGTCTAAACTTGAGGTCAGACTTCCCCTTTGAGCCCATTTTATATATATATGTTTTAATTATTTTTATAACACCATATATTTTTTAATCCCATGAACAGCTTCTCTTATATCTTTTGACACATGAACACTAGAACATGGGGGTTAAGACAAGTGTATTTCTAATTAAGCACTTAACTACCATGCGAGATAAGGTGGAGTTCCCAGCAATATGGCATTATCATTGTCATCAAGCACCTTCAAATATCACTTGTTCTAACCAGAGAGATGAGTTTGATAAGGAGGGACAAAGAGCAGGGTCAAGCAGAGTCAAGTGTAAGGTACTAGCTGGGCAGACATGAAGTGTGCTAGGAGTTATGGAGATCACTGAGGGCGCTCGAGTGGCTCAGTCAGTTAAGCATCTGACTCTTGGTTTCGACTCAGGTCATGTTCTCAGGGTCATGAGATTGAGCCCGTGTGGGGCTCTGTGCTCAGCAAGGAGGATATTCTCTCTCCCTCTCCCTCTGACCCTCCTCCCAGCTCATGCTCTGGCTCTCTCTCTCTCTCTCAAGATAAATAAATAAAATCTTAAAAAAAAAAGAGTTATGGGCAATCCCTTTAGAGTGAAGGTGAGTCATTTCTTTGTAAATATTTATCCATAAAATAATATTAATAAAGTACTCTGCATCTTAAAAGAAGTAGTAAAAAGTAAAGGGAGGATGAATTTAGAATTTAGAAAAATAAACATATGGATTTAGAAATATTATCCAAAAGAGAATTTATGAAAGATTCACTATTACATATTCACAGATATTTAAGAAATTTGGAGCACAGTAATTTCTAAGAACACCATAGAAGTTCTGGTCACTCCACTGTGTTTTGTGTTTGGCTCTGTAAGAAAACCTTGAGAGTGAAATCTGATATTTAAGGATTCAAGAAGTGTGACAAAAGAAAATAATCCCTGAAATTATTATTCTTTTTACAAAAGAATTTGTAATTTATGGAGTTAATGGAAAATAAAGCAAGAATTCTTATGAGGCCAAAGTTATCAGAGGAACAGATTGGATAATCCTCATCAGATTATTCTCTCAGCAACTAAAAGAAACTATTGAAATAGAGAAAAAACACCTTTAACTTGGAATTACTCTCTCTGGATCTCTTAAGAAAGGCATGTTATTTTTTTATGTGGTATTTGAAAACAAGAAACATTCTAAAATTTGAAAAAAGGATTTAAAATATTAATACACTTGCTAAATAAACTGTGTGAATTAGGTGCTATGGATATTTCAGAGAACAAAGCAGAAAATTTTCTCATGGGGCCTATTGTCTAATTGAGAAGAGAAATAAAAAACAAGAAAACAACAGACATTACAGATTGTGTTAAAGGCCATGAGGGACAGAAGCAGATTAAATGGTGGGAGGTCGTTAGATGAGATGGATGAGCAGGGATGGTCTGTCCAAGGAGCAGACACTGAGAACCAGAGGATGGGGAAAAGCTAGGCAGGCAGAGAGCCCCAGAAAGACAGTTTCAGGCAGAGGGCAGAGCAACTCAACAGGCAAGGGAAAAGGAAGAGCTGGCAGAGCTTGTAGAGCTGGTGAAATCAGGCAAGGCTGCATGCTGGTGGACCCAGAGCTGGGGTTCTGGACCATGGATGGGTTTTGGACAGAGGGAGCAGAAAGGAACCACATAGGGCACCCCAGGCCTGGGACTGGTTGCTGGGACTCAGGAGATGTTTACCCAGAGATCAGCATGGTTCAAGAGTGGAGCATTTTTTAAATGTATTAAATTCAATTGTTTAACATATAGTGTATTATTAGTTTCAGAGGTAGAGTTCAGTGATTCATCAGTCTTACATAATAACTCAGTGCTCATTATATCATGTGTCCTCCTTACTGTCCATCACCCAGTCACCCCATCCCCCATCCTCCTCCCCTCCAGCAACCCTCAGTTTTTTTGTATGATTAAGAGTCTCTTATGGCTTGTCCCCCTAATTTTGTCTTATTTTTCCCTCCCTTCCCCTCTGATCCTGTTTTGTTTCTTAAATTCCACATATCAGTGAGACTGTATAATTTTCTTGCTCTGATTGACTTACTTTGCTTAGCATAAAACCCTGTATTTCCATCTACATCATTGCAAATGGCAAGACTTCATTTTTGTGAAGGCTGAGTAGTAGCCTATTGTGTATATATACCACATCTTCTTTATCTCTTCATCTGGCAATGGACATCTGGGCTCTTCCCATAGTTTGGCTATTGTGGACATTGCTGCTATAAACACTGGCATGCAGGTGCCCCTTCAGATCACTAGATTTGTATCTTTGGGGTAAATCACTAGCAGTGCAACTTCTGGGTCATAGGGTAGCTCTACTTTCAACTTTTTGAGAAATCTCCATACTATTTTCCAGAGTGGCTGTGCCAGATTGAATTCCTACCAAAAGCGTAAGAGGGTTTACATTCTCCGTATCTCCAACAACACCTGTCATTTCCTGACTTGTTAATTTTAGCCATTCTGACTGGTGTGAGGTGGTATCTCAATGTGGTTTTGATTTGTATTTCCCGGCTACCAAGTGATGTTGAGCACTTTTTCATGTGTCTGTTAGCCATTTGGATGTCTGTTCATGTCTTCCGCCCATCTCTTGATTGGATTATTTGTTCTTTGGGTGTTGAGTTTGATAAGTTCTTTATAGATTTTGGGTACTAGCCCTTTATCTGATATGTCATTTGCAATTATCTTCTCCCATTCTGTCCGTTGTCTTTTTTTTTAAATTTTTTATAAACATATAATGTATTTTTATCCCCAGGGGTACAGGTCTGTGTACTGCCAGGTTTACACACTTCACAGCACTCACCATAGCACATACCCTCCCCAATGTCCATAACCCCATCCCCCTCTCCCAACCCTCCTCCCCCCAGCAACCCTCAGTTTGTTTTGTGAGATTAAGAGTGACTTATGGTTTGTCTCCCTCCCAATCCCATCTTGTTTCATTTATTCTTCTCCTACTCCCTTAACCCCCCATGTTGCATCTCCACTTCCTCATATCAGGGAGATCATATGATAGTTGTCCTTCTCCAATTGACTTATTTCGCTATGTCTTTTGGTTTTGTTGACTGTTTCCTTTGCTGTGAAGAACCTTCTTATCTTGAAGTCCCAGTGGTTCATTTCTTGCCTTGGTTTCCCTTGCTTTGGAAATGTGTCTAGCAAGAAGTTGCTGCAGCTGAGGTCACAGTGGTTGCTGCCTGTGCTCTTTTCTAGGATTTTGATGGATTCCTGTCTCACAATCCTTTTTGAGTCTATTTTTGTGTATGGTATAAGAAAGTGGTCCAGTTTCTTTCTTCTGCATGTGGCTGTCCAATTTTCCCACCATTTACCGAAGACATTGTCTTTTTTCCATTGGACGTTCTTTCCTGCTTTGTCGAAGATTAGTAGACCTTAGAGCTGAGGGTCCATTTTTGGGTTCTCTATTCTCCATTGATCTATGTGCCTATTTTTGTGCCGAGATGTAAGTGAATTTGAGAGATATCTAGGAGTGGAAGCAAAAACAAGGAAGGGCAAAAGATCGAAGATGTTACCAAAGAGCTGAAGGATGAAGAAGAGCCAGGGAGGGAAACAGTAGTAGCTCAAGACTTAGAGTGAAAATTAATTAATTAATTCAACATTTACTGAGCACCTTCTATGACCCACATGCATTGCCAAGTTCTGGAGAAAGCAGCATAATGAAATACTGTAGATGAAATGCTGATATCTGCACCAGAAGAGTGGGACCCAATGGAGAAAGGGCTAAGCTTACACAATAAGGAGGGAGACTGAGTGTCCTGAGAAGCACCATAGAGGAGATGTTGTATGAGTTGTGTCTTGAAAGATGAATCACATTTTCTAGACAGGCAGAGGAAGGAAGCATATTCCAGGCAGAGGGATTGCGTGAGTAAAACATGCTTTGTCATGTTAGTTACAGTCCAAGAAATGTAAGTATTTTGCCATGGCTGGTGCAGCGGGGAATGAAGGTCAGGTGGGGATGGGAAATGGAAGAGAAAAGGCTGGAGGAAGGAAAAGACCAGGTAATGGAGGACTCTAAACAAACCTTACCTTAGGGGGAATGGAGAAATGGCTGAAGACTGACATGGTCACATTGGGTTTAGGCAACAGAAGGGAGGGGCTAGGCAGTGGGTAGCAAATCCTTTACCATTGCAGAGGTCTGACAAGAGGCAGTGGCTATGAGGAAGAAGAGATGGGGAAGAGAGGTGATGAATCTAGTCATTTACTACTTGTAAGAGGAGGGTATGGGAGAGAGGAGCTCAGGGTAGCTCCCAGATTTCTGCATCGTTATCACTGACTAGTAGTGCCGATATAGAAGTGATATAGAATTGGACAAATAATGTGTTTACTCTTTGACACATTGACTTCAGGGTGTTTGTGCAACATTCAGGCAGAAATGTGGCAAGGGTAACAGGACACACAGATCTAGAGCTCATGAAAGAGATCTAGATTTGTGTGATAAACAGTCCTAGTTCTTGCCCACAACCAATTCTCCTCTCCTTCTGGCCCAGAGTCTCACCTGTGGTTGTGGTGGGGGGTGGTGTTGCATGTTACTTGTTGTGGCCAAAAGACTACGAATGAAAGTGATGTATTCCCTTCGATTTGAAGCATTTAATCACTGAAGTAAGACCTCTTCTGACCCCTTCTGCAGGGTGGTCACGGAGATTTGTGGTGAGAAGGTAAGGTTGCAGGCCCTGAAGCTGGATCACTGTGTCATCATATAGAGGATAGTTTCTCCGGAGGGTCACCTGGACCTATGGTGGATTCTTTATGAGCAAGAAATAAGCTTTTCCACATTACACAAAGATGTGGGGATAGTTTCTGATCTCCCTTAACCTAACCCATCCTGCCTAACGATTTGAGTTATAAGCAAGGAAGTCAGCAGCATACAAGTGATAGTAAAAGCCATGGGAATGGCTAAGACTGTCCACGTAGCCTGTAGAGTGGGAATAAAAATTCATAGGCCAGAACCCTGAGAAACACCAATATTTAGGAGGGAGGCAGACAGTTGTCAGCTAAGGAAACTGAGAGGAAGCAGTGACAGCAAACACAAGCTATTAGAAGCCAGGAAGGAAAGGAAGGAAGGAAAGCGTGGCCGGTAGCACCAGATACTGCCAAGAGGGAGACCCAGTAACATGAGGACTGGAAGGAGTGGACTGGATCTGGAAATGAAGAGATCATGACCCCTTTCTTTGAACACAGCTTAGGGTGTGGCAGTGGCAAAAGAATAAGGCTTCAGTGGGTTGAACGGTGAACACGAATCCCAGGACATAGAACAGACTGGATCTTTAAAAGAGATCCTCTTGTCAAAGAACACCAACCAATGCTGATGAAACATTTTAAACACCAGAATTGAGAAATGCGTGGCTGAACGGGATGCTGGGAATCCTCAAAGGTACAAAGGAAGCATATTGAGTGAGAGCTGGAGCTGGGGTTTGCTCTGGGAACAGCTGCTAATTTTTGTTGACTCAGAGCTAGGGTCGAAAGGCCATGTGCATGAGATCAGGAAACCGAATCTAAAGCCTGCACCAAGGCGGGATTGGGGGGGGGGTGGATTGCATCAGACCCTCTGAAAGGAGAACCACAGTGGGTGGATTAGGAAAAAAGCCACAGATGGACATGTTAAGGATCCTTGTACTAGCTTTCAACAGCAGCATAACAAATGATCACACATTCTGAAACCTAAAAGAGTACACATTTATTATCTCTCAGTGTCTGTGGGTTAGAGGCTTTGGTACTGCTTACCCGGGTTCTCTGCTTAGGGTCTTATCAGAGTGCACTGAGGGCACTGGCTGGAGCCTTGGTTTCATCAGAGGCTTGACTAGGAAAAGATCTACTTCCAAACTCCATTTTTTGCATGAATTCTTCTCCTTGTGGCTGTACGACTGAAGGGCCCTAGCTTCTTACTGCCAGTGTGCCGGGGTCAACCCTCGGGTCCTAGAAGCTGCCTGCCGTTCCCCACCTGTGGTCCTATTCATAGGTAGTTCACAACATGCCAGTCTGCTTCTTTGAGGCCAGCAGGAGAGTCTCGCCAGGCTGCCAGGATGGTGGTCTACAGTGTAATGTAGCAGTGGGAGTGACTTCTCATCACCTGTGCCACATAAAATAACCCAATGGAGGGAGTGGCAACACATCTCCTTTGGTATATTGTATCATTAGATGCAAGTCACAGAGTCCATCATTGCTCAGGGGAAGGGATTTTACTGGGGTGACACCAGGGCAGACACTGGGGGGCACTGCAGAACTCTGCCTGTCACACTGGCTTATTCCAGTCTTGGCTCTGGGCAGAGGACAAAGAGAAAAACAAAACAACTTTTGAGGATTCTCTAACCACAAACCTGACTTCAGGAAGTTTGGGGCCAGATTTTGTACTCCTTGCGCCTCTGTATCTTCCGTTTTTTGTCATTCATTTCACAATAGTTTCTAATTTCTTCTTTGATGCATGGATTGCTTAGAAATGTATTTCCTAATTTCAAAATACACATTGATTTCCTTATCATTTGGTTAACTTTTAAGCACAACTGCTCTGTGATCAACAAAAAATATTATGCATGATTTCAATCCTTCAAAATCTGTTGAAGCATGCATTATGCAATATTACATGGTCAATTTTTATATACTATCTTTTTTTCCCCCAGATTTGTTTATCTATTTGAGTGAGAAAGAGAGCTTGACAAGGAGGGAAAGAGGGAGAGGGAAAGATCATCTCAAGCAGACTCTGCACTCAGTGGAGCCCTACACAGGGCTCGGTCTCACAACCCTGAGATCACGACCTGAGCCGAAACCAAGAGTCAGAGGCTTCAGTGACTCTGAGCCACCCAGGGGCCCTTTGAATGCTATTTCATATGTACTTGAGAAGACTGTGTAGCCTGTGGTTATTGGCAGTAGCATTCTATATGTCTCTATTAAGTACAGTTTGTTGTTCTGTCCAAATTCTATATCCTAACTGCTTACTAATTTTTTAGTCATGGATGTGATTATGTATTTGTCTACTTCTACATAAAAAATATTTTAATCTCCCAAGAGCTTATCTTTACACTTATCTTAGGTCTACTCACGTATTTAACAGCTGTTTTTCTTCCTTTTCCCGTTTCTGGCATTTTCTATGGGATCATTTTCCTTGTCTTAAGGATACCTTTTAGTCTTTCAGTGAAGTGCTGCTGGTTGTTAACTCATTTAGTTCTTTCAAAATCTTTATTTCTCTTCCATTCTTAAAAGATATTAAAAAAAAAAAAAAAAGATATTTTAATGCCATAGAATCCTGGTTGGTTATTTCCTCCCCGTATATCGACCATTTCGTGTCATGATTTTCTGGCTGTGAGCTCTTTTAAGTACTGCCTCTGCTTCATTTTCTTTGGGGATTCCAACTACGTATTAGACCTTGTTGTATCTTCTCTCCTACTCTCCATTTGGTATTTCTCATTTTTTTTTTGTCTCTCTCTCCTTCCTTCTAGATATTCTAAGTTATTTCCAGTTCATAATTGTTCCTTTCACCATGGTCTAATCTGCTATTGACAAGAGCCAACTGAGCTAATTTTTCTATATATTTTTTTCAGTTCTAGAATTTATATTCTTCAAATTTTGTTTCTTTAAATGTATGCTCAGTTCTCTGTCAACATTTTCAAACTTGACTTTTATCTGCTTTAATACAGTAAGCATAGTTTATGGCTTAATATTTAGTTTTTGCTTCCAGTATCTTATCTTCTAATCATCTGATTATCTTTTACTGTAAAACTGGGTTTGAAAAATCATTTGTAGAAATATAAGACTAGGGTCATGTTTTATTCCTCTAAACCAGGTTTCTTGTATTGCTTTTGCCAAGAACCTGGGGCCACCAGCAATCTGGGATCACCTTAATCCAAGTTCAGGGCTGAGTGTTCATGGAGTCATCCACTCACAGCAGGGCACTGGCCATGGAAGGGCTGGTTTTTTGGTCTTCACCTTTATTTCCAAGTACAGCTGACTGTGTGTGTTGGTGGTGGGAAGTGGTGATATTTACTCGGCTTCCCTCCTCAGTGGGTCCTGGACTCCATCCTTCATTTCTCTGGGAATAGCCACTATTCTGTGAAGTCACTGAAAGAATAGTTTAGTCTTTTGGCCATCTCTCTCAGATTGGCAAATGCTTCCAGGGCATTAAGTGGGCCCGAGTGCTAAACTCACCTCTCTGAATTTCCACTGTCTCTCAGTCCTTGGCCTGATGATGTCTCATTAACTCTTGGTGCTTTAATATTCTTTTTTTTTTTTTTAACTTTTTAAAAAAATTTTATTTATTTATTTGACAGATGGAGATTACAAGTAGGCAGAAAAGCAGGCAGAGAGAGAGAGGAGGAAGCAGGCTCCCTGCTGAGCAGACAGCCCAATGTGGGGTTCGATCCCAGGATCCTGGGATCACAACCCGAGCCGAATGCAGAGGCTTTAACCCACTGAGCCACCCAGGCGCCCCAGTGCTTTAATATTCTTAAGATATGTCTTATATCTCACTCAGATGTTAAAAAATTTCTTCAGTTGGACAGTCTGAGTTACCTAATCTACCATTACCAGAAGCAAATGTTACAAGATTTTGCATTTTGATTGCATTTTAACCTCAACCAACAAAGTTCCAGGAATCCACATCTTAATTTTATTTCTTCAACAACAAATAGAAAATATAAGCAAGGTACATTTTATAATACTAATAAAGAATAGAGAGTTTTTAGAATAAATGTTATAAAAGAGGTACCAGACCTTAACAGAGAACATCAAAAAACTTTAATGGAAAACACTTAAGATCTAATACATGGAGAAACATAACCCTTAATTTAATTACTTCCTTTAGTGTCGTTTATCTTGTTCCTCTATCTCCTGTAGTTCCTGGAAACTGGAATTTACATCTTAAGCCTTGACAGATTCAAGTTCATTATTTTTGGCTAGATTACATCGTAGGTGACATTGTCTACTTTATATTTAATCACATCAGGAAACATTTCTGGGTTATCTTACCATGAGGGATGTTAAGAATAACCACCGAATTAGGGTGATTGACTTGACTGGAATGGTCTTCAGATTATTATTTATCATTGATAATAATTTGTTTTCTTGCTCAGTATAAAACAACAAAAGAATCTAACATTTCCTTTTTTCATTGACAATGTAATTGATTTCTTTTGCTAATACAAAAATACTTCAAATTCAACTGGACTTTTTCATATCACGTACTTAAGAAATAATCATGATACTCTCATCTGCAGATTGCCCAGCCAGCCAATCACCATGCAGCCCATTGGTAGGTCCCCAACCACATCTACTGCATAGAAATACATTTCTGATAATTTGGAGGTAGAGATTTGGAGCCAGGGTCTGGAGTTTTGCCTCTAGGACCCCTGCTTGCCTTATCACCTCCTCTTTGAGTTGACACCATACTGCTTGGGCATGGGTAAACAAATTCCTCCAGCACATCCATGGCCCCTGGCCCAACAGAAGCAGCACGTGCTCTACAACTGGGCACCATTGCTTATGTCCAGGTGGCAAAACCCTCTCTTGGCAATGTGTCAGTGTTGCTGAATGCAGGACGTCAGTCATCCGGTTCTCTGGTTCTGGGGACTGTGGAGCCTGTTCTTAGACTCTGCTCAGACCAAGTGGCCTAATGAGGAGCCCCAGATGAAGCTGTTCTCAGCCTGAAATCGTTGGCCTGAGGGTCAGCACCCCTGCCCCACATATTAAGTAGTATCTCCTGGCATATTAGCCATCTGTGGCAACCTGTCTGGGAAGCTCGGAGTTTGTGCAAAGCGTGCACACTGGAACAGTTCAGACGTGTGAAAAACAGCAAAGAAAGGGTGGCCAAAGCGGAATCAACAGGGAGAGTGGTGGTCATGAGGTCAGAGAGATTGCTAGGGACCAGATCATATAGTACCTTGTAAATAAGATAAGGATCAGATTCTATTCTAAATGTGATGGAGCATTACAAAGTTTTAGGCAGGGGAGTGATAGGATTCAACTTACATTTTATAAAGCTCACTTTGGCTGCAGAGAATTGTTAAAAGGATGCAAGTGTACGACAGAGAATTGTAGTAGTCCAAGTGAAACATGGCAGCTTGGATTAGGCAGTGGTAGGAGTGGACATATTTGTGATAATTTTTGAGTAGAAGTAAACAAGACCTGCTGATGGACTGGGTAGAAAAGTGAAAGCGTGGGGCTCCTGGGTGACTCAATTGACTAAGCATCTGCCTTTGGCTCAGGTCATGATCCCAGGATCCTGGAATCGAGCCCCACATCGTCACTGTCAGGCTCCCTGCTCAATAGGGAGTTGGCTTCGTCTGCTTTCCTCCACCTCCCCCCTGTCCTCTGCTTGCGACTGCTCTCTGTCATAAGTAAAATCTTTAAAAAAAACGAACAGTGGGGGGCACCTGGGTGGCTCAGTGGTTTAAGCCTCTGCCTTCAGCTCAGGTCATGGTCTCAAGGTCCTGGGATCGAGCCCCGCATTGGGCTCTCCGCTCGGCGGGGAGCCTGCTTCCCCCTCTCTCTCTGCCTGCCTCTCTGCCTACTGTGACCTACCCCTCTCTCTCTCTCTCTCTCTCTTTCTAAAAAAAAAAAAAAAAAAAACGAACAGTGAAAAGGGCTAAGGTAGACTCCTAGTTTTTTGGGCTGGCCAACTTGGGTGAAAGGTAGTGCCATTATGGGATGGAGAAGACTTAGGAAGAGCAGGGTAGGGGTGGACACTAAGAGATCTATTTTTAACTTACATTTGAGATGTCTTTAAGGAATCCAACAGGTGTGTAGACAATACAAGTGAGGGTGAGTAATGTTCTGGAAATTATACTATGTAGGTCTATTTCCTCACTGCTTCTCAATCCTTTACCACAACCGTATCTATCTTTTGCGCTGCTATTCAACCAAAACTACTCTAAGGGCCACCAGAGACTTTCTGCTATTAACTCTAATGTGCACTTTGAGTCCTCTTAATCTCCCTGAAAAAGTGGCTCTTCTGACACAGAACTCTCCACAGTCTTGATTTCTTGACACTGCTCTCTCCTGGTTTTTCTCCAATAACTGGCTATTCCTTCTTTTGCGTAATCCTCTCCATTTCGAAAACACTGATATTCTTTCATGGCTCTATACTTACTTATACTCTTTCCTGAGTCACGGTGAAAAACAGTGCCTCCCATTCTCTTCTCTTTCAGGCTATAACTTCTCCTTCAAGAAAGCTATAACTCACATTGATTGTTCCTTTCTTCCATTATCTGCACACTCAAGTCCCATTAACGTTGCCTTTAGTGTTTCTCAATTACCTCCTTTCCAACCACACTGACGAGGCCTTCAGTTGAGGTCTTCAATGTCTTTTGGCTAGAATGATCCTGCCGCTGAGCAAGCTTTGCCTCTCTCCAAACTGTCTTCTTCTGTTGACAGTACCTTTTCTGAAACAAAAATCTAGTTGTCATTCCTTTGCTTAAAACCTTTTACTGGCTCCCCAGTCCTCAGAACAAAATCTAACTGCTAAACAGAACATTTAAGGACCCTAATATAACTCCTATTTGTATTTCACTTGAGTAACTTAAGATTTAAAAATGTTACTCTCTTACATTAGCTTCCCCACAATCATGAATGCTACTCCTTCTTTCTGGACCCAACCCCTGACTCTTGTGGCTAACTTTCTCTTTCAAACGCCAGCTCAGCCTTCCCTTTCTCACCTGTCACCTTTCTGCTCTCTCCATTTCACTGGATGTTCACTGACTTCTTGGGATTAGATTTTTGCTTTCAGTATTATTCATCCAGGTTGACTTTTATTAATAGGCTAGTTATTGTGGTGGTTTGTAATGTGTCGAGTGGGTTACACGAAATTACTTTCCAGAATTCTCTTCCCTGAATATTTCTGTTAGAGTGAGCAATCGATCCCTCAGCAAGTTTATAGAGCAGATGTGAAGCAGCAACTATTTAGGAGCTCATATGTGTGGTTGGTGATCTGTGGCTCCCAGGTGTTAACTGGCCTACAACTTCCCAGCCTTTCCCTGGAGCACTCTTTAGCTTTTCTAACCTTTGGCCACGGTATGTGTGAAAAAGGACCCAGGCTTTTCTGGAAGTCATACCATCAAAGTCCGAGGTAGTAAAAATGACAAGGGTTTTGGTCTGTGGTTGCGATTTCTACCTGTTCCTGTGTCTCCCACTTTACAGCCATCTTTCCCTCTTCCCTGCCTACTCTTGGACTTTGAGCTCCTACATCAGAAACAAAGGTTAACAGCTCAGAGAGCCATGCTTAAGTAGCTCCCACAACAGTGCCAAGTCAAATTCCGTACAAACCTCTATCCTAGTAGTTCTGCTTCTCCGACTAAACGCTGACTGATAGTTCTATAAAAGGAAAATGAGGCTAGTGAAACTACCTGAAGTGGTACTTGCCATTATATTCTCAAAGCACCCGTGCTAAAGTCTCTATTGTTCACATACTCTTACTGCCTTTTCTAGATTTTTAACTTTCTGAGAGGGAATTTTATCTCTGTATGATCAGTGAAGAATGGTGCTTAGCACAAACTAGGTACTTATAAATCCTTTGTTAAACAAATAATTTGGAGCACCTCTGCCAACCGTAGCAAAATCTCTTTAATAACAATAAAGATGTCAATCTGATTTCTGTAGCAGACGAATACATTAGCTACCAATAAATACTGACCCTACATCGGCTGTTACATAAATTAAAATCCTAGAAGTCAGAGAAAATAGCAGTTACTCAAATGGTACACATTTTCAAATATTTCCTATTATGTAAGTTGCCCTTTGTTTATAAGTACATCCCTAAATAAGTATGGGAGAATTAAATGCAAACAAGCCTATGGGGGCATGTGGGTGGCTCAGTGGGTTCAGCCTCTGCCTTCAGCTCAGGTCATCATCTCAGGGTCCTGGGATCGAATCCTGCATCCGGCTCTCTGCTCGGCAGGAGCCTGCTTCCTCCTCTCTCCCCCTTTGCCTGCCTCTCTGCCTCCTTGTGATCTCTCTGTGTCAAATAAATAAATAAATATATTTTTTAAAAAATTAAAAAAAACAAAAACAAAACAAGCCTATGGAAGGGCAGAATTTTTTGACATATCTGCTGGACTCTTTAGGTTAATTTTATGACACATTGGGTCCATAATATATTCTATAGACATACTAAAATAATAAAGCCAATGTGATTTGATACACATTTCCTTTAGTTATTTTAATAATAAAAAGCTTTAAATTTCCTGTAACTTGTCAGTAGCCAGAAATAGCTTACCACTAAAACATCAGTTCAGGGGTGCCTGGGTGGCTCAGTGGGTTAAAGCCTCTGTCTTCAGCTCAGGTCATGATCCCAGGGTCCTGGGATCGAGCCCCACATCGGGCTCTCTCTCAGCAGGGAGCCTGCTTTCTCTTCTCTCCCCTCTCTCTGCCTGCCTCTCTGCCTACTTGTGCTGTCAAATAAATAAATAAAATATTAAATAAATAAATAAAACATCAGTTCAACGATGCGTTCAATTTTTAGCCATATGATGTTAAAATATTTCAGAATATTATGCAACCTGAAAAACCTAGTTTCAACTATCACTTACACAGTGCAAGATGGTAGAATTAATTACAGATTTAAACTATAGCTTGGTAATCGTTAGCCACCAACAAGTTTTATTAAAAGCAAACTGCTCATTCAAAAGTGATCATGGAAGGATGAAAAACATCTCGTTCACCAACAGATTGTTTTAATTCTCTCACTATAGAAACAAACTTTTCATTTTTAGAGAAGGTTAAGTGTAACTTCAGTAGACAGCAATACAGAAAGATTCTGTCACATGGACTAGTTTCTCCAGTCAATTGCTTCTAGCTGTCTCCACTGGGATAGATGCATTTACAGAACTGGCTGTGCTTGAGCCTTCTTTGCAAGCAGCTTTAGATCTGCAATGCACTTGGCGATTGTCTCCTTTTCCTATGATAAGGAAAGAGAACTCTAGTTAGACCTCTCCAAATAACAGAAGTACGTATAAATATTCTAATTCTAAATGACAGTTCCTGTTACAAGATCTTGAGGTTCCTACAGACTCTCAAGATGACATGACAGACTACTACAAATTTTTTACGTATCAAGGGGGGGATGCAATTTATTCTAAGCAAATCCAGGGAATTAGTTAAAATCTCCCAGCTCACAGTTTTTATGAGTGAAATCTATGTAGAATTTGAAGCCAGGCACTCCTATAACCACGTGCCACTTGTTAGCTTGTATAGCTAAAAGCTGCATGAAAAACAGCAACCTAACAATAACACAGAAATGTTAAGAATAAAAATTTTATCTTTTTTCTTTAGTGTTTTCCCCATTTCTTAATTATGTTATTTTTATGTAAGACAATTTACTGAAAAAAAAAAAAAAAATCACTAAATGTTGGTAGACTCTGTTCTTCTAGTCCCTGATGGATATATAGAAAATGATCAGAAATGCCTATATATTCCATATATTTGGGAAAGAAGCAATCAAGTCCTAATAAAAAAAAGTAATATAACCTTTAAAAAGGAAAACAAATTAAGGCAAGTAATAAAAAAACATTTCTTTTCTGTTCAAGAGCAACAATGTAAGCAGCTGGGAAGAGGAAACAGAGTAGAGATCGTGGAATTAGGGAATGGAAGGGACTCAGAAATAGTTTTATCCAGTCTGCTGTACAGAGAAATGAACTATGTTGGTTAGCGTTTCCCACGTGATGGAACTCGAGTACAAGTGTGCCACCATCAGTGTTCCCAATTATCTGCCACTGTCTCCGACTGTGAGAGACCCTGTGGAGACCACACTCTGAGGAAGAGGAAAGCCACCAATGTAGCTGTGCAGTGTCTTCCACGTTACCACTACCCACAATGAACCAGGGCAACCCCAGCATCTCTAGGCTAAAGACTCCTTGACAGCTACTCCTATCCCAAGAGAGCAACAGCAGGGGCCGATTAAGAGAAACCAATACAACTCCAGAAGCTTCTGGACGCCACGTACCTGCTGTGCAGAGATGCTCTGCACCACATGCTTCTCCACCCAGTTTATCATGTGCTCTTGTTCCTTTCGACGCATCATGTTCTGCACAGAGATGTGATAGTCCAGGCGATTCTTCACCTCCCTGTATACCCTGTGCAGCCGCTCCCGGTAAGTAAGCTCCAGTGCCATAGCAATGTTATTCTGAAGCAAAATTCAGAACCAATGAAATACTTGGCATCACTGAAGGATCACTTCCACTCTGTGGATTCTGTGATTAGATTACCTCACCACTTTCTTGTATTTTATGATGAATTATTTTATTTAACATGAACAGATAAGAGATGAATGTGGTAAATAAATTCTAATAGCATATGGCAAAAATATACTTAGAAGTACATACAGTGAGTTTCCTCTCATCCACCCACAGGCCACCGTCTTCCTGTATTTCTTGTATTCTCTCCCAAAAATATTCAGTAAACAAAATACAGGTATAGGCAGGCATGCACACATACCCACACACACATATCACTTTTACTAATTGTGACATCTAGACCCACCACAATTTTAAGTTACCCTGAATTCTACTACACTGGTGTCCCATAATTCAGAGTTCATTTAGCTAAACTCTATTAATACATTACACTGCTTCCAATTTTTTCTACCAGAAATAATGCTGCAACTGTTCTGTATGTCTTTTCACTTATGTGTAAATACTTGCTGTAAATGGAGTGGCTGAATGGCTAAGTTGGTTAAGCGTCTGCCTTCCGCACAGGTCATGCTGGGATCTAGCCCCCTGCTGGGCTCCCTGCTCAGTGGGGTGTCTGCTTCTCCCTCTCCCCTCCCGCTCCTGCTCTCTTTCTTTCTCTAATAAATAAAATCTTTAAAATAAGTAAAAAACAAAGTTAACAAAAAAAATACTTGCTGTAATAATAACAGTACTCAATATAGTACCTACTATATTCTAAAAACTGTGTCAATTCAGCTAAGTCTTATAATCATACTATTGGATAGTTGCTATTATTATATCCACTTTACAGCAAAGAAACTGAAGCAGAAGCTAAGGAACTCACCGAAAGTCACGGAGGTAATAAACTGTGAAGCCAAAATCTGAATACAAGGAGCCAGGCTATAAAGCCTATGCTCTTAAACTATGATTAATACTGTCACATTCCACAAAGCTGAACTACACTTCATTCTCCTACCAGTAACACAAATGCCTATTACTTCAAACCCTAACCAATGATAATTAAACCTTTTACTCTCTATTCTCATAAGCGGAAAAAACAGGAATTTTAATGTCATTATCTAAGAACATGTACATATTCAGAAACCACTTACATTTATTTATTTATGAATGGTCTGTGCCCTATGCCTAGTTTTCTACTGGGATGTTGGTCTCTCCTAAGGTAACTACCCTTTTGTGTCAGATGGAAAAAACATATTCTTCCCAGTTTGTCGTTTAACTTAGTGTATGATTATTTTTACATGTAAAACTTTCATGAGATCCATTTAACAACTTTTCCTCTTATAGTTTCCGGGTTTTTAAAATTTTTATTTTTTTTCTCTCCCAAGTTTTATTTAAATTCCAGTTTTTTAACATACAGTGTAATATTAGTTTCAGTATAGAATACAGTGATTCAACACTTCCATACAACACCCAATGCTCATTGTAGCAGGTGCATTCCTTCATTCCCATCAACCATTTCATCCAGCCCCCACCCACCACCCCTCTGTGACCATTAGTTTGTTATCTATAGTTAAGAATCTGTTTCTTGGTTTGCCTCTTTTTTTTCCCCCCATGCTCATTTGTTTTGTTTCTTAAATTCCATGAGTGAAATCATACGGTATTTTTCTTTTTCTGATTTATTTAACTTAGCATAATACTCTCTAGCTCCATCCATATTGTTGCAAATGGCAAGGTTTCATTCCTTCTGAGGGCTCAGCAATACTCTATTGGTTGTGTGTGTGTGTGTGTGTGTGTGTGTGTGTGTGTGTGTACACACACATCTTGATCCATGGACTTCATAAAAATTGAGGTGTAATTTAAAGTTTTTATAAACTGAGGTATAATTTCAGGTGTTTAACATAGATTCAGTATTTCAAATACACTGTGAGACGACCACCACAGTAAGCCTAGTTAACATCTGTCACCATTAAGTTTGTGGATTTTTTAATCTTTATTAGAAAGGCTTTGTCAACTCCAAAGGTATTTTTTTTGTGTGTGTGTTCTCTTTTTCTACCTTACGACTTCATTTCTTAAAAAGATCTTTAATTCATTTGGAATTTATTTTAGTAGAAAGTGAAAGGTAGGAAACCAAAGCTGTGTCTACACAGGTGCCAATTCTCTCCCCTCTACAACGGAACTGCCACATCTACACTGCGTTAGCGTTCTCAGCATTTAAATGGATCTCTAGATCTTCTCCTCTACTGTGCCACACTGACTTTCCATTCATGCACTGCACCACACTATTTACAACTCCTTATAATTTTATAATGGATTTTCATATTTGGCAAGACTGTTTATTACTTCTCTTTTTCAAAATATTCCTGGATAGTCTTTCTTTCTTTTTTTAACTAATAATCAATGTGTCCAAGTCCCAACATCCCCTCCCTCCAGGCCATTAGTTATTTTCCTTCTAGAAATGCGTTAAATGTAAAGATTAAAGTAGGGAGAACTGATGTCTTTATAACACTGAGCCTTCCAATCTAAGAACAGGACTCTTAGACCTTTATACCTCACAAGCATTGTTATGTTTTTTGAAGGAAAAACTGTGCACATTTCTACTGAAGTTTACTCAAGGCATCTTTTCCTATACAGTTTATCTTCTTCCAGTGTACTGCCTAACTGACTGCTATTTGTATATGAAGGGTACAGATTTCGCTTATCAGATATTAACGGTGTACCTAGACACCTGACTGAATTTGGTTATTATTTTAATAATTATGTCGATACTCTTGAATCCAGCTACTATCTCCAGGAAAATATCGATTTAACAACAGTGACAGGGATGTTGTTATCTTCCAGTCTGTAATGAGAATCTTTACAGGTTTGCCTGTTTTAATCTCAAGGAGGCCCTTAATACCTCTAAGTACATTTCTTTAGTCCATTCATCCTCCTGGTCTTTTTTCTCCTACATCTCTGGTATCTCCTCGACTACTTTCTCTCTCAGCACATGACCTTCATCCTAGTTCACCAAGAAAAAGGGAGCAGTAAAAGAGCTTCTACAAACTTCTCACACCATGTAAACCAGTCTGAACCCATACTTGTGTACTTTGCCTTCCTTCTGTAACTGCGGCGGAGCTGTCGATGCCAGCCCTGCCACCTGCACGTTATACTCCAAGCCCTCTGGCCTACTGAAGGGCATTACTGCAGCAAACCTCCCTTTTTTCTGCATCAATTTTTCTCTCCTTTTATCAGACACTAACATGTAACTATACTTTCCATCCTTTAAAAAAAAGCTCTTGATTCCTATATCCTCCCCTCCTAGCAACTAATTCCTTTTCCTACCATTACAGTAAAACTCCTTGACAATTTTGACAGTTGTCTATACTGACTCCAATTTCCTCCCTTCCACGTTTTCTTCAACCAACTCCCATTACTTCCTGAAACAGACCTGACCAAGGTTATCAAGAACTTCCATGTTGCTAAATCCATGGCAAATTTGTAAGCCCTCTATTTCCTGACCATAACTAGGATGACTACTCACTGGAACTGTCCTTGTTTTCACTGGTTCTTCCCCACCACGTCTTATAACTTTAAGTACAACCTGTCAGCTTATGACTCCCAAATCTCCAGCCTGGAATTCTGGACTTCTCATAAATTCCAAACTCCTATATCCAATGGTCTACACCTAACAACTCTACTTCACTAACTTGTAGGCATTTCAAGCCAATGCTACAAGACCAAAGGCTATTTGCATCAAGGCAAGTGAGATCGTGTTACTCCTCTGCTTAAAGCTTCAATGACTTTTTTACTCAGAGGGAAGATCACAGTCCACAGAGAAGGCTGTAAGACTTGACCCAATCTAGCCCCTGACCACTCTCTAATTTCCTTTCTCCTCCTCACCCATTCTGCTTCAACTACACTGGTCTCCTTACTACTCCTTGACTATACCAAATAAATTTCCAGGTTTAGGGCCCTTACAATTTTTCCTCACTCTGCTACAATACTTTTTCCCCACCAGTCCACAGAGCTTCCACCAATACTTCTTCAGAAATCTGTTCAAGTAACAAATTAGTGGCCTTTCTAGACTGCCCATTAAAAGTAACTCCCTTCTTCTAAAATCTCTTTTCCTTTCCTAGTTTGTTGTTCTACACAGCACTCATTATCACTGACATTCCTATCTGCTCAATTATTTTCTATCCTCTCAGCCCCTGGCTAGAAGGCAGACTTCATGAAAACAGACTTTTCTTTTATTCCCAAACACCTGCCTCTGACCACAGTCTCTATACAGGAAAAGCTCAATTGAGTCATTAAATATTTCATAAATAAGTAAAAAGGTAAAGACTACCATATGATTCTTATTAAAGAGATACATCTTGAAAAGTCAGATTTTGTGTGTATATATCATGTATGAGATAGGAAGCATTCTCTGGTTGAAACCTAAATATATATGGAGAGGTTTTAAAGTGCCTGAGGTTTTCAAACATTTATGTGCTTAAGAATCTTTAGGGATCAGTTTTAAAAATATCGATTCTTAGGTAGCTTCTAACAGTGTTTCTGAGCACACAAGTCTTGGCCTGGGTCCATAAACCTGCACCAAAGAGGACTGATACATGTGATACTAAGACCACACTAAGAAATACTGGCCTAGATCTTTACTATTTCAGATACTTTACCGTAGCATCTCACTTTTCATTTCATATGCACTTCTGTAACATAAAATTTCAATATAAGGGCATCTCACTGTAAATATCAGGATAAAGCAGGGGCTCAAAGTAAATAACAATGTGATTGTTAAACAAAAATACTTGAGCATTTTCCTAAAAATCTTTCAGAAATGAAGTATTTTAGAATCTAATGATGTCCTGACCATGGTAAAAAGCTTCACAGTTATCTGAATTTGCTTTGTGAACTGGAATGTAAGGTCTCAGACTTCCTCATAGCAAGCAAACCTGAGTATTTCACCTATGGCCCTAGACAGTATCATTTTTTAGTCAGCTATAATTTAATGGCTACTTTCCTTCTGTGTGGATCCAAAATATGTTCTTTTATAGCTTTTATTCTAATTTTAGAGTAACTATTTATCTACTTGGTAGATATTAAACACCTAAATAGCTGTAATTGCCAAGCCCCACCTGAATCTCATTTCTAAATAAACTATGCTCAAGATATTCAACCATTCCTCTTAAAATTCTAATTTTTGTCTTAAATGCACAAAAATGAGTAACTTTATTTTCCTTAGAAGGTTCTGAAACCTACCCTCTGGACATCAAAAAGATAATGGCGCTTGTCAACCAATGCCTGCTGTGACTTCTCCATATCAATCGCATCCTGGATCTGTTTGATGGAAGCCTGTTTCGCCTCTTCTAGTTGGGCAATTTTTTGCTGCAATTATTTTACAAAAAAGATCAGCAAAAGCATTAAGGGCAATAAAAACAGCTTCATTCTATGCTTTCTCAAAGTTATATTCCTCATTTGTGAAAACACTCATGAAGAAGCGTATACACATACAGGCAGAAATGCACAAATCCTTAAAAAATAATTGCTAATAGCTATGCCATATCTTGTTGAATGAACACAACTATGGAAAAACTGGACAAAGTTTTATAGATTTAAAAAAATCTCAAATTAGTAACCAACATTAACACTCTATAATTTTAATCATTGCAATTAGATTCATTTCTATATGCTTGTCCCCTAACATTAACATCAGAAACATCACTTGATGGTACTGATGCTTTTAATACCATCTAAAATGAGAAATCAGGTTTGCAGTGCTTACCTCATTGAGTTTATCAGCAAATTCTCCAATAGAGGCACCGTATTTTTTAGCTACAAAGATAAGCAACCCTATTGTTGATATGGCAGAGAAGGTCTCTGCAGTAATCACATATATTTCTTTGGACAGAAAATACAGGATAAGTCCAGTTCCAAGCACATACGGTCCTGAAAAAAGGAAAAGTTATTTTATGATGGATATACTATATCTGAAAGGAAAGACAGAAAGTTCTACATTTTGGGGTGCCTGAGTGGCTCAGTGGGTTAAAGCCTCTGCCTTCGGCTCAGGTCATGATCCCAGGGTCCTGGGATCAAGCCCGACATTGGGTTCTCTGCTCAGCGGGGAGCCTGTTTCCCTTCCTCTCTCTCTCTGCCTACTTGTGATCTCTGTCAAATAAATAAAATCTTTAAAAAAAAAAAAAAAGTCCTACATTTGATTAGTTGAAGGTGTTATGTAATGATTCAGAGTAGCTGGATTTATAAATAACCCTGCACTGAGGAGCAGCATGGTAGGGTGGAAAAAAAACAAGGATCTGGACTCCAGGAAATCTGGCTCTGCAACACAGAAGAAACTAAGCAAGTATCTCTGAGGTTTAGTTTCCTCATCTGTAAAATGCGAATAGTACTTTCTTCACAGGATGGAAGAAGCTGAGAAATAAGGTATGCAGAGTGCCTGGCATGACAGATTAAGTCATTTGTGCAGCAAAATATACTATAATGGGAACACTGGTCAGGATAAAATTTATCCATTCCTGCCTACCTGACGCTGGAAATGAGCAAGCAAGAAAACAAACAAAAAAACCCTAACAGAAAGTAGTATATATGTAAAAGGATGAATTCGATATCAGGATTCTCAATTCCTACAATGCCTAATTATAATGCTTCAAATATAACTATCTTCTTTAACCAGGCTGTGAGCTCTGAAAGGACACCATGATGTTGTGCCTCAGAAGATATTGGCAAAGACAAAACTGTTCCCTAAAGGGCAGCATTGTACAGTGTTTCTGAGCAACACAAGTACCAAAGGATGTTACGATGTATTACAGGAATAAAAAGCATTAACAGTTTCAAACGTATTTTATCCAGTTTTCCATAAAAAGTTTCAACAGCTCTTTTTTAAATTTGCCTCCATTACATAAACTTTAAAATTTGAACATAAATTAAAAATTTTAACTGTGAACTTGCAAAAAAAGCCTATCATAGGTAACTTTTTTTTTTTTTTTTTATCTTCTTTGGGGATCTGAGGACCCTAATGTTTCTTGCAATTTCAGTTACAGAAATGTTCTTTTCGGCCACTCCCTGGAGGGTTAAAAAAAACAGACAACAACCACCTTGGTTTCCAGTGTTTCCTAGTCATAGCAGTAGTTGGAGCAAGAAAGGCAATGGATGCCATAAAAGAATACTAAATTGGAGAACCTGGATTTAAGTCCAACCCAGTCACCAAAGAGAGGCTAAATCTCAGCAAATTCTTTATTTTCTAGTTATTCTTGGTAATAAAAATCTCTTACAGGACTGCTGTGAGGATTAAATACTGTAAGTGAAGGCAGATTGCATTATAAAAAATGTAAGATTTCAGAATAGTGTATGCCTTCTTAAAAGGGAAAAAAACTGGGGCGCCTGGGTGGCTCAGTGGGTTAAGCCTCTGCCTCCGGCTCAGGTCATGATCTCAGGGTCCTGGATCGAGCCCCGCATAGGGCTCTCTCCTTGGTGGGGAGCCTGCTTCTCCCTCTCTCTCTTCCTGCCTCTCTGCCTACTTGTGATCTCTGTCAAATAAATAAAATCTTAAAAAAAAAAACACAAAACCATCTGCCTTAAAAAAAAAAAAGGGCAAAAAACTGATAAATATGGTTCAATTTCTGTTTTCTACTTATATATACAATATAATAACCTCTACTGTCTTACCTAGCTTTAACCCATAGCTCTTTCCACTACCTGACAATGTATCATACAGTTACTCATTTCTTTATTGTCCATCCTATGACAGAACATGTGTTCTGTGATGGCAGCCACCACAGCTCGCCACTGTATGCACAGAAGAGTACCTGGCACAGAGCAGGCATTCAGTGGATGTGTGTACCAACAAATGGAGACAATGTTATAAAATCAAGTTAAGATCCCAACCACTTTACTTCATAGACAAGTTAGGGCAACCAAGTCACAACTGTTCCACTGAATTACTTCCACAATTTACTGCTGACTTCATTTTTGTGTGTAAGTGGAAGAGGTAAGAGACCACTAAAATCCTACGTAAACATAAGCTATACCACCTAAACGTACTATCAAACACGGGGCAAATGCTTACCTGTTACGCCAGTTTTGGGATAAAGGAACTGAAAGAATTCTTCGGGAATCAGGCCTAAACGAACTTTTCCTCCATGCTCAGGAAGAGGTGGTACAGGGGCAAGACTTGGCTGCCCTGTGTGGAAGATCCTTGTTGCCTGCAATACCCTACGGGTAGCAATTAGATAAAATTAAAGGCTATTCTGCAGGTCTAGGTCATCTGTCTAGCACTTTATATGTTTATTATTAGAATTACAATATATAAGAATGTAGACTTTGCAGACAGATTATCTGGGTTCAAGTCCTACACCAGTCACTTGAGCGAGTAGATGAAGCTTCTGTAATTGCAGCTTTCTCTAGGTAAAATGGGAATAAAGAATATGATTTTATAGGTGCTGGGAGGATTTTAGGTAAAGTGCTTCGAATGGTGCTAAGCATACAATAAAGTTCTATGTAAGCAATTAGCTATTATGTATCCACTGTGTTGTGAGCACCCTGATGGCCAGAACTCCGACCTTTTTGAGTATAATCTGTGATGGGGTGCTAACTAGCCAGTGTGAAACAGGCCTTTCCAGTGTTGGGTAGCTCTACTTATGTTCTGAGATGCTGTGTATATACTTGACACCTCTATCCATTAGTTCTAATTTTATTATTCTATGTAACATACACAACGCCCGTGATGTGGGTTTCTCTCACAATCCTGACTGTCCACAAGGAGCTGTCTGGTTTTGTTCACTACAATAAGGTATACAGAACATAATTACTCTAACTACAGCTTCACCAATTCATTCATTCTACAAATAAGTATTGAGAACTTGCTAATTACTGAGCTTGAATTATTGTACTATTACTGTGGATTTGTAAACTATTTGCATAGTCCAATAGCCCAAGACTGCATTTTTCGTAGTTACAGCACAGTGACAGTTCATTAAAATTCTGATGAAATAAAACCCTCTAGTCTTTTTTACATATGCTGTCAAGCTCAGCCTCCTTCAAATTTTCAGTATGTTTTTGTCCCACACATCCCCACTCTACCTCGATCCCTTCAAAGTCTAAGAATTTATATCACTTCATTCATTTTGGTTTGATTCTTTTAGCTTCTGAAGATTATTTCTGCCTCCTAATATATTAGCTAGCCCACCAAGTTTTGTAATTTAGGAATCATGCTCAAGATTCTTTCATTTAGGGGCGCCTGGGTGGCTCAGTGGGTTGAAGCCTCTGCCTTCGGCTCAGGTCATGATCTCAAGGTCCTGGGATCGAGGCCCGCATCGGGCTCTCTGCTCAGTTGGGAGCCTGCTTCCTCCTCTCTCTCTGCCTGCTTCTCTGCCTACTTGTGATCTTGGTCTGTCAAATAAATAAATAAAATCTTAAAAAAAAAAAAAAAAAGATTCTTTCATTTAAATCAGGGTTTCTCAACCTCATCACTATAGACAATTTTTGTTATAATGGAAAGCTGTTGTGTACACTGTAGTGATCAGCAGTATCTCCATGGCCTTTATGCCACTAAATGCCAGTCAGCATCCCCCCCCCAACCCAGTGGTGACAACCAAAAATGTCTTCAGACATTGCCAAATGTCCCCTGGAGGGCAATACTGTTCTGGAATGAGAACCACTGATTTATTTATTCAATTTTTTTTTCTTTTCATTTTTTAAAGATTTTTATTTATTTGACAGAGAGATAGGGAGAGAGGGAACACAAAATGGGGGAGCAGGAGAGGGAAAAGCAGGCCTCCTGTCCAGCAGGGAGCCCAATGTGGGGCTCAATCCCAGTGCCCCAGGATCATGACCTGAGCCAAAGGCAGATGCTCAATTATTTTTATAAAGATTTTAATTTATTTGACAGAGAAAGAGAGAACACAAGCAGGGGGAGTGGCAGGCAGAGGGACAGGGAGGAGCAGGCTCCCTGCTGAGGAGGGAGCCTGATGTAGGGCTGGATCCTAGGACCCCAGGATCATGACCAGAGACAAAGGCAGACACTTAACCCACTGAACCACCCAGGCACACCTTTTTTATTTTTAAGTAGGTTCCATGCCCAATGTGGAGCCCAACGTGGGGCTGGAACTCAAGACCCTGAGTTGAGACAGAAGCTGAGATCAAGAACCGGATGCTCAACCAACTGAGCTACCCAGGTGCTCCAAGAACCACTGATTTAAATCAAAGAACTAGAGAACTTGCTTTAGGCCAACTCAAATCCTCTCCCAAACTGGCTGTCGTAGTTCAAGCCCTGATCATCTCTTGCCTAAATACTTAATCCAAAACCTGGTATTCCCACTTCTCAACAAATACCCCTTTAAACCTAGCCCCTCTACACTAGTGCCAATGTTTTTAAAATGCAAAGTTGACTTTAAAGCTCTTCAACAGGCTCTCCTGCCTACAGGAAACAAACTCCTTAACATAGTATACATGACAGCTGTCAGATTCTAAATCCTCCTCTTTCTTCATTCTCTTATCCTCTAGCCATATGGAACTACTTATAGAGCTCTCAAGAACAAACAAACAAAAAAACCCAAACACATGCCTCATGCTGCTCCTTCTGCCTGAAATGACTTTCACTAAATGGCTGCTAAGCCCAACCAGCCTTCAAAGCATCTCAAGCATATCCTTTTAAGTAAAGGTCTCCCCAGTCTTACATTCATTCACCCTTATGGCAGGTGCTGAGAGCATAGCAACGAGCAGACAAGTCCCAGCCTTCACATTCTAGTGGGGTAGTGGAAAGTGTTAGTGTGTACGTCTATACACAACTTCAGGCAGCTGAAAGTCTATGAAGAAAAATAGGGTAAGGTAGGCGCTAAGAAGCAATGAATGGTACAAGTCTTTTTTGATGTGAGGTCTGATGACATCTAAGTCAATGACCTGGGGGAAAAAGAGGAGAGCAAGTACAAAGATTCTGAGCAACAATAAGCTTTTCACAGCAACAGCAAGGAAGCCCGCATGGCTAGAGAGTGAAGCCAAAAAGAGAATATAAGGAGATAAATTAAGAGGTAGGAGGAGATCAATTCATGTTGGGCCTTCTGGGTTATGTTAACTTTGGATTTTATTTCAGTGAGACAAGGAGCTCTGGAGGGTTTTGTTGGTGTTGGGAGCTCATGTAATCCCTACAGCTACTAGGAAAATGGGCTATAATGGGACAAGAACAGAGACGCTAGGAGACTAGTTAAGAGGCTGCTGAAACAGACCAGGAGAAAGTTGACAGTGGTTCATACTTCAGTAGTACTGGTAGTGGAAGAGTGGTTACAAGTCCATATATAATTTGGAGGAAGAGCCTTGCTGATGTATTAGATATGGAATGTGAAACAAGAGAAATTGAGTATGTTCCTCTTATCTTATATATGTAATTATTTTGTTTATGACTTCTATTAAAATTGTTTACCTGTATGTATGGAATCTTTTTTCTCTGCTAAGTTGGAAGCGACTGTAGTCTCACTTTACTGCACACACAAAAATTAATTACAAATGAATTAAAAGCCATTTTTTTCAAGGCAAAAATAGTTGTCAAATTTTGTCAAGATTTAGGTCTAAGTCTGGAAGCAAAAAGACAAAGTCCAAAGAAAACTAACATGATTTATGAAACATTAATAACAGATGTCAACACTGAGCACATACTATATATCCAGTGCTGCTTTTAGAGTTTTGCAGGAATTAAGTCACTTAGTTCTCCTAACCATAATGCACTATTTATTATCTTCATTTTGCAGAGGAGGAAACAGCTGGTACGTGGAGGAACCAGGTGTAACTCTAGCTTTACAGTCTTTGCTCTAAACCACTACTATCTATAGCTGCTCCTCTCGGAGACTGAGCTCCAGGGAACGCAAGTTAGCCTTACTCATTTTTCTATCTTTTGTTATGTAAGTGGCAAGACAAGATTGACTGAATCAATGAATTTCTCTGACTCTTACGATCTGGCAGTAAAAGTCGGAATATGGGAGAGAGACTAAAAACAACATGCTTCAATATTTTATTTAATAAAACTTGCTTCTGGGTATGCAATCTAGAAATTCCGATTCCCGCGGCTCCGCCGCCTTGGCAGCTAAGTCCAGACGAAGGTCACAAGGGAAAGGGGCGGGGCTTAGAAGACACCCAAACCAGCTTCCAGTTTAGTTAGAACACATCACATACCCTCTTAGTCTTTGCCAGAAGATGACCAGACAACGTTCCCGGCAGTTTCAATGAAGCTTTAAGCCTTTCAAAATTACCTAAAGAAGGGTAATTTCGGGCCTAAAGCTAAGACGGGGTTACACAGAAGTGAAATGAAGTGATAAAACAAGGACGAAGGGGGGTATTACACCCCTCTTACTTACCCTGGACCGAGAAGGGCTGCGTTCTTCAGACAGGGGGCTGCACATAAACAACACGCAGGTCAGCAAGGTCAAGGTGAAATCCGGTCTGTCCCTTCCTCGTCCCCGCGAAGCTCGCCCACTAAGGCCATGCACCTCTCTCTCCAGTACCCCGAGACCCCCACGCGCGCCCCTTGCGAGCGGCGTAATTAATTCCCCACTCAGGCCCAAGTCTTGCCGCGCCTTTCTACACCCCCTTTCCTCCCACTTCCTCCAGTCACCCTGACACACTCCTTTGCAGTCACTCTGATGGCCCCGACCAAGGTCTAGATTTCTCACCCGCTGCAGCGGCCGCAGAAAAAACCACCCGGGACAGCATGGTCAAAACAGTTCGCACAGTAAGCTCTGCGTCCCAGTGACCCGGACAAGACACTCTGTCAGGGGCGGGAGCAAGATGGTCGCTCACAAGTCTCGCGAGAAGAGAACATTGTGCCCTCTGTCCACTGACTTTGCCTCGTATTGTTTTTCTCGCGATAAGACGCGCGGAAGGCGGAGAACTTTTTGCCAGAGGGCCGCTGCCGACCGCGGAATGGAAACTGTAGAAGCAATTCTCGCGAGATGTAGAGTGGCTGGAGCCTGTGGAGAGGGGCGGAGGCCCAGAGGGGCACCACGTGGGGCTGTGGGTGCCGTATCTTGGGCGGGCTTCCAGTTTGGGTCTAGGTTGGAGCTGGAGCCGTGGAGATGCGGAAGGAAACCCCGCCCCCCTTAGTGCCCCCGGCGGTCCGAGAGTGGAACCTTCCCCCTAATGCGCCCGCTTGTATGGAACGGCAGTTGGAGGCTGCGCGGTATCGGTCCGGTGAGCCGAGATCCTGGGCCTGGGGGCTCTCTCACCCTGGCTCGGGTTGCCCTTTCCCGGGACTGGCCTTTCCAGCCCGCCCCCGCCCCGCATGCCTTCCCGACCCCTGCCTCGCGTCTCTTAATTCAGTCCCCACCCTTGCCCCGGGTTCCTGAGCTCAGATCCAGACTCGGCCCGCGTGCTGGTCTGTGCGGTCACCATGGAGACGAGCCCTTTCACTCCTCCCGCGCTGACAGCTTGTACTTCCTTTAGATGGGGCTCTCCTGCTCGGGGCCTCCAGCCTGAGTGGCCGCTGCTGGGCTGGCTCCCTCTGGCTGTTCAAGGACCCTTGTGCCGCCCCCAACGAAGGCTTCTGCTCCGCTGGAGTCCAGACGGAGGCCGGAGTGGCTGACCTCACTTGGGTTGGGGACAGAGGTATCCTAGTGGCTTCCGATTCAGGTGAGTCACTTTCTCCACAACCCCACAGGTGGAATGGACGATGGGGTACAGATCGAACCGGGTTCAATCTTTAATTTCCCATACTCAGTGCTTGGGGGAGCTTGAGGGTGTTGGCCCGAAGGAGAGCTCTTGTATAGCGGCAAAATAACGTTTCCGAGATTCCAAATTGCCTCATGGGAATTTCTAACAAAATTAGGAAGTGAATTGGAACCATTTTTCTTCCCTATAACCTTCCCAGTATCACCCCCTCAACCCAGACCAAGGATGATCTTGATCTTAAAGATGATGCTTAGGTCAGTCTGTGCTGTCTCTTTCCATTTCCTCCCATTTTCTTCTTTTTAAATGTCTTCGTTCTGCTTTGTTTGTTCTGAAAGTCACGTTCAGCAATGGAGTCTTTGGAGTTTTAAAAAAAAATCAGTATTTGGATATCGGCAGGCATTGCATGGAAGGATAAGTGGGACGTTAAAGGCTGAATCTCTCGGACAGTTGAGCTTGAGCACTACCTACTTAAGACAACTTTTGGAGGGTTCGCTGTACTTAACCTGTCACTGTGCAAGACATTCAGTTATTCAAAAAATTTCTAATTCAAACCATATACAGGGCATTTATTCAAATTGTTCAACAAATACTAATGTCCAAGCAATTGGAAAGATTTAACCACACCAGACCATATGCTACACAGATTGTTGAGACTTTATCCTTGTCTCTTGGGACTTATTTTCCAGTGTTTTCTCAAAGAAGCCAGATAATGGATTTTGCCAGCCATTCCATCTTTCCCTGTCTTCCTAGAAGCTTTCCCTGCTTAACTGTCTGGACTGTTATTAAGAAAACAGTAATGCCAGTGTAAAGCCAGATGGCTTGGAAATAAGCTAAATCCTCTAGTAAGAATGGACTTTGCTTTTATAGTAATAGGTTACTTTTTAAGTTTAGTGACCGTGGACTCACTTGAATCCTAGAAGTGACTTACTGTATTAGTGTAACCCACACTCATTTTCCTCAACCTTCTCCACACTCCCAACAGGTGCTGTTGAATTGTGGGAGCTGGATGAGAACGAGACACTCATTGTCAGCAAGTTCTGCAAGTATGAGCATGATGACATTGTGTCTGCAGTCAGTGTCCTGAGCTCTGGCACACAAGCTGTCAGCGGTAGCAAAGACTTCTGGTGGGTGCTTGTGCTCATTGCTTCTGCATCGTAGACCTCTTTTGGGTGTCTTTACTCTCCTGTTAGCCTCATTGAGTAATGTTTTGGGTGTGCTGTAAGAACACGGTTATTAATTATGACATATCTACAACATTTCTAGAGATACAAAAATCCATTGTGAATAGGGCTTAGCAGAAGCCCAGTAGTCAATGACATAGGTCATGTCAGTTAAAGGAAGTTCTTATTTGAACACGTGTTTTTATGTAGATACTCCAGGTCAAAATTAAGAATCTCTTTCCTTTTGCTTCTTAGCATCAAGGTTTGGGACCTTGCCCAGCAGATGGTACTGAGTTCATACCGGGGTAAGTGCTCGTTCTTTTTAGTCCTGGCCTTAGCTGTTTTGTTTTTATTCTCCCCTTGGGCTCTTTGAACTTTAGATATCAGGGAAAACAGTTCTTTCCCTTTTGCCTGATAGTTTTCTTCCAAAACTATAGTCAGGCCCCAATATCTATCCGTTGCCTTTTCAATTTCCCTATTTCTGGTAATGGCTTCACCATCTTCTTGGCCACATGAGACTCCAGCTCTCAGTCCTTTTCTGCCCTTGCTGCTTCCTCATGATCATTGGGTCCCCGAGTTCTTTGGAGTCTTTTTCCACTTGGTCAGTGATTTCCCTTTCCATTTCTGATGCTCTCTTTTGCTTTCAGGTTTTACTTCACACAGATGGTGGCACTTACCTCTTCTCTCCATCTGCAGTCCCTCATCTTTTGTGGTTCATGTGGCTTGTGGGTTAATATCCCATTTTCTTGTCATGGCATTCAAGCCTTCTGTCACTCCCCCTTCAAACATACTGCTCTAATTGAACCGGATCACAGGAGGTCCTTGACATTCTCCAAGAATAAACCCTGAGACTTGTGAATCTTGAACTTTTGAATATTCACCTCCATAAAATTTCTATTTTTCTGGCAAGAGCTATCACTTTCTATTAATGTTACTTTTTTTTGTCTTTTACTCAATTTCATTAATAGTGGTAGCCGCTGACTTTATTCGGGGAGCCATTCTTCATGAAGATAATACCTGGAGCATTAATGTGTGTGTGGCCAAGAGATGTAGATGTTGGATGAACACCTGGTTCCCTCAATGCTTAAGCGCCATTCCCTGCCAATTCTAACCGCAAAGTGTATGGTTCACATAGGTGCCAAGGCAAAAATTACAAACTCCTTCAGGGTCCGAGACTTGTAAATGGTCAAACAATGTTAAATTGCCAACCTAGCATCTAATACACCTGCCTTTTGTTTCTTAGGCCTATGAGGGATTTTTTCCTGCTCTGCCCTAACTCTTTTAGCACTTCCTCCATTCATCTTTTTTCATTAATTCTTTGTAGTTCTGTCTTCTTCCCCCCACTGAAGTGCAGATCCCTTGAGGGCAGAGGAACCACTTATTCTATCTTTTGCATTCCCCCCACCATGGTGCTTATCTCTGAGCTTTGCTTTCAAGTGAGCAATCAATTCCTTTTCATTGTGTGGCTTTCCATGGATGCTAGGGCTAGGAAAGAACTGTGAGAGGTGGTTTGATTACATCTCCTGTCGGGCAGAGCCATATTCAGACTATCTCAGGCAGTCTGGCTAAATAGTATGTGGTTTCCACAGCCTGTAATAACAAATACCAGTGATTTTCAAAGTTTTTTTTACCATGTAGGCCTCCTGAAAAATTTTCAAAACACTACCCTCTCCCCTATTTTTTAATTGGCATCTAATTTAAGTTTAAATAGTTGCAAGGGAGGTACTTTCTGGCCATATCATTATTGTGCCCTGGATTAGCAGATTAAGCCCCTTCAATCTCTGCAGAATGTCTGGCAAGTAACCTAACTGGCTAAAAGCCAACCTGCATTGCCTGCATTGTTGGGCCAGCGGGCCGAGTTAGACCTAACTTTCTATTAGAAAAAGTCTCACTTCATTTTGAAGTTCAGTTCAGCCTGTCAGATGTGTCCTTATGACAACCATCTGCCATGGTTTTCAAAATTCTCATTGTTAGACAGAAACAGAGATAAGTCCCAGAATCACTCTAGCGTTTGTGGTAGGATGAAGCAAGGCCAGCCCCTGCACTGAATTTTACCCGGATGCTCTTTTTTTGCTCTTTGGCTCTTAGGGAAAAGCCTCTTTGGTTTAATACCTTAGGTTTTTGACACCTGGGCATTGTACCAGGGCGCGATGTGGGGTGGGTGAGAGGTGTGCGTCCCTTCTACACAGCTGGGAGAAGGGGGATGTGAAAGTGGAGGCAGGAAGGGGCACTGGCAGACCCTGGCAGCTTCTCAGTCAATTTCAGCAAATGTTCTCCGAAAGTGTCTGTGGGTTATCTGGAGGTGTGTGGTTACTATTGTATTAGAATTGCTATTCTGGCATGTAAATTCCTTCACTCTTCTTGCTTAGCCCCTAATTTTTCTTTCCTTTTCTTTACTAATTCATCTTCTTCCCCAAGCCTTTGTAGGTTTTTAGAACTCCATCAACATCTTCTTCTAGGTTTTGTCTAATCCAGAATCTCTCACAAAAATTTGTTTAAATTGCATCATGCGATAAGGCCCTTTTCTCACACCTCCCTGGGTAGTATCTGGGCTGTGCGGTAGTAATGCCTCCAGCTTCTGCTCTGTCATACCTCCCTTCCTCTCTCCTTCACAGCTCACTCCGGGCAGGTCACCTGTATCGCGGCCTCCCCGCACAAGGATTCCACGTTCCTTTCATGCAGTGAGGTGAGATACAGCCTTTCCTTCCCTCCCTACTTCCTGACCACACTTGAACCCTCTGGCCACAAGTCTAGTGTGGAGACTTGGCCAGCAGCTGCTTTTTGGGTTATGAAGCTCTTTTTCTGTTCTTCCTTCTAGGACAACAGAATTTTACTCTGGGATACCCGCTGTCCTAAGCCAGCATCACAGATGGGTGAGTCTGAGAGCCAGCGGTGGGAGGGTGGTCCTAGGAACCCACCTGGAAGAGGCTTCCTTGGCCAGAGACAGAGGCAAAGTCACCAGATGCTCAGTCAGTGTGACATACAGGACATAATCACTTCTTTCCCCACTGAGGCTCTGTTGATTGCATTTTGTGCAGTGGGTACCAAGAGGAAGGGTTGGTTTGTGGGTGAATGATTGACTTTACGTTTCTGGGATGGGTGGATAAAGGGGCCAGAATTGTTGCCATCATGCTTTATGCCTGAAACCTGCGTGTGACTCGTGCCCAGAAGGGGCAGGGGTCCAAAGGATAAATGAGGGTGTGAGGGTCAAGGGCAGGGACACAACTGCCTTAGCAGGGTTTGGGAAGGTGAATAAAGGTGTTTCTGGGATTTGGAGTGACTTTGTAGGAGAAGCTCCTTCACAGAGCTGGGCTCTGAGTCTCGTTTCAGATCCCTCTTCTCTCATTGCAGGCTGTACTGCCTCTGGCTACCTTCCTACCTCCCTGGCTTGGCATCCTCAGCAGAGTGAAGTCTTTGTCTTTGGTAAGGCAGCCTGTCCCATAGCATTTGACTCTGGGAAGGGGGAGGATGAGAGCACGCTGACCCCGTAATGCATGAGGCTCTAGCTGCTCGGTCTCAGCAACGTGCTTGGGCATTATGTGAATTATACCAGTGGGAAGGGTGGGATGATCCAAGAGTGGGTTTAGTTTGGCTTGGGAAAACATGATGACTTTTTAGATTTGATTCCTGATTGTGTCCTCCAGCTCCTGTATTCTGGGCATGGCCAGAAGTCAGTGGACCACAAAACAAGTGGATTGCCAAATAGGGCATTCTGTTGGAGAGTAGGAATAACTCCCATGCTCTCATAGCTGCCAGGCTGTACATGTGATGACATAGTTAGTGGTTAAAATGATAACTACCTTGTTCATTAATTTTCACAATCACCAGTGACTAATTACCCTATGTGACAAAAGAAGAAACTGATGCTCAGAGTGGTTAGCTCGTGTAAGGTTGAGGAGCTAGCATTCAGATCCAGGTCTGGCTGACTCCAGGGCCCATGTTCTTATCCACTGTGATGGGCTTCCTCTTTTTTCTAGGTGATGAGAGTGGGACCGTCTCCCTTGTGGACTCCAAGAGTGCAAGGTGTGCCCTCAGCTCAGCTGTGCACTCCCAGTGTGTCACTGGGCTGGTATTCTCCCCACACAGGTACTGTCCTTTGTCTCCAGAGGCCTGATGGGTATGAATGGGACAGTGCTGGGTCATGCTTATGTTTGCAGAGCATCAGCTGATTAGGTCATTCCTTAAAGCAGATGGTGCTCTGGCTGAGGTTTCAGAAGCTGATGATCTCTGAAGACCATAGTCCTTTTTTGGGTAGTTTGGTTTCTGCCTGCACAGGGCTAAAATAAGATCCTCTTCCTGCTCAACACCCAGAATGATTAATAGTGTGTGCTTCTCAGACTGTGTGGTTGGGAAAGTTTCTGGGTTCTTGCTAAAGCTGCAGGGAGGACCAGATGGGGTAGTTGGCCGCCAGGATGATTATCCACCCTGGCTTATTCCATTTCCCTCCTCTTTCCCTGGAACTTGTAACGTGGACTCGAGTGGTAGCCAGACCTTAACCCAGGGTGGGGATCGGACCACCTCCTCCAGGTCACTTTTGGGTGGGAGGTGGGGGCTAGACCAGGCAGGATTCATCTTGGGACCCTGGCTTTACCAGTCATAACCCTCCCCTTGCTCTCCTAGCACCCCCTTCCTGGCCTCTGTCAGTGAAGACTGCTCACTCGCCGTGCTGGACTCAGGCCTTTCTGAGGTGTAAGTGTGAAGTGGGATCCTGTGGTCAGGAATCGGGGAGAAGGGCTGTGGGTGGCTGGGTCCTTTCTGTCTTCATCAAAGTGCACGGTCTCACTCAAGGGGACCGGGTGGTGGGAGTGGGGGGACACTGACTGTCTCCCTGTTCCTGGGGCTGACTCACAGCCAGCTCTGTCCCTGGTAAGGAGGGGTGTGGTGGTAGGTGGGATTTCCAAGTCTGGTGATCTGGCCATCTCCAGAAAGGGACTACTCATCGCTTCTCGGCCTTTTGGCTAAGATCAGGTGCAGAAAGGGACTACCCTTTTCACATAAAGAACACATACGTGGTATGTGATGTGCTGTGGGGTAAAAGGCAGCAAACCCAGTACCGGAATAAATACTTCCTTCTCACCAAGAGAGCCATGATTTGCTCTCTGATCCTGGCCCGTATTTCTCCCCTTGCTTTAGCCACCATTTCTTTATGGAATGAGGGCACCACATTGAATGATTGATGAAGTTCTCTGTGGATAACTACATTGCTTTCGTGGTGACAAGGCCGCACATATGGTGAAGTTTGTGTCACACATCCAGAAAGGTGCTCTGGTTGTGTTGGATTCTCTCTTCTCCAAGTCTGCTTTTTCCTCTTGTCTCTCATCATGCTCAAACTTTCCTTTTTTCTCTTCTAGGTTTAGAAGCCGAGCGCACAGAGACTTTGTGAGAGATGCTACTTGGTCCCCGCTCAATCACTCCCTCCTTACCACAGTGGGCTGGGACCATCAGGTCCTCCACCACATCCTGCCTACAGAGCCTCTCCCAGCCCTTGGACCTAAGAGTGTTGCCGAGTAGAGTGGATTTAAGACAAAAAGCAAATCCCCCCTGAGTATCCACTCCATCTGCCCCTGCCCTTTCTGTCTGTGATACCACACAGGAGCCTTATACAGTATGTTGGTATAGCAGATCTAGGCAATTAATAAGCTTTGTCTCTCACCCTGAGGGAAGCTGGATGCTGGGATCTTGTAGTCAGAGGGAAGAAAAACTTTCTTAAAATTAGATATGTATGTGTGTCTGAGTGTGTGTGTAGATACATAGTTTTTGGTGGTGGGAGGGAATTAAAAAAAAAACCCATCTTAACATCTTTCCCAAGCCCTCCCCCCACCAAAAAAAAAAGTTCACAAAAGGGTTTTATGCTTCCTATGTAGCGTGCATGAAGAATTGACCATGACTGGATGTGGTGTGGGATGTGAGCATCCCTGGATTCTTGGAAGCAGCTTATATACTACTCATGGAGATAGGAGCAACTTTATTTTTTATAGAACTTAATCTGCCTTTCTTAACGGCAGTGCTTCCTTTCACAAAAATCCCATCCAGCTCACCTCAAGGAAAAGCCAGGACATTTATTGTGGTTTTGCACATCTCTTTGCCATTCAACTGAGTCAAAAGTCCATTTTCTGGCTGAATAAAATTTCAGCTGGTGCCTGTATAACGTTCCTGCCCCCCCACCACCCTCCATCCCGTGGAATTATACATGTGAAAGATGAGTGTTTTCCTGTCATAGATCCCGTGGAAAAAGGTTGGGGAATGGTGGAGAGCATAAAGGCATTTCAGTTAAGTTAAAAACTGACATAGACTTGTGCAGAGAAAGGTCTACCATGTTTCTCACTGGAAAACAGCTTGGGGCCTGACCTCTCCTGGCTTCTAGACCCTTTTCTCTGGATATAGGAAGTCTGAATGCTGTTTCTAGGGACTCTGAAGATTTTAAAGTATAGCATCAGAGAATCAGAAATACTAGTTGGTGAAATAAAAAGCTGAGGCTTTGTTGGCTTATCTTTTGAAGCGTGTATTATGTGTAGTTAGACATACCTCACTTGTGGGAGTCATCCGGGTATCCGTCAGAGCCCAGTATTTGTGTGTGCCCTTCCCTAGCCCCTTAGAGTAGCTACTTGAGACTTAAATATTGGGTTGCTTGGGTTGGTGGACTAGTTAACTGCCAGAAATCATGGCCAATTACTGATTATGAAACTAAATAACAATCCATTATGTGCTTTGGTGCTTTGCGAGTTTAGCTCAGCTAAAATCACCTGAAACTGGGCCAGTTTGAAGGGGAATATGGACAAAATATTTGTAAGTAAAACTTCCATGCTTCACCCTTGCCAAATGTGAGGTCTGTCATCACGATAACCCTAAGTAAAAATACTGGAATTTGTAGTCATGTGATTACTGGGTTTGGGGTAAGATGGGAAGAAAGCCTTCACTGCTCCTGACCATAACTTGGAAGGTAATAGGGTGGGTGGGTGTGTGGAAACACTTATCTTCTTCCCAGAGATAAACTTCACAAAAAGTTGTGATGGCTTAGAGAAAGGAGGGGTGAGGTGGTAGGGACTAAATTTGCCTAGTCCTTTTCCTCCTGAACTCAGGAATGGTGGAAAGGAAAGCAGTGGAGATGAGAACCCAAGGAAATGTCTGTTTCAAGGTGGTTAAAATGACAGCAAAGAAGGAAACCCTAGTTTGAAAAACCACATTACCTTACTGTAAAAGAAGGTTGGTTTGGATTCATGTGTGTGTGGATGAGAGTAATCACATCTATTAATGATTGCCACCAAGACATTTGCAAATCTGATCAAAATCACCAGCCCAGGTAGGAATGACTGTCCCAGTTTGGGTTGAACATCTGTGTTACAGTGAGCAAAAAAGGTGGTTTAAAATAGAAAGTGACTCCCCAATGAGAAATGCGATAGCCCATGTGGTTCAGTAAGTCCTGGACAAGGGGAGAGTTTCAGTAGTGTGAGCATGGACTCGACCGGTGACGGTTGGGAATGGGCTCATTTTACTTGACTTAAACCTACAGGCATTTATATTGCATTTAATTTCACTGGTTCAGAGGTCTAATGCTGGAGTCAATCCATTTCCCCATCTTCATTGTTCTTATTCTGAAACCCATCATCCTGACCCACTGTTGTCCACTGCTGACCTGCAGTCACTGCAGTTACAGGCTCACCTTTTGGGTGGCACCCGGAGCCAAATGCTGAGGGAAGCTCAGTGTGCTTTCAGGTGGCACCAGACACTGCTCTGATTCCCACGGTGTCTCCTGCTCCACAGGACAGCAGGAGGCCAGTTCTTTAATAGCCATATGAACATTACTTGCTGATTCTCCATCACATTAGAGCAGCAAAATCATCCCAATAGTACTATCGTTATTAATTTGTTAAAATACTCTGAATTGCCTCAGTTTTTAAACAGCGTCTATGAAATCAGGGATGTGGGGAAAATACATACTTTTTAATATGCGTTAATATGTTAAAAATCCCTACACAGAACCAAAAATCTCATATCACATATTGGAAAACACTGCTCTAGCTCACTTTTTTTTTTTTTTTTTTTTTTTTTTTTTTTTAAGTAGACCTACCACACGTGGTGCTCAGATTCACAACCCTGAGGTCAAGAGTTGCATACTCTACCAACTGAGCCAGCCAGGCAACCCTGTACCATTCATTTTAAAGATGTAAAATGGTAAAGATCTTTCAAGTTTGCACCAATCTAGTCAACACTCTTTGGGCCCTTAGATTCAACCAACTGATTTTATTCAAGTCATGCTTGTCCAGTTTATCCACATGAGTATCACAAAAGATTTGGCCAAATGCTCTGTTAAAAGCAAGGTGTTTTGGCTCCACGATCTTGCTTTCATCTAGTTGAGTGTTGTAAAATACAGGAGGCGATGCACTGCTATAGGTGTTTTTTCCATAAGCCAACTAGAAGACAGTAAATGTCTTCTCCCTCATGAGAACAGGCTAAGCACTAGGGAGGAGTATTTTCAAGTATCCGGGTGGGTGTGTAAAATATATAACAATGGTGGTATTTTTTGAGAACAGACAGAGTGACATGGTGCAGTGACTTTGAACATAGCCCTCATTCAGTATTTACTATTCATCATCTGCTATACACATGGAGTTACGGTTGCCATCCTTGGCATGTCATCGCTGAATGAAGCAGAGGTCACTCCTGGGTGTCCATTGTTTCACTGCAGTGTTCTTTTCATCCTCAGTCGTCATAAGGCATGGGATGGTTAGGTCTGAGATCCAGCCTTACCCACTGCAGCAGAACAGGATCCCGGAGGACTGACCCAAGTACAGATGAAGATGACCCAGACTGGCAGGCAAATTTAGCTCCGTCCAGGAGACAGCTTTCAGAACTAGTGCTTCTGGCAGGAGTCAAGATGGAAGGGCACAAATCTAGTGGGAAATCTAAATGATATGGAATCTGGGGGACAGAAGGGGCCTGAGGGGAGGCTTAGAAGTAGAGAGAGGCAGGCATTCACTTCAAGGGGGGCTCTTGAAAGATAACCAGCAAGGGCCCCAGGTGCCTGGCAAGACTGAGTCAGCATCCAGGCCTGGGGAACAACTGTAGTGTCTATAGTTTACAGAGAGAAATGAATACACAGACCTCTTAACAAGAATTAGGTGACTCAGGCTAGGAATTGGGAAGGAAGAACATGGTCATCAGTGTTAGAAACCACACCAGTGGTAATGTAACCAGTGGTTCAAGTTGTTGCCTGGCCTGATTCAGTGTTGCTCTCAGGAAGCTTAATTATCTCCTGATTCAGGTCACTCTCAGTCCAAGGAATGGAGTGTGGCATTAGCATGCAAGTGGCCCCAGTGCGGTGCAGGGTAAGAACTGGATCTCAAGTGTGTTTAGCAACAAAACTCATGTTTTCCCCATTGCCCCTATCCAAGAGAGATGGGAGAGGCAAACAATTCTTTAAGAGGGAGACCTAACACTAGCTTTTGGGGGTGTGATCAGTCTGTTCACTAGACTAGAAGCTCCGTGAGAGCAGAAACGGTGTCAGGCTCACCATTATACCCAAAGTGCCTAGCAGGGCCTGGCTCATGTTCAATGAATATTTGCTGAATATTTAAAGGAAGGCAAGAATGGATCAACAAATGGAGACACAGTCTCTTTATGGTGGGTTATTCCATCAGGCTTGCCTGGAGTTTTACGGAAATACCCTTTGCCTAAACATTCTATACCATTTAAGGTTTTTGTTCCATGATATCCAAGCAATCTTCCGATTCAAGATTTAAGATTCTGATTTCTTCATACTGGATGGGATTCAAATTCAACGACTAGTACTTGTGTTTCCCTGTGTCATTTTTAAAAAAGATTTTATTTATTTCTTTGACAGAGATTACAAGTAGAGAGGCAGGCAGAGAGAGGAAGGGAAGCAGGCCCCTGTGTCATTTATTATATTGACATCTAGTTAGTACCTCAGTGACATGTGAACCAGGTGAACTATCGGTTTCTGAGAAGATGGGTATCCAATCTGGTCCTCCACGATTGAGCTTCAGACCCTGACATATGGGACCTACTCATGATCTGAGATCCTCTGTAGCAGGAAGAGAAGACTGATATATCATAAAAGCATCTGGCTACAGATCTATATTGTTTATCTCTCATATTGTTGTTGTATTTTTAAACATTGATCCTCAGGTATCCAGAATTATATTCCTTATGTTCCTTAAGTTCTCAGTACTGGCTTGTATACTGGATCAAACATTGTTCACTCACACAAAGATTCAGATTTTTGTCTTTTCTTAAGGAATTGAGAGGTTGGGATGCCTGGGTAACTCAGTAAAACGTCTGCCTTGGGCTCAGGTCATGATCCCAGAGTCCTGGGATCAATTACCACATTGGGCTCCTCAGTCAGCAGGGAGCCTCCTTCTCCCTCTGCCTGCCATTCCCCCTGCTTGTGCGCTCGCTCTCTCACTCACTCTCTCTCTCTGACAACGGAAGGAAGGAGGAAAGAAATTGAGGGATCTTCCAACATGGGATCTATTTCACGACATGGCCTCCATTAGTGGCTACTTGGGAGTGCTGTCCCTGTTGATACCAATCTCTGTTGTCTCCTGACCAAGGGGTTTCATGTTATTTCGTGTGTATCATTGGGCTTGAACTCTTGTTGTTCTAATAAAGTGGAGAGGGCTATTATATTGTGTCCACTTCACCCATTTGTGTCACCTGCCTGGCGGGTGTCAGCATGTGAGTTGAGAACCTCACTCTGTGGGGGGGGTGGGCACAACTCTTTCAGCATCCTTAGTGACAGCAACCATTCACTGAGCCCTTATTACATGCAAAGTCCTGAGCTAACAGTTTTTCATACATTATCTTTTTAATTCCTATAAAACCTTATGAGGTGAGTATGGGCTATTACTTCCATCTTGCAAGTGTGGAAGCTGAAGCCCAAAGATCGAAATAACACCCACGATTATAAAACTTCTAACTGATGACACTGAGATTCAAACCTTGGCCTGCCTAGGTCCAAAGCTGGGACTTTTCAACTTTGCATTACATTGCTACCCTAACCAATAACCTGATAACACTGCCTCCATACAGTGTTTACTCCTCCTCATACTCAATCCCTGGGGGACAAATCCCAGGAACAGGGCTGAGCACTGCCCTGAACTCGCCATGGCCCTTGGCAGACACCCACTGCATGCCAGTGTCAGACCGAGCTATCACTTTGCAAGCTCTGAGAGCTACAGCTCGACTGGAGAGGGAGGATGGGAGGTGCTGGGGTCACTGTGACTCGGGCAGCAGCCCATTAATCACTGCCCCTGGCTTTGTGTGTGTGTGTAGCTGGGCTATGCCAGCACTGTCCCAGAGCTCCTATAAAGGGGCTCGAGCCCTAAGCTCACAGCTCTCAGACCTCTGAGATGGGCAGACTGTTGCTGTGGATTGGTGAGTGTGGCAGGTCCCAGCCCCCACAATATTACTCAGTCCAGGAGATACCAGGCTTCCTACGTTTGTCACCTCTCGAGTGCCCGAGAAGCAGCCAGGGGCTTGGGGCTGGATTAGATGGAGGTGGGATGGGAAACAGCGAAGGGCTGGAAGAGCCCAGGCAGGAGTGAGCTGAGCAGTGGTTCTCCAATCCAGCTACCCATTAATTATCTTTACGCCCCGTTCTACGTTGGACCAGTGATATCAGAATCTCTAGGGGAGGAGCCAGAACATTACTACGTTTTATACTTACAGCCAGGGGGAGAATCACTGGCCTAGAGCTTTTGCTGGGACTTCTAAGTCATCGTTGTCCCCATGCTAATCAGCATGTGTGAATCGATGTGGTGTTTATTGGGGTGAATAGGAGCTTTGATAGATCTGGCAACAGTGGCTCAACTTAGAGAAGAGGAAGCCAGTGAACACAGCATGTCTCCATGTGTGTGTCAGTGTCTGGCTATGGGCCCCAGTTCGTGGGTGCCCTGGAGGACCGGAGTGGGGCTGGGGCATGTCACTCGGGGAGAGCATGGGAATTTGAGTGTGATTCCATCCTTTGTTTCCTGCAGGCCTGGTTCTTGTGCTGAAACAGCACGATGGTAAGGACATTGCGTCCTCCTCTCCAGAGCTGGGGAGCTTCTCTGGCTAAGTTCTCTGTGTGGAGTGTCCCTTGCAGCCCTCCCTGTCCCAGTTCCTGTGTCCCAGATCATTGATATGCTGCAGTTCAGTGGAGGATTTTTAGTCCCAGCCATTTGTGTCGCTCTGTGTGCCAGGATCCAGACTCGAGGATCCATTCTGATCAGGACTGCATAAAGCACTCTTTTCCCCCTGGGGCCTCAGCAGTAGGGGTGGGGGGGGGGCAGACCTCAGGGTTGCTTTGGGCTGTGTTTGCATGGGGGTCGGGGTATTCTGGTGGCCAGGCCTCCCAGGCTGTGGTCACAGCGGTCAGCGGAAGCCAAGCTCCATACCCTCCCTTGGTCTCTGCCAGCTAACACATGTCCTCCCTTGCCAGGCGCTGCCTACAAACTGGTGTGTTATTTCACCAGCTGGGCACAGGGTCGCGCCAGCCCTGCCTCCGTCTTGCCCCAGGACCTGGACCCCTTTCTCTGCACCCACCTGATATTTGCCTTTGCCTCAATGAACAACAATCAGATTGTTGCTAAGGATCCCCAGGATGAGAAAACTACGTATGCAGAGTTCAACAAACTCAAGCAGAGGTGTGTTCATTGGCATGTGGGGATCATTTTTTCAGGAGGTCCTAGCCTCCTCTCAAGTGGGCCTTGGGAGCATCCCCGCCTGAGAACTCCCTGTTGAATAACACCCAAGCTCATTCTTTCCTCCTTGCCCTTGTGAGGCCTTTGTTGCCTCTGCCTGGTAACTCCCAACTCACCCTTCAAGCCAGTGGGGTGGAGTTCATGTACTCATGCTGTTCGAGTGCTTCAAGGAGAGCCTGCCCATCACAAATGCTAGGGTCTTTATTACCATTTGTCACCTGCACCCCCCAGCCAATAAGTCCCACCCCCCCAAGGCAAGGAGCAGGGTCTCCAATATGTTTGTATACCAGTGGCTGGGGGAGTGCCTTGGACACAGCTGGTGCTCATTAAGTGCTTGCTTAACTATTCCTCCCCACAACTCCTGGGTTCTCTCCCTGTCCAAGGGGAGGTCTGTCTCTGTGTGAATGATTATAGATGGCCAAGGTAAAAATCCTTGTCACTTGATCACAGGCTCCCTGAGAGCAGGGAGCTTGTCTGTCTCACTCTCTGTTGTATCTCAGTCAAGCACCTAAAGCCATCAACCGCGCATAGTAATTGCTCAATAAATACTTGTCGCCTAAGAAAACAGTGAAAAAAAAAAAAAACCATTTCAGACTACTTCTTTCTTCTTCTTTATGTGGGAACATCATGGGGATGAGGGGGAGTTTTGTGGACTTTGGACAAGCCTGGGGGGAACCTGGGTTGTGATGACCCATGGTTTGATTGTTCTCCCCTCTTTTCCTTCCTTTTCTTCCCTGTGCTTTGCTCTGCTCTCCTCTCCCTCCCTCCACCTCCCTTCCTCTTTCACTTCTCCACCCTCCCCCTCTACTTTGCACTGTTCCCCAGGGACCCACTGGAGTGGGGCCCCAGGTTACCTCCATTTATCCCCCATCACAGGAACGCGGAGCTGAGAACACTGCTGTCCATTGGTGGGTGGAATTTCGGCACTACCAGGTGAGACTGCAGCCCCCTCCCTACTGTTTGAATTCCTCCATCGCGGGTATTTAGCCCCGCCCCGCCCCGTGCTGGGAGGGGCTTCTAAGAAGGATGGACCCGCCTTCCTTTCCTCCAGCCATAGCTGTGTGCCCTCTGCCGGGCAAGAACCAAAGGGCTTTGTAGAGGTTGCGGTTCTGCAGAAAGCCCTCCTTCCCCGCCTCACCCCGGGTCTCCTGCAGGTTCACCACTATGCTGTCCACATTATCCAACCGGGGAAGGTTTATTGGTTCGGTTATATCCCTCCTGAGGAGACATAAGTTTGACGGTCTGGACCTCTTCTTCTTGTACCCTGGACTGAGAGGCAGCCCCAAGAGTGACCGGTGGACTTTCCTCCTCTTACTTGAAGTAAGGCCAAGTCCGGCGGGCTCCAGGATCCAGCAATGATTCGATTTTTATCATATCTGGGCTCATGGCGCAGGAGGAGCACAAGGCCAGGGGCAGGGGCAGGAGAATGGTGGTAGAACGTTCTTTTACTACCATCATCTTATAAGTGTCAGGCGAAAGAGCAGGAGTCTTGTGGCTCTTGCTCTTGGTCACAATCAGGTCCTATTGCAGCAGGCCAGCCCAAGTGACGCCTCCTTTCGGCAGCTGCCGGGTCTCCCTCAGGCAGACAGTCTGCAGCCTGTGCTCCCGACCCTGCCGGCCACGCCTCTACCCCTCCCTCTATTAAGTCAGTTATCATGGTGGCTCGAGGCCACCTCTCTCGCGAGCCTAGGGGAAGGGCCCGTGTCTGGCTCCCCTCTGTGTCCTCAGAGCCTGGCTCGAAGGGCTCTGTAAATAGTTTTCCTGGCTGATACTTTCTTTTCCTGACGGTGCGGACGCTGCGTCCGCGTCTTTCTTGGTAGGAGCTCCTGTTTGCCTTCCGGCAGGAGGCGATGCTCACGGCGCGTCCCAGGCTGCTGCTCTCTGCCGCCGTCTCTGGGGACCCACAGATCATCCGGACGGCTTATGACGTGCGCCCTCTAGGAGGGTGAGTGCGTGCTGCCTGGCGGGGCAGGACGTGGGAGGCAAGGAGGCAGCTCACGCTCACAACCAATGCACCGCCCCCGCACTTCCCCTGAGTTCTCCATGCACAAGAGCTGGTGGTGGTGGTGGGGGGGCATCCAGCTGAGGGACACGGGTGGGGACAAAGGTTAGCTCAGCTCCACATAGCCCGGGCTTTCTTTAGGAGATCAGAGATGGAGTGTAGAATCAGTCCCAACCATCACGTCCTCTTGGGTAGTGGGTTCCGCAAAGCCTTTTGCTGGGTCTCACAGGCAAGCATCCCATGGGCCCGGCCTCTGCCGTCCCAGGGGACAGCTGTAGACATACGCTCTGCCGCCCATGGCTGGCATCAGAGGCAAATGAAAAATCACCCACCGCCACAAATACAAAAATAGGAAAGCCCAGCCAGGCTCAGCTTTCCTAGTACCCGTCTTTGTGCAAGTTACAAAGCAGAGAAAAGAATAGCTCATAACTTTTTTTTTTTTTTTTCTTTTTAAAAGATTTTACTTATTTGTCGGGAGAGCTAGAGAGCGGCAGGGGGAGCTGCAGGCAGAGGGAGAAGCAAACTCCCCGCTGAGCAGGGAGCCTGACCCTGGGCTTAATCCCTGGACCCTGGGATCCTGACCCAAGCCGAAGGCAGTCACTTAACCCATGAGCCACCAGGCAGCACTCAGAACTCACTCTTTCTGGACATGCCAACTCTGGGCTAATTTCTCAAACCTCAAGAATGGAATTTTTACAGAGGAGGAGCTGAGGCCGGTGCAGAAGGAAAGAGAGGATGGGGTGTTGTGTGTGATGACACCAGAAAGCCGGGTTTCAGTGTGGGGGCCAGGGAGAGAGACCCCGTGGGGCATAGAGTTTGTCAGCATTGGTGTGGATAGCAGACAGGATTGAGGGAGTCTGACCCTCAGGCAGCTGGGTGACCGCAGGCAAGTTAGTGAGCCTGGCAGAGTCTCACCATCTTCAGCTCTAAAATGGAGACCACTGTGACACTGAGGCCATTGACCAGGTTAAAATTAAATGACGGAATCCTTGTACACCTTTACGCCTGTGACCTGGTAAGTGCTTACTGACGCTTGTTCATTCTGAAAGTGTTCTGGAAGACATGGTTTCCCTGGCGCCTCGAATGGTGGAAGGACAGATGCTCTTTAGCTGCTGTGGGCAGTACTGCCTTCCTCATGATATTTACGCAACCTGTTAGTACTTGCGTCAGGCACGAGTGTGTTTCCTTCTGAAAATTTTTAAAAAGATTTTATTTATTTATTTGAGAGAGTGAGCGAGTGTGAGCGTGAGCATGGGAGGAGGGGCAGAGGGAGTGGAAACAGTCTCCCTCCCGAGTGGGGAGCCCGACACAGGACTCGATCCCAGGACCGTGGGATCATGACCTGAACTGAAAGCAGATGCTTAACCAACTGAGCCACCCAGGCGCCCCACAAATGTGTTTTCATGTCCGACTCCTGCCTACTTCCCTGGAAGCTCTCAGGATGGCCCAAGTTCTGAGGCATGGCTGTCCCTGATCAGCAGTTTGCTGCGGCGGCTCATCTCAAGTAGAAGACACAGACGGGCGGGCAGCCTGGGCTGAGATGGGAGGGCAGCTTGGGTGGCCAGGGCACAGCTAGTTAGCTGGCTAGTCCCATGGTTGATCTGACTTGAAAATCTCGTTAGCCCAATCTGCTTATCTCCTCCTTTCGGCCTCCACAGACTCCTGGATTTCATCAATGTCTTGTCTTATGACTTTCATGGAAGCTGGGAAAAGCTCACAGGGCACAACAGCCCCCTGTACTCTCTGTCTGGAGACCCCAGCTCTTCGGTAAGGAAAGACCTCAAGGGGCCCAGATGCCTGCCGTGAGCCCGGGGCATCGGCCCTCCATAACATGTAGGGGTTTGTGTTCTATCTCCTGCAGGCGTACACCATGAATTACTGGCGAAAGCTGGGGGCGCCCCCAGAGAAGCTCCTCATGGGCTTCCCCACCTATGGGCGTACCTTTCGCCTCCTTAAAGCCTCCAAGAATGGACTGCAGGCTGAAGCCGTGGGACCTGCATCTCCAGGAAAGTACACCAAGCAGTCTGGCTTCCTGGCTTATTATGAGGTGACAGAAATAGGGACGTCTATCTGTTAGGGCTTCTCCATCCTCTAACAGAGCAAGAGCAAGGTCAGCGGGGCAGAGGCAAGGGTGAGGACTGGAGACAGGACAAAGAAGTGGTTTACCAGTGCAGGAGAAATCCACTATCAGAGATACTTCCTTTTTCTTCAGGGGAAGGTATTTGAGTCCCTTGTAGGGGATAAGGGGCTCAGTCAAGTCCAAGTGGGGGGGGCTCGAAAGAATCTTAACTGTTATGCAAGTCAATCCTGACTTATGACTATCTGGCCTAAATAAAAATAATATCTGAAATATATATAATTTCAAACATTTGCAAAAGTAAAAGAATAGTGTAACCTCCTCTCCCCCCCCCACCACTCCCACCTACCCCTCCCCAGCTTCAATCACTAAGCTCTCCTGGCCAATCTTGTTTCATCTTCACTCCCTGATTCCCTTCCCTCCCACTACTGGATTCTTTAGAAGCAATTCAAGACTTTCCTTCCTACAGATTCTTTCTTCTTCCCCCAGTTCCATTCCCTTATTCTCTGTCTCAACAAAGCTTTCTACTGAGTGGAAGGAAGAGATATGGACCCAAGGGGATACAAACACAAGGGAGGATAATAAGAGAAACAGGGGGGGGTGTGGCTTAGGGATCTGGAAAGGTTTCATGGAGCAGAGCTTTGGAGCACAGGAAGAATCCTGATGGGCAGGAATGATGAGAGGAAAGGGCCTCCCAGGCAAACGACAGCAGGTGCTGGGGCACATGGTGTATGTGGGTGCCTTAGGTAGGAGTGGAGGCACAGGGTCTCCCCAGTCTTTGCTCTCTGCTGGCTGGTTGGAGAGGTTTTCCTGCTAAGCCAGTGAAGGTTTTCCTACAAGTGATGGCATAGTGGAAATAATATTCTTGAACAACATTACAGCCAAAAAGATGTTGACGGAACCTTTAAAGAACCAAAGAGAGGAAGAAAGGAAAGAAAAAAAGCCTGGGGCATGAGCTTCTACAACGGGCTGGAACACTTCGACTTATTTGTGGCATAGGGTTTCCAGTACAAGCCCGGTCACCTAGTAGTCACTCAGATGGTTGAGTGATTATAATTACCCAGTTCTCCCTACCTTTGAGAACTTTAAATTTATTGGAGGTTCACAAGCTAGTGTGATAACTACCGAGACTGGGCCCTTCAGGCTGATTTCTAATGAAGAGTGGAGAGGTTTGTTTATGGTAACTCTTGGGAAGAGATCTGGGTTTGGTCAGGTGGGATAGATTACCGTTAGTATTGGCATTGATGTTATTTAGCCAAGACCTGATTTGGTTTCTAAGGATGTCAGCCACTCCTTGGTTCTGTCTCCCTTTCCATCATGGACATTAGAGAAAGGAACATGTTCTAGTAGGAATTTGTTCAGGAAAGAGAAGGTCCTCTGTGAGTGGCTTCCCGGTACCTCTTTGGTCCGCCTTTTCCTACTCTCGGGGGAGGGGCCCTTGGTTTCTTCACTACTGGGAAAAGAGCAGTGTGTCTGCTGGCATTTCTCTCCATGACTCTTCCCAGAACTAACCTGGTGATCCTCCGGGCAGGTTTGCTCCTTTCTCCAGAGAGCGACAAAGCACTGGATTGATTTTCAGCATGTCCCCTACGCCTACAAGGGGAAGGAGTGGGTTGGCTATGATAATGCCATCAGCTTCAGTCACAAGGTAAGACCTTGGTCCTTTCTTGCTCCGGAATATAGTTTTCTTCTGGTTCCCATGAGACTCTTATCTGTACAATGTGTGTGTGTGTGTGTGTGTGTGCGCGCGCGCACGTGCGCACATGTACACGCATGCATGTGTGTGCATGTACTGGTTGGAGGATAAAAAGGCGAGGGTGGCTGGATCAGGTGAGTCTCAGGTACCTGACCTACCTGGGGTTTCCTAATCCCGTCTATTCAACCCTCTCCTTTTGAAGAGAAGGAATTTTGGTTTTGAGGGGAGAAATGACTTCTTTCGGTTTACACAGATTTTTGGCAACGTTTCTTCTTTTCTGTTTGGACCAGATAATTTCATAACAGATAAATAGCAATACAAGGTAGACCATGCTAAGCGTTCCATGAGTGGCACTGATATGTGGGGTACGAGAGTCAGGGAGGGCCTCCTGATGGAGGTGAGCCGCAGGGGGAAATAAGGACAGGGGGAGAGGTTCAGTGGGTACTGAAAGCTCATTCAAAGTAGGTTCAAAGAATTTGGGTGTGGGGCAGAGAATTTTTGTTAAGTGTAAGAGAAGGTGGTGAAGTGCAGGCTGGTTTATAGAGGGACTTGAATCCTGGTGAAGGTGTGTGGCCCACTTCTTGCAGGTATTTTAACACAAAATCAGGTTTCTGACCAGGCATATGACCTGTAAGTTTGAAGCCTTTAGAACCTAACTCTGATCACCCCCTCACCCCATGCAAGCGATGTTGAATGGAAGTGAGCCAGGCGGGTTTCCATAGTGAATTACAACAGAAATGATATGCCTTTGGTGATTTCCAAACCTGCCCATGCTTTGGAATCACCTGAGACTTGACAAATATAGAAATTCTTGGTTCCATCCCTGAGTATTTAGCAGGTCTTAGAAAGAATTTGGAAACTGTTCTTAGTATGTCCCCATGGGATCCTGCTGTAAGCACTCTGGCATTCTGAAAGCACTGGGGAATGCAGAGGTGTGCAGGGAAGATAGTGAGGGCGTGGACCAGGTGGTTGGAAGAGGAGGTAATTTTTGAATAAGAAATGATCAGGACTTGGCAACTACCAGGATATCGGGGCTTATTAGAAGTTCCAGTCTCCTCTATTATCGGTGATGCAGAAGTAACAGGTGTCAGCTGTTCTTTGGAGGAAGTTTGGGGTAGAAAGCATCAGAGAGGGCAACATTCATGAAGATCCACTGTAACCTCCCCTGTGCATATTGCTGGGTGAAGCCTGCTGCGGGGAGAGAGGTAGAGAGCATGGCTTTCAGCCTCCAGGATCTTACTCTGGTTTGGGACCAGAAGACACACACAGAAAAATTCAGTGACTCAGTGGAATTACCCAGTTGGATGGAATTAAGAATATGACCCTCAGGACACGGGAGAAGGAATTGACCTATGTATGCTGGGAGAGGACCCAGGCCAGCCAGGATGGTGTCCTCGCTTTGAGGGGCTGTTACCACGCCTTGAAGAACTAGAGGGGGGGCAGAACCCTGTGTGAGGCTGATTAAGGGATTTCATCCCAGAATCCCAGAGCTTAAAGAAACCTCAGAGATCATCATCGGGAGAAAATTATTCCTGGATTTCTCAGTGTTCCTGCACGGTCTGGGCCCTCTGAGCAAAGGAAGCGGACGAGCTCTAATGAAAATAGGAAGCTGCCTCTCCCTCTCCCTCAGAGCCCTTGCTATGGTCCCAGATGTAGAGGTCCCCTCCACAGAGAGGGCTTGTCTACGTTCCAGTGAGGCTCTCCCTCTCTCCGGATGACGGTCTGATTTGCCGGCTGTCCTTGATGAGCTCATGAGTTCAGGAGCCTGTGCTGACCCCTTCCTGCACGTGGAGGTGACTATCTGGCCTTTGCCGTGTCATTCTCTGGGCAACTGGTGCACGAGGACCAAGATCTAGGTGCTCTTCTGACTGTTGTGTTGCAGCGAGCATCGCTGGTCTGTTCTCTGATCCAGAGATCCTGTGCGTGCACGTGTACACATAAAACTGGCAGGCTAACTTGTTCATTTGTAAGCAGGATAAAAACTCGAAGTCTTCACAGTTTCAGCTGAGCTCTAATTGGGTTCCTCCTTCTTCTTATTCTACATTTGGGGAAAGTAAATCCCAGAAAGGAGGCCAAAGTGATTTGGCCAAGTCATGCAGCTATGCAGAGGTGATGGAGTCTGTCTTTTCCATCAACCCTGACAGAGAACACCAGTAAAGTAATAATAGGACCCGGGTTGGAGTCTAAACCCTGCCCTCTAGTTATAGCTGAGGTTTAAGAAATCATGGGCAAAAGCCTTTATTTTCTTATCTGTGAAGGTAGTTTCTCTCTTCTCTATAGCATCATTGTGAGATAAGCTACATGGAAGTGATTCTAAAATAATGTATCAACATCTATTTAGAATGATGATAATGTTGATTAGCCTTGGGATCTTGGAGAAACAGTTTAAAATATTTATGAACATTTACTCGGTGCAAAGTATTGCTCCAAATATTTTACAGGTAGGAACTCTTTCTTTTAAATCTATTTTTAAAATTGTGGCAAAATATGCATGACATAAAATTTGCCATTTAACCCATTTTAGGCGTCCAGTTCAGTACCACTAAGCGCATTCATATTATCGTGTAACTATCACCACCTAACATCTCCAGAACTTTCTCATCTTTCCAGCCGCTGGTTGCAAGTGACAACTCTGAGGACCACCTGTGAGTGGAGTCATACAGTATTCGTCCTTTCGTGATTGGCTTCTTTCACTCAGTATAATGTCTTTGAGCTCCATCCTTGCCGTAGTGTGTACTTGTAGGAATTCTTTGGCCCCTAAACATGTTGGAAATGTTACTATCCTTTTTCATAAATGAGTCAACTAAGACACATAAGGTTTTTTGTTGTTGTTGTTGTTGCTGTTTTTAAATATTTATTTATTTGAGAGAGAGAGAGAGAGAGTATGAGAGAGAGAATGCATAAGCAGTGGGGAGGGATGGAGGGAGAGGGAGAAACAGACTCCCCTCTGAGCATGGAGCCTGATGTGGGGCTTGATCCCAGGACCCTGGGATCATTACCTGAGCTGCAGGCAGTCGCTTAACCGACTGAGCCACCCTGGTGCCCAAAGGCACTAAGGTTTGTGTGACCTTTTCAAGATCCCTCAGCTAGGAATTGGTTAGAGGCTGGATTCAAACACTGGCTCTCTTGCTCCTGTGGTGTTTCCCGAGGGTCTGTCTTCAGTGTTTTGCCATTGTACCCAGTCTGGGTGTTGCCCAGCGTAGCAGGTTGATTGACTACTACTTTTTCAGGCAATGTTCATAAAGAGAGAGAATTTTGGGGGAGCCATGGTGTGGACATTGGACCTGGATGACACCAAGGGTGCTTTCTGTGGCACTGGCCCTTTCCCCCTTGTCAGCAAGTTGAATAGTCTCCTGGTACAGAATGGTGAGTAGCCATTGCCTGGAACTGGGGTTAGAAGTTGTGTAACTGGGCTCTGGCTGGGTCCCTTCTGTTAGATCTGAAGGCTTTGGTGAGGCAGCATGACTTCGAGGGAAGAGAATAAGTTCTGATGTCAGGCCAATCCATTTTCTTGGTTTAGAGATGTGCTCCAAGTGACCTCTCTGAGCTTTGGTTTCCCTATCTGTAAAACAGAAATGATCCTTATACTCATGACATTATTACAAGAATGAAAAGAAGTAAAGAATGAAAACTACGGGCTCATAGTTAGTGTTCAACATATGCTAGTTTATTTCTCTCTTGCTTCCTCCTGTTTTCATGGGACAAGGGCCAGAAAAGGAAGTCAGATTTCTTTTGACATCTCATTGATAGTAGAGACTGCCCCAGTGTTTAGGAGATGGAACCTGGCATGCTAGAGCTGAAACATCCTTTGAGTTGGTTTATACCCATCATTTTATACACCAAGAAACTGGGGCTCAGAAAGCTAACACTGCTAGTCAGGGCCAAAGATAGGACTCCAACCCAGTTCTTTACAAAATGCTGTCTAGAGTGGCCTCCTTGCCTCTTGACATTGTTCCTGGTGCCTCCTACAATGGGGGACACAGGAGGTTTCTGTTATTAGGACTTGGGGCAGCAAGGTCTTGTTGAATGCACAATCAGAGAGGTCAAAGTGAGGCCTTAAGCATAGAAGACTGGCAGGCTCCCTGGGGTCATTCACCAGAAATCTAGTAAATGTTCTGAGTCCCCATGTGTGTCTGGGGTCACGTTAATGTGATGAAGTCAAGGAGCAGGTCTTCCATATGGTGGGATTTTATCTGTGCCCTCAAGTGGGTGTATTATAAAATCCTTCAACTCTGGATTTTGGGAGCATGTACTTCAGTTGTAGTCCTGCCAGTAATTAATAGGATGGGAAGGAAGCAGTAGGAGTCTCATCCTGTTCTGATGATTTTCTCTAGAGTCCAGCTCAACTCCTTCACCAAAAGTTTGGTTCTCAACTGCTATGAATTCTCCAAGAACTGGCCCTGAAAGGCCAGCTATAACCAAAGCTTGGACCGCTGATATGAGGATTTCATTCCCAGGAGGAAAGTCTCTGGCCACTAATACCCATGGAAAGTTTCAAAATATGACTACAAGAAACAGAGGTGGGACTGTGACCCCTACAAGGGAAACTGAGTCCTTTGGAAATTTCACTGTAGCTCTGGAAGGGAGGATTGAGACCGTTGGAGAAACCATGACCAGTGGAGAGACGACTATGATTCCTAATTATTTTTGGACCTCTGGAAGAACCATGCCCCGTGGAAAGAGGGCTATAGACTCTGAGATGATGACTATCCCCTCTGGAAAGATGACAGTCACTCCTGATAGGCAGACCAAGACCCTTAGAGAAGAGAATTTTATTTCTGAGGTGGACACTGACCCCCTGTTGGATTATGTTGTTCCTCACATGGAAGCTGAAAGCAGGAGGTCATCCTCTGGTCCTGTCATCTAGCCCCAGGACACATTCCTCTTGCTTTTGACAATCCCTGTATTCCCATTATGGAAACAATTCCTCTGTCAACCTGATGACCCTTCCAACAAGTGCTCTCTCTCTAAAAAAAGAAAACCCAGAAAATTCTGCTGTGGGTCAAGGAGCCTAAGCTCTGTTGAAGGCAGAAGCTGGGAAAAGCCCTTGTCTTTTCTTGTAGGGAGCTGCTTTTACCCAGACATTCATAAACCCTTCATGGGTATGAGCAGACCCCAACATCAGTGAGATCATCTCTTTTCTGTTGAATAAACTGGAAACACAAGAATCCATCTGAGTTTTCTGGAGTTCTTTTCTTGAAATGACCTGTACAATGTAATTGTCAGCTTCCACCTTTCAAGTTCACTTTCCCCTATAGCTTTTTTTTGGAAAGAGGAAATTTGTGTCTAGCCAGTGCCAATTTTTTTCAATGTGGATTATGTGTTTCCCTCTCTGTCTTGCACAACTACTCCCCTCATGGGTGGTCAGAGATAGGCTGTCTCCCAGCACAGTTTCCCATAATCCTCTTTTTGACTCCAGTGGAACATCTACTCCCATGAATATATTAGAACTACTCTTGCCAATGTCCCTGGTGATACACATGCTGCTCATTGCAGTGGCCAAGTCTCTGTTCCAACCTTCCTTGAGACAGCAGCAGCATTGACACACTTGGTCACTTTGTCCTCCTTGACACTTTCTTCACTGTGCTTCCAGCTTTTGTTTTTACCTGACTGGTCATTTCTTCACAGTATTCTTTGCTGATTTCTCCTCTCATCCCTGATTGCTTAATGCTGGGGAGTACCAAGTATCTTCTCTGGCTCTCTTTTTTTCTATATTTACAAGCACACTTCTGGTGTTGTCATCTAAGCACATCACTTAAACAGCAGCTATAACATTGTCAAGAGAACAAAAGCACAAAAGAACATCTACAGTATCCTATCTTTCATGTAAGAAAAAAGGGGACAGAAAATACATGTGTCTGCTCATTTGTGCCCACGTAATACAGAAAGGATAAACAGGGAAACAATGAGTTTGGTACCTGTAGGAGTTGAGTGGAGATAGAGTGGAAAGAATGGGAGACTAGGGACAGGTTACCAGGGAAGGGTGGATTGATACTTACCTGAGTACTCATATTTGTCTAATTCGGAATTTAGAACCACGAAAATGCTTCACATGATCCACAAAAGTAAATAAAATCAACCCAAAATTGAAATACAAAGAGTAACAAATGTATTTAACTGTATTAAAAATACAAGAACAACATAATCACATTGAAGGAATTAGGGAAGGAAAGAACTAACCTTAGTACCTTTGGAAAATAACATTTTGCTTCTTTATTGAAAAGCTAAAGACAAAAGGAACTATGAACAAATACAGTACTCTAGAAAATTTGCTGTTTATAGGTATATAAGTTAGCAATTCTGAAACTGCCTTATGTGTATTCCAGAATTAAACACAGAAGGAAACATACTGTGGGTAAGAAGAGCCATGTTTCTCACAGTCAGAGAAATAGTTACAGATAGGAAAAAAGGAAAGGTAAGAATGAATCCTGGGGTGTTGGATTCAGATGTATCAGCAGGAAATCATGATTTTAAAAATATTTATGGATTAGTTCATACAGAGATTGATACAGAAATATGTGTATACAAAAATGTATTTCCTGCTTTCACCAATGGAAAGGGCTAGAGCAATGACATCTTAATACACTGACTACCTTGAAGAGAAGGTCCCTGAGCACCCCTTGAATAAGTGGGGATGGAAGCCTGTGTATCTTGCTACCCTCTTCCCTCTCCTGCTAGATAATTCTGAGTGATAATTCTGGGTGGAAGGCACTGTGCTTAGCACAGTGGGTGATATTTCAGAACCCAGGCTTCTACAAGACTTTAAACCCAGTGGGAGAGAGAAGACAAGTAGTCCACGATTTGTTTCTGATAGAAACGAGTGGTTGCTCTATGCTTCACAGGCATGGCATCTCATGCTGAGGAAGCAGACTCAGAGAGCTTTGTACTAATGTCTTGCTGCAGAGAAGACTTGGTAAGTGCAGTAAGAGAGCCTGCAGTGTTAAGGGATTGACAAGAGGTCAGAGACGCACATGTGTGCTGGACAAGTCCCAGGAATGGTTGGCAGATTGTAGGTGGGTGGACAAGGGGGCAGGACACAGGCTCAGTGGGCGTGGCTAATTAGCAGGCACCAGCTGTCTCCACACAGGAAAGTGAGCTGTGGACTTGATGTTAGGAGCTTTCGTCACGTTCTCATTAGACTTTTGAAAGAGTGCCATGAAGAGTGCCTGTTTCTGTTTCTGTGAAGTTAGGAATGTTGCCACCAGGAGGCAGCAGCATGCAGGGTTACATTTTCTAGGCAGGCAGTGGACAACTAGGAGTGGAAGAACATGTTAGAATCCCTTTCTACAGAAAACTAAGTCACATGTAAATCTCTGTCATTATCGTTAAAGCTGATATTTTTGTGCACATTGAAGCAGAGAGAACATGAGCTTAGAGGAGGAGGCTATGCTGAGATACGGGTTGAGTTGAGGCAAACGGGACTTGAAGTCTCAGCTCTGCCTTTGGTTAACTATGTGATCACGGGGAAGTTAAATCAGCTTCTTGGGTTGTTACAATGGTTAAATGAAATATATGTCTGGTCCAAGGTCGATATGTGGGAGTTGTAGATATAAGCATATCTTCTGTAGATCTTCTAGTTTCCCTCTAATAATTTCTTTCTATAAAGAAATATTAGATCATGCATGTGAAATTGGAAACTCTTTGGGTTTGTGTATAGCTCAAAGGCTTCAAGGCAGATTCATGACAAAGTTCCAGTAACTTCTCTTGTGCCCGCTACAACTTTATGTAGGGAGTCATTTTGTAAACTGACTTCTTTCACCACATGCTTCTAGAAGGCTACAATCTAGACATTAGTAAAGGATATATAAAAAGCATTAAGTGTTTCATTTCCTTGATTAAAACAAATTAATGGCTCCTTACTGCTTAAGGAATAAAGTCCATGTTATTTAATATGGCATACGAGGTCCACATCAGCAACAAGTCATGCCAGTGTAGTCACCTACTACTGTGCTCCAAGAGTTTGATCCAGATGCTCCATGGCCTGCTTCATCAGTATGAGGCTTAATAATAAATAGTTTGATGGAACAGAAGTTAAATACTGTGGAAAAATTTGTAAGATGTGGGTCAGTGGGGAGGGAGCCAAGATGGTGGAGAAGTAGGGGACCCTATTTCAGCCAGTCCCCTGAATTGGGCTGGATAGCTACCAGACCATTCTGAACACCCATGAAATCAGCCTGAGATGTAAGAAGATATATCAGGTTCTATACCAACAGAACCTCCGGTGGCTGGTTTTGAGGTATGAAGAGGGGAGCGTATTCTGCAGACAGATATCAGAAGATAGACGGAAGGAGGAAGGAGCCACCATAAGCACCAGTGCGGGAAGGTGAGATAACACAGGAGCTCAAAAGCATCCCACGCTGTGGCTCAGGCACAGACTTGCAGACTGGTAGCCATGGGGAAAAGTCTTAAGGGAAGCCCCCCAAACTGAAACCTGGAGATATGGGGGCACTCATGTGAACTGGGGGTTGCTGGCAGTTTTAGAAGCATAAAGGGCAGAGACGTGCCTGGACCTGGAAGTGAGGGCTAGGAGTGCTGCTATGGGGCGCACAACCCAGGAGGCTGTGGTTTTCAGCAGCACAGACAAAAGTGGAATCAGTGTGGTCTGGAGGACTTTCTGGAGAACAGACTGCGATCTCTCTGTTCTGAGAGAGGACAGGATATGGTTACTTCTGCTCTGACTCTCTAAAAAGACACAGAGAGGGGCGCCTGGGTGGCTCAGTGGGTTAAAGCCTCTGCCTTCGGCTCAGGTCATGATCTCAGGGTCCTGGGATCGAGCCCCGCATCGGGCTCTCTGCTTAGCGGGGAGCCGGCTTCCTCCTCTCTCTCTGCCTGCCTTTCTGCCTACTTGTAATCTCTGTCTGTCAAATAAATAAATAAATAAATTAATTAAAGGAAAAAAAGACACAGAGAGCCACCAGGGAAAGCCACCAGAGAACCAAAGGCCCCCAAACCAGTTTTCACTGAGTCCATTCCCCCCCGCCCCACAGGGGCAAGGCAACTCTGACCAAATAAGGTTGCCTGAGTAACAGGGTGACAGGCCCCTCCCCTAGAAGACAGAACAAGAGGCTGACAACCCTAAGGTCCCTATAAAACAGGTGCATCTTGCTAGGGTTGTGGTCAATAGTTTGGAATCTGTACAATCCCTCAACCACATCTCACCAGAATGACTAGGAGGAGGAACCCCCAACACAGGAAAACTTCAGAGACTGTGACCTCTTCCACAGATCTAATGGATATGGATATAAGCAAGAAGTCAGAAATAGACTTGAGGGTAACAGTTATGCAGACAGTAGTTAGGTTGAAGAAAACCATTAATGGCAACATAGATTCTTTAAGGGCAGAAGTGAGACCTGATCTGGCAGAATTTAAAATGCTATCAATGAGATCCAATCTAATCTAGATACTCTGACAGATAGAGTAAGAGACAGAAGAATGAATTAGTGATCTAGAAGACAAATTGATAGAAAAGAAGGATCAGGAGGAGGCCTGGAACAAACAGCTTAGAATCCATGAAAACAGAATTAGAGAAATAAATGATGCCATGAAATGTTCCAATGTCAGAATTACTGGAATCCCTGAGCGGGTACAGAGAGAGAGAGAGAGAGAGAGAGAGAGAGAGAGAGAGGAACAGAAGATAGATTTAAGCAAATCCTAGCTGAGAACTTCCCTAACCTGGGGGATGAAACAAGTATTTGTGTTCTAGAGGCAGAGAGAATACCCCCAAGATCAAGAAGAGCAGACTGACCCCCAGGCATGTAATAATGAAACGCATGAATCTTAAAGCCAGGGAAAACATCTTAAGGGCAGCTGGGGAAGAGATTCCTTAGGTACAGAGGGAGGAACATCAGAATAAAATCAGACCTGTCCACAGAAACCTGGCAAGCCAGAAAGGGCTGGCAAGACATATTCAGAGTACTAAATGAGAAGAACATGCAGCCAAGAATATTTTATCTGACAAGGCTGTCATGTAGAATGGATGGAGATATAAAGGGATTCCAAGACCAGCAAAAACTGAAAGAATATGTCACCACTAAGAAATATTAAGGGTGGTTCTATAAAAGGAGAAGGACCCAAGAGTGATATAGAACAGAAATATACAATCTATAGAAACAAGGACCTCACAGGCAGCATGATGACCATAAAATCATATCTTTTAATAATCACTCTCAATGTGAATGACCTAAATACTCCCACAAAATAGCAGAGGGTTGCAGATTGGATAAAAAGACAGGACCCATCCATATGCTGTCTATAAGAAACTTATTTCGAACTTAAAGATACATCCAGGCTGAAAGTGAAGGGATGCAGAACCATCTTTCATGCCAATGGACTGCAAAAGAAGGCTGGGGTAGCAATTTTCATATCAGAAAAAATAGGTTTTCTTTTTAAAGATTTTATTTATTTGTCAGAGAGAGAGGGAGAGAGCGAGCACAGGCAGACAGAATGGCAGGCAGAGGCAGAGGGAGAAGCAGGCTCCCCACCAAGCAAGGAGCCCGATGTGGGACTCGATCCCAGGACGCTGGGATCATGACCTGAGCCGAAGGCAGCTGCTTAACCAACTGAGCCACCCAGGCATCCCAGAAAAAAATAGATTTTAAGCTAAAGACTGTAGTCAGAGATACAGAAGGGCACCATATCATTCTTAAAGGGTATATCCAACAAGAAGATCTAACAATTCCAAGTATCTATGCCCCCAACATGGAAGCAGACAACTACATAAGCCAACAGTTATCAAAATAAAGTGACACACTGATAATAATATGTTAATTGTAGGGGAAGTTAACACTCCACTCTCAGCAATAGGCAGATCATCTAATCAGAAAATCAACAACGAATCAAGAGCTTTGAATGACACACTGGACCACATGGACCTCATAGATATATACAGAACATTCTACCCTAGAACAACAGAATGCTCATTCTTCTCAGGGCACATGGAACTTTCTCCAGAAAGACCACATACTGGGTCACAAATCAGGTCTCAACCAATACCAAAAGCCTGAGATTATTCCCCACATATTCTCAGGCCACAGTGCTTTAAAACTGCAACTCAATCACAAGAAAAAGTTTGGAAGAAATTCAAACTCTGGGAAACTGAAGACCACCCAGGGACTCAAGAGTGTTTGGGTCAACCAGGAAATCAAAGAAGATCTTAATTCATGGAAACCAATAAGAACAAAAACACGTCAGTCCAAAAACCTATGGGATATAGTAAAGTATCTTAAGGGGGAAATACATAGCCATCCAAGACTCACTCACTCACTCAAAAAAAGAAAAAAAAAGAAAGAGAAAAGAAAAATTCTGAATACACAAACTTTCTTTACACCTTGAAGAACTAGGGAATCAACAATAAATTAAACCTAACCCATGCACAAGAAGGGAAATAATTAAGATTAGAGCAGAGATCAATGAATTAGAAACCAGAAATAGAGTAGAACACATCAGTGAAACTAGAAGCTGGCTCTCTGAAAGAATTAATAAGATCAATAAACCACTGGCTAGATTTTTTCAAAAGAAAAGAGAAAGGACCCAAAGTAATAAAATTATGAATGAAAGGGGGAGATATCATGACTACCACCAAGGAAATAGAAACAATCATCAGAAATTATGATCAACAGCTATATGCCAATAAGTTAAGCAACCTAGAAGAAATGGATGAATTCCTGGAAACTATAAACTTCTAAGACTTAAACAAGAAGAAATTGACAACCTAACTAGACCAATAACTAGTAACAAGATTGAAGCAGTGATCAAAAAATCTCCCAAAAAACAAGAGTCCAGGACCTGATGGAATTCTATCAAACATTCAAAGAAGAAATAATACCTATTCTCCTGAAGCTGTTTCAAAAAATAGAAGGAGGGATGCCTGGGTGGCTCAGTGGGTTAAGCCTCTGCCTTTGGCTCAGGTCATGATCTCAGGGTCCTGGGATGGAGCCCCACATTGGGCTCTCTGCTCAGCAGGGAGCCTGCTTCCTCCTCTCTGTCTCTGTCTGTCTCTCTGCATACTTGTGATCTCTATCTGTCAAATAAATAAATTAAATTAAATTAAAAAAAATAGAAGGAGAAGGAAAACTTCCAGACTCTATGAGGCCAGCATTACCTTGATCCCAAAACTGGGCAAAGACCCCATCAAAGAGGAGAACTTCAGATCAATATCCCTGATGAATATGGATGCCAAGATTCTCAATAAGATACTAGCTAATAGAATCCAACAGTACATTAAAATGATTATCCAACACAACTAGGTAGAATTTATCCCTGGAATGCGAGGGTGGTTCAACATTTGCAAATCAATCAATCTGATAAAACAAATTAATAAGAGAGGAGAGAAGAACCACATGATCCTCTCAATTGATGCAGGAAAAACATTTGACAACATACAGCATCCTTTCCTGATTAAAACTCTTCAGAGTATGTGGGTAGAGGGAACATTCCTCTATCTCTGTTCATAAAATCCATCTATGAAAAACCCACAGTGAATATCATTCTCAATGGGGAAAAGCTGAGAGCCTTTCCCTTAAGATCAGGAACATGACAAGGATGCTCACTCTTGGTACTATTGTTCAACATAGTCCTAGAAGTCCTAACAACAGTAATCAGACAACAAAAAGATATAAAATGTATTCAAATTGGAAAAGAAGTCAAACACTCTCTCTTTGCAGACAACATGATATTTTATGTGGAGAACCCAAAAGACTCCACCCCCAAATTATTGGACCTCATACAGCAATTCAGTAATGTGGCAGGATACAAAATTAATGCACAGAAATCAGTTGCTTTCTTATACACTAACAATGAAATTGTAGAAAGATAAATTAGAGAATTGATTCCATTTACGATAGCACCAAAAAACCACAAGATACCTTAGAATAAACCTAACCAAAGAGGTCAGATCAAAACCACATTGAGATACCACCTTACACCAGTTAGAATGGCAAAAATTGACAAGGCAAGAAACAACAAATGTTGGAGAGGATGTGGAGAAACAGCAACCCTCGTGCAGTGTTGGTGGGAATGTAAGTTGATGCAGCCACTTTGGAAAAAAGTGTGGAGGTTCCTCAAAAAATTAAAAATAGAGCAACTCTATGACCCAGCAATTGCACTACTGGGTATTTACCCCAAAGATACAGATGTTGTGAAAAGAAGGGCCATAAACACCCCAATATTCAAAGCAGCAATGTCCACAATAGCTAAACTGTGGAAAGAGCAGAGATGTCCTTCAATAGACAAATGGATAAGGAAGATGTGGTCCATATACACAATGGAATACTACTCAGCCATCAGAAAGTATGAATAACCAATTTTTGCATTAACATGGATGGGACTGGAGGAGATTACGCTGAGTGAAGTAAGTCAAGCAGAGAAAGCCAATTACCATATGGTTTCACTTACTTGTGGAACATAAGGAATAGTGTGGAAGGAAGGTAAAAATAAGAATAGAAGAAGGAAGGTAAAAATGAAGGGGGGGAAATCAGAGGTGGAGATAATCCATGAGAGACTGGACTCCGAGAAACAAACTTGGTTTTAAGGCGGGGGGGAGGGATGGGTTGGCCCTGTGACAGGTATTAAGGAGGGCACGTATTGCATGGAGCACTGGGTGTTATGTGCAAACAATGAAACTTGGAACACGTGACTAACATAACGTAATAAAAAAATAATAAAAATAAGAAGTTAAAATATTGTGGATACTAAACACATGCTACTTTAATGTAGTTTTGTAGAATCAAGAGTATTCTTATTTTAGCATTATAGTCCTTTCATTTGCAACGGAAACCTGAGTAGAAAATAATTTCCAGAGCTAAGTGGCATGATGAGGACTGTGCAGACCCAGTGCAGGTCCTTTGGGTGGGTCTTAGCTTGTGAAGAGCCATGCTGAGAAGTGCTCTTGTGGCCACACTGGTCACAGTGTTCCATGACACCAACTGCACTTCTGGGTGCCATTGCTCAGGCTTTGCTTCTGCCTCCAGTGGCTTTTCCACTTTCCTTACTTTCTCATCTACCAACCAGGAAGATCCTAACTCAAGTTACCTCTTCTCTGAAGGCTTTTCCATGCCTCCACAGGAGCTGTCACTTCCTGTCTCCGTTTGCTTTATGAATACTGTTCTTATCATTCTCATTCATTCAACACACATCTGGATGCTGGAGTGATCACATCATCTCATAATCAGATTCTGTGTCAGTCATTAGGCAGGATGCTGACTTTTCATAGGAGGAACATTTCTGAATTTTCTTTGTACTCCCAGAGCTTAGTACAGAGGTAAGCGCAGAGTAGACAATCCATATACGTTGGCTAATTGTGAACTAGAAATTGAAAATAAAGATCAGAGTGTCATGGACCATGAGAATCACACCAGAAGACTACAGCGGAGTCTGATGAGAGGAACAGGAAGGAAAAGGAGAAGAAGAACTGGAGAGTCTACTGCAAATCTCCAAAAGCACATGGACTTTGGAGCCAAAGAACAAATTGTTCCATTGTTCTGGCAGAAGTTGCCAGCACCCATTTTCCAGTAGATGTGGGCGCCAGGATCCTTTGTCTCCAGTGCATTTCCCATTTGCTATCACATCCTAATCTTTGGATTCCATCAGCAAAGTCACTAATCACTTCTTAAGTTGACTACAGAGTGTATATTAAAGGCCATAATTCTTGCCAGGAGGAAAAACAAACAGAATCCATAGATGTGTAGGGGCACAGGTTGGTACAAGGCTAAGAAGACCATGTGCCTACAGGTGAAAAGTGCACAGATATCAGAGTATAAAAGAGAGACCCAATCTCACTCTGTGTGTCCCAACCCTTGAGTGCACCACTGTGTCTTGTTGTGTGTGTGGGCCACCAAAATCAGCACCATGAAGATCCTGGTCTTGGTCTTGATTTGTCTACACCTCTCAGAGGGTGTGGAAAGGTATGTATGAGGATTCAGCTGCAGATCTTTTGGAAAGGCAATCATATTGTGTCTTGGTACCATTAACTGAAAACCCAGAGAACCATGACTTAAAATGGATGTATGGATGGATAGATGGATGGATGGATGGATGGATGGATGGATGGATGAATGGGAAGTGTGTGTGCATGTGTAAGGGTGGATTGGTTTTGTGTTGGCTAAGAAAGAGGGAAACAGGATTCGTGTCCCAAGTTTATAGGAGGGACTTCAGATAAACAAAAATTTATTCTGTGGAAACAATATGTAAGTAGAAAAACCCGAATATATGTTGCAGTGGATTTTCAGAGTACTAAGGAGATTTGAAAACTCCAGATCAGATCATTGAAGGAATTGCTTCAATGGAGAATGTGAAGCTCACTCCTTTTGTTTGCCCTAATCTCTGCAGAATCATTCTGAAGAAAGGCAAGTCCATCCGCCAGGTGATGAAAGAGCGGGGTGTACTAGACACATTCCTGAAGAACCACCCAAAGGTCGACCCAGGTGCCAAGTATCTTTACAATAATGATGCTGTTGCTTATGAGCCCTTCACCAATTACCTGAATGTAAGTGAAGGGGGAGGTGGTATCCATAACCCTTGGCTAAGAACCATTCTTGGATACTTATTTAGACCTCTCATCTGCCCTGATTTTGGACTTTTTACTAAACCTAAGTCTCACCTTCTATGGAAAGTATCTGGGTAAGTTATGAGTTGGTACCCCTTAACACTGCAGTATTCCCTTTCCTTCCTTCTTTCTTCCCATTCCTGGCTCACTCTCTAAAGCTCCATTTATATGGTTATGAGATTCATAGTGACCATACTGAAGTCAATTGAGAGAGCCAAAGGAAGTCCCAGTGATGGGCTGCAGGGGAAAGAAGGAAAGCACATGCAAAGCTGCCAGGCAAATCTCCAGTGGCTCCAGATGCCATATATCTCCCCATTTGGAAACATACACTGGTAGTACTCAGAGCAAGTGTTTGAGTGTTCTCGAGGCTGCAGCATCTGCTCAGGGCATCTCAACACACTGGTGTCCTATGGCCTGTGCTTAGTGAGATGTTACATGAGTGTCAGATCTAGAAGCCACCCTACATATCTCCTATTTCGACTTTCACTTTCTGTAGCTGGTGGAAGAAGAGGCAGGTAAGTGACATAACTGGCCTGAATTCACTTAGAACTTAAACTTAAAACTAATTCACTTAAAACTTAAACTGTCTCAGTGAAGTTCTCTTGCTTTCCATGCTACCTCTCATTCTAAACTTCCTGGTGTCTTAGCTCCTGTGTGACCAGAGTGAGGAGAATGGTGGAGAAATATATAACACTGGACAAGAAAGAAGCGTGTGTGTGTGTGTGTGTGTGTGTGTGTGTGTGTGTGTGTGTGTGTGAGAGAGAGAGAGAGAGAGAGAGAGAGTGAGAGAGAGAGAGAGAGAGAGAGAGATGTGGGGAGGGAGGATGGTCACTGGAAATGGAGAAAAAGTGATTAGTTCTTCAACTTTGCATGTTCTGGCATAGAATGGTAAATCCATGGAGTTATCACCTGATACAAAGTAGAAAATGATTTTGGAAGAAGAGATTGGCTTGCCAGATTAATTCTCACCCAGTCAAAGTCTTGCAGTTGGGGATGAAAATGGGGAATATTGAGAGAAATATGGCTCCAGATGGGAAAAAGAGCCCATTGGAGGAGAAGCTACTTATACCCCAAGAAAATGATTTTGCCAAAATGTGGTTTCTAGTGAGTCAGCTTCTTCCCCATCCTTAGGACAAAATTTGTCTGCTTAATGAGAATGAAAAACTTTTCTTTGCAGTCTTATTACTTTGGAGAGATCAGCATTGGGACACCACCACAAAATTTCCTGGTCCTCTTTGACACAGGCTCCTCCAACCTGTGGGTGCCCTCTACCTACTGCCAGAGCCAGGCCTGCTGTGAGTATACCACCATTACCACCCACCCATGGAGAGGAGCAGAGGGCAGGGCAGAGTCAGGACTGAGCACAATCTCAGCATCCAATTCCAGAGTTCTTGGTGCATACCCATGATCTCATCCTCCTTAAATTCAGACCATCTGGAAATCTTTACCCTGGTCTACATTTCACTGGTGCTACAGTTCTGGAGAGAGATAGCAGAAATAGACCAAGGCTTCCATTCTTTTCTACATTGTTCCCTTTCCTCAGCTCTCTTCTGTAGGCCCCAATTCCTGGAGGGGATTGAGCCATCCCTCAGGAAAAGGAAGGAAGGGATGACATCTTTTTCCTAAGGGGTCAGACTTTTCTGTGGCTACAGATTATCTTTAGCAAAAGGATATGAGACTGAAGCCCAATCCCAGGCTTGGTCTGATGGTCTCAGACCATCAAGGATAAGTGTCCTCCAAGTATTTTGGAAAATGTATTGACTTTAACATTCCATTCTATCCTTGCATAGCCAATCACAACACGTTCAATCCTAGCAGTTCCTCTACCTACAGAAACAATGGGCAAACTTATACACTGTGTTATGGAAGTGGCAGCCTGACTGTGCTCCTGGGATATGACACTGTGAATGTAAGTGCTGTTCTCAATTCTTCTGTGGGTCTGCTCTTTGGCGCCCCCTTTTCAGAGCATAAAGCTCTCAGAGAGACCCATGATTACTAAATAGGTACAAATTCCTGGAAACTCATGTTTGGAAAGGATGCTAAAGGCCATTTAATCAAAACCAAAATCAAAATCAAAATCTTTCTCCCAAGACAGGAATTGCTTCCTCAGCAGTCCTGACTACAGGGAGTTCTTTACATTGTGCCTCCCCTGACTTTGCTCCCTGGTCTTAAGCTGCCCTCTGCAACCACATGGAGCACATCTGCTTCCTTCTCCACATGATTTTACTGTAGGTATTTGAAGACCTTCCTTTCACTATTTTCTTTTCTTTACATCAAGTACCCACATTTCCTATGTCATTTGTGCACATGGATTGTTCAAAATAAAATCAGCCACTGTCCTTTCACTGTCCATGGAAGTGGACACTCTAACTCCCGAACACAATGGCCTCTGCTTCCCCAACACCCACACTCTTCTTTCCAAGCCATACATGGTTGGGTGATGTTGAATCCCTTCATCTTCCAGACCCCACCCATGGTTGAACTAAGCATGAAAGAAGCCAACTCCGCTAGAAAAGTGTACATTCTATTCCCTGGGCACCCAAGTCTGGGAAGACTTTGTCCACCTGAGTTGTTAATCTTTTCTTTCTGCTTGTCCCAGGTTCAGAACATCGTCATCAAGAACCAGCTATTTGGTCTGAGTGAGATTGAACCCAGCAACCCCTTCTATTATGCAAACTTTGATGGTATTCTCGGAATGGCCTACCCCGACCTGGCAGTGGGGAATAGCCCAACAGTCATGGAGAGCATGCTTCAGCAAGGCCAACTCACCCAGCCCATCTTCAGCTTCTACTTCTCTCGGTGAGCACCCTTGCCCTGGGTAGGTCTCAGCAAATGAGGCAATGTAGGAGCTTTCAGCAAGTTAATATCAGACAAGGCCAAGATTTTAACATATCTTGACACAAGATGTTCATGCATTTCTGAAAATTCATAATTACATTTTTGTGGGAATTTTATTTTAATGCACTACAGGAGTTTTTTCCTTAAGAATTTGTTTATTTAGGGACGCCTGGGTGGCTCAGTTGGTTAAGCAGCTGCCTTCGGCTCAGGTAATGATCCCAGCGTCCTGGGATCGACTCCCACATCGGGCTCTTGCTCATCAGGGAGCCTGCTTCTCCCTCTGCCTCTGCCTGCCATTCTGTCTGCCTGTGCTTGCTCTCTCTCCCTCTCTCTCTCTCTGACAAATAAATAAATAAAATCTAAAAAAAAAATGTACTTTTCAAAAAAAAAAGAATTTATTTATTTGAGAGAGAGATAGAGAGACAGAGAGAGGGTATGAGCAGGGAGGAGGATCAGAGGGAGAGGGAGAAGCAGATCCCTCTGAGCAGGGAAGCCCGACGCAGGGCTGGACCTCATGACCTGAGATCATGACCTGAGCCAAAGATACACACCTAACCCACTGAGCCACCCAGGTGCCCCTGCACTAAAAGAATATTAATTTAGGTCACAGCTATAGGATGACCCTTTCCTTAAATGAACTACAGTCCCCTAAGATATAATTAGTAAATGTGGACATTGTTGCATTAGATTTGCATAGCTGTAGAGCTTTAGAACAAGCCACATGATTACTTACTAATACAGTCAAATCAAATTTATAATAAAGATAATTACAATAAATGATATTTGTAATAACATCTTTGGCTCTACAAAGAGTACTTGTAGTTATTACTTCACATGACATCTCAAAAATCTTTTCATTAGCCCAATTTTTCCACTGAGGAAATGCAGGCTTAAACAGGTGGTCAATACTGAGCAGAGTCTGATAGGCATGAAGCCATGACTCAAACACAAGTATCTTGGTCACAGATCCAGTACCTTTCCTACTCTACTGGCTTTGAACTTTCATGGAAAAGTTTACTTACTGGGCCAGGGTAGGGAACAGAAGAGGCCCGAATCCCCTAACACTGTCTAGTTACCAACTTGAGCATAACAAAAGCATCCCCTTCCCTGAACACAGGAGATCTCACTCTGTCAGACCCCATTCTAGGTACCCCTGAGGTGTTTCTTCTTTTTCTGACTTTGTCTCTAGGAGGGTTTCCCTGGGATGCCTTTGTAGTCTCTTTTCAGAGGCACGGTTTCAATTCTGTCTCCACTTTTATGGACATGGTCTGTGTTTCCAATTCTCTGCTCTTGAGTGTTCCTCTGAGTAGTCTCCTCTCCCTTGTGCCTTGAACCTGGTGGAGTCTAAAGAGCAGACCAGAAGACAAGACCCCTCGTCCTGTGGTTCCTGTGTGTCTGAAGAGAGGGATGTTGAGAGGGGAGGAAGGAGATGCCTGATCATGTGTATTGTGGGAATTCATGCTTCTCTCCCTTTCTCCACAGCCAACCAACCTATGAGTATGGTGGGGAGCTCATCCTGGGAGGTTCAAACTCCCAATTTTATTCTGGTGAGATCGTCTGGGCTCCAGTCACTCGGAAATTGTACTGGCAGGTTGCCATTGATGAGTAAGTACAGGGGAAAATTCCTATGGATTATGGACACCTCTAGGATGTTCCTCCAGTGTGGCAATATTTCCTGTTCTTGCATTGGTACACACTTCTGAAAGAATCAGCAAACCCTCAGGCTGATTGTTCCTGGAGCTCAGTAGACTCTGGCATCTAGCTCTTGAAGGAACTTTCTGACTTATCACTGAGCCTTATCATGTCAGCAGGTTGGTTATTCGTTGGCTTCTGTGAATCCATGTCTTTGTTCCTGGAAGCTTCATTGTCCCAAGTAGCTCAATCTTTAACAAATCCTTCATCAGTAAAAGTAACAGCTATCACTGATGTTTTCTATGTGCCTGATACTGTGCTAAATATTTTATATGTATTATTGTATGTATATTCCACTAAACACTGTAAAGTGCTCAGTAGTGTATTTCATTGTGCAGATAAAGAAATCAAGGCTCAGAGATTCAGTAACTATTCCAAAGTCACACATTTCACAAATTTCAAAATTCTAGTCCAAGCATATCTTCTCCCAGAGCTCAGGACCATGAATCAGTTACTTTTACACTCCAAGCCTTCAGGAAATCTCCATCACCACCAATTAAAGATACACTTCTTTGGCCTTTATTCAAGACCATATGACCACTTATCAGTTGACATCGCACATGATTGTGGCAGAGGAACTTGATTCTCTTCTACTGGTGTTTTCCTCAGGTTTCTCGTCGGTAACCAAGCCACTGGCTTGTGCTCCCAGGGCTGCCAGGCCATTGTGGACACAGGGACCTATGTGCTAGCTGTTCCCCAGCAGTTCATAGGCTCCTTCCTGAAGGAAACTGGAGCTCAGGAGGCTCAGAATGGTGATGTGAGTAACCAGAAGCCAAGGGTTTCTCTGTACATCCACACAGCCTCAGCACAAGAGGAGGTGTTTTGTGGGGGGAACTGAGCCCTGGTGGGTCAGATCAGGTGGGTACACAGCATGACCTTTCAGTCAAGGAGGGGTAAGGGAGGGGGGAAATACCAACCCCAACTCTGAGTATGGCCCGAATGGTTGTCAGGAGGGGTGGCTGTTCCATTGCAGGCCCTAGGAACACCTCTCACCTTGGCGTGGCCACTGTCATTTGACTGTACACAACAGAGTCAGGCATATTGTACTTCTCCAGTCCACTTGGGTTTCCTTCTTCTCTAGGAATACTCTTTTGGCTTTTACTCTGAGCAGCCTCCTGTGCCCAAACCTGTTCCCTTAAATGTGCTTCTGTAGTTTGCTCCTCCTGCATGCAAGAGTCTAGTTTAGTCGGACGAAATCTTGGTCTTCAGGGTGTATGTGTGTGTGTGTGTGTGTGTGTGTGTGTGTGTGTGTGTGTGTGTGTGATTTGAGCACATGGATAGGTGCACACTACTGTGGATATGAATTGTGTGAGAGCGTGTTTCACACTGAATGTGCCCAGGCTTCTTCTCTGTAAGTGGGACTTTCTGGCAATAGAAATCTGTGTTCTGGAATGAGCCTGACTCCTTATGGCCATATCAGTACAACCAAAATCTCAGAGCTGAGATGTGTCCAAGGAGGCCCAGGAAAGCAAAAGCTTCTGGTCAGTGTTGTGCCTGGGAATCAGGCTTTGCCTTCCACACTCTCAACCAATCTCGCTGGAAGGTCAGGAAGAGAGTCTCACAGGGAATGGGAGACTTGGGCCCTTTGTCTGGGCCCCCAGCCCCCTGGCACTCTACAGCTCTGCTTCTCCTCTCTCTCAGTTTGTGGTCAACTGCAACTCCATACAGAGCTTGCCCACCATCACCTTCGTCATCAGCGGGACCCCATTACCTCTGCCTCCCTCTGCCTATGTCCTCAACGTACGTATGCACCCCAGGCTCCAGGGAAATGGGATTGGATGGGTCCAAACAGCTGCTCCATAGGTGAGCACCTATGGGGAGTCACCAGTGGCAGGGCTGAGGGTGAACAAGAAGCCAGAGACCCCACAGGTGTCATGGAATATAGGGTGGGACGTACCTGTGGGGAAAGGCCCCTCATGCACCTGATTATATCCTCATGTCCTTTGTCTCTGCAGAACAATGGCTACTGCACCCTTGGGATTGAGGCCACTTATCTGCCCTCCCCCACTGGGCAGCCCCTGTGGACTCTGGGAGATGTCTTCCTCAAGGAATATTACACTATCTACGACATGGGGAACAACAGGATGGGTTTTGCCCTTTCTAAGTAGAACAGCAAGAGGCAGCTGTCTCCTCCTTCCCAGCAGGACTCTGGGATTGCCCTGTTGGTTCTCTGGGCTGACCCCAGCATTTTAGACTAGTCTGATCCCTCTGTGTACTAGAATCTTACTTTCTGAGACTAATAAATCAAGAATCTCCAAACGTCTTTGCTGTTCCTTCTAAATGTCTTCCTTGTGTTCTGCTTGAGTAGTTTATTCTAAGTTCATTAGCAACAATTCTTTGGGGGATCTATGAATTGACCAATGGGCGAAAACACAGAGCTGAGGTCTCTGAGTGAAGACCCACAGCACAGACTTTAAGGACACAGTAGCACCTACATGAGGTATTCTGGTGGAGGTGACCAGTTCTCCCAGCATGCTCTCTTCTAACACATTCTTCTCAGCATTCTTAAAAGTTAGAGAAGAAAAAGAAACCTTAGAGAATATTCCAAACTGGTGCTCAGAGGCCAGATCTGATCAAACAACACAGTGGGTTTTTGGGACGTTGTTTTGTTTCTAGTTTTGTAGGTTAGCAAAACAATTTTAATGCATGTTGACATTATCTTATGTTTTCACATTCCTCCCTACTCACTACAGGTGCTCTCAGGCTGCTCACATATGCAGTTTATCTGCCTGGGCCTGAAAGCTTTTGAGTTTTGAAACCCAATCTCATTTTATAGTGGAAGAAAGTGAGGTGTGGATGGGTAATCATACAGTTAGTGTTAAAATCAGATCCAGATCGATGTATTACGTATTTTTATCGTGTTGCTATATGATAGTCTGCTCTGTGTAAGCCACGGAGGTATGTGATTACAAATGAGACGTGACGTTGGCTCACTAGGAATTTTCTATCAGCCTATTGCTCTTGAGCATGTTTCCTGTCTGAAGCAAGCCCAGTGCCTGAATTTGCAATCCACAGTAGGTTATGAACAATCATCCGCAGTGGGTTCTTCTAATGCAGTAATGCCACCTTTAGGGAGGTAAAAACTGGTACTGCTCTGGGACCCAAAATTCTTGCAAGAAATGTAACTAGAAGGATGTACCTGGGAAGAAAGATGCAAAGAATTCACCATCTAGATGTGTGGGAGTGATAGTGGTGAATGGAGGAGTACATTTTCCTTCATCATTGCATCATTCCCCTCCACCAACACACAATGGAATTGATCTTATGGAGTTGGGTAATGTCTGAACTCTGGCCATTCCTTTCTCTTTCTGTTGTGTTTCTCTCATGGGAAACATAGCCTTTTCTGTCAAAGGGAAGGGAACTCAGCTCAGCCCCAATTCACCTGCATCCTCATTCCTACCCCTTCAGCCACGGTTCCTGCCTCGGTATCACCTCTATTCACACTTTGTTGGTTGGCCTCAACTATACAGGGCAAAGATCTTGAGATAGAGATATAATTGCTAGAAAGTTCTCAGCACCAAGATACACCAAATTCAGGTTATCATGAGTAACCTAAAATTCATCAGCGGGGACTAAACGCAGCCATGGGAACAACATATGGTATTGATAAAGCCAGAACTAGCAATTCTGTCTGCTCCTGGATTCTAGAAAATAACACCCAACAGAAGCTGTCCACAGCTTATGGTCTGTTCTGCCTTGTCTATCATTGTAGGATGGGGACAAGATTTATTAATATGGGAGTGTTCCTCACCTTGCAATATTGTACTCTGTACCCACCCCACTAATAAAGATCTTGCCTGTCTGATTCTTGTATCTTATGTGGTAGAAACTGAAGGTCTGTGGACAGAAAAACAGACAGACAGAGAGAGAAATGAAGAAGATGCTAGTGGGTCAAAAAATGTAAAAGGAACGAGGAGCAAACGCAATTTTAAAAAGCTGGAAGGTAACAGGGAAGAGAGAAGGGGAAGAAACTATGGACGGGAGAGGGGAAAATAGAGATTTGGAATTTGGAGTTTCTTGGCAGAAATGTTCCACAGCAACATCTTGGAGGGGAACGTAGGATAAAGATTTTGAGAAATGTTCCCTATGTTTACAAATCAGAGACTTTTTAATGTTCTGTAAGAGATATAAACATTGGAATTTCTCTTTGTTTTGGGCAGCTGTAACATGGTTTTTAAACATGAATTCATGCAGAAAGTGGCCACATTGAACCCAGTCTGTATTTGGGTTCTACTTGTAAAACATGTTTTGAGTTTTCTTTCCATTTACTACTTGTGCCATCATCACTAATGAAATATCGTTAGTTAGTAAAATCTTCCCTGATCCCTGAATCTTTCTGCGTGTCCTCTGCCTACCCTCCCACCCCATATGAGAAGTCATTACTCCTCCTTCCCTCCCCCCACAGCATTCTGTACCTCTGACAGTTCACTACACATAGTACAGTATTGTATCCATGGCACGTCTGTCTCCACAACTCAGTTATGATCAAGAGAAAAGAGATTGTTAAAAGAGCTACCCTATGACCCTGCAATTGCACTACTGGTTATTTACCCCAAAGATACAGATGTAGTGAAAAGAAGGGCCATCTGTACCCCAATGTTCATAGCAGCAATGGCCCCGGTCACCAAACTGTGGAAAAAGCCAAGATGCCCTTCAACAGAAGAATGGATAAATAAGATATGGTCCATATATACAATGGAATATTATGCCTCCATCAGACAGGATGAATACCCAATTTTTGTATCAAAATGGATGGGACTGGAGGAGATTATGCTGAGTGAAATAAGCAGAGAGAGTCAATTATCATATGGTCTCATATGGTCTCTTACTTGAGGAGCATAAGAAATAACATGGAGGACATTGGGAGAAGGAGAGGAGAAAGGAGTTGGGGGAAATTGGAGGGAGAGATGAACCATGAGAGACTGTGGACTCTGAGAAACAAACTGAAGGTTTTGGAGGGGAGAGGGGTGGCGGGTGGGGTGAAGCTGGTAGTGGGTATTAAGGAGGGCACGTATTGCAAGGAGCACTAGATGTGATGCATAAAATATGAATCTTGGAACACTGAAAAAAATAAAATAAAGTTTAAATTAAAAAAAAAAAAAGAGGTTGTTCATTTTTCTCTTTAAGTCCCCAGATCTGACATGTCTTGTGATAACAAGTCCTCAGCAATGCCTGCTATACAACCAAATTCATGGTAATACAAGTGACATAGAGACTGTTACAGGGAAAGGTGCCTGAGAGCAGCAGGCGAGAGGAAGGTATCACAAAGGAAACCCTGTTAGATTTCACCCTGAAGCATGTATAGGAACTCACTGGGTAGAGAAAGTTAGAAAAGGGATCTCATGCAGAAACTGGCCTAAGGTCAAGCACAGAGGCTGGAGAGAGTTTGTGCAATTGTAGAGCAGCAGGAAATGCCAGCAGGTGGACACAAGGTACCTGGAGGGGATAGCAGGAGAGGAAGCAGCCAAGGTGGGCTGCGGTCAGATGGGCAGGACCTTGCGAAATGTCCAGATTTGATTCTTCTGTCAAGGGGACCCATATGGGTTTTTGTGGAGGAGAGACCAATGATTAGATATTTGAGGAAGAGGGCTCTGCTGGCAGGGCTCCTCTGCTGTTCCCTAGCCTTCAGCTGGGGTAGCTTCCGTGGAGACTCAACTTCAGATAGAGGCATATCCTTTGTTCCTGGTAGAGCTTCTGCTCTAGAACTCTGTCCATTTTCCTGGGCTTATAGTCATGGCTGAAAGACCTAAACAGAATGAAAGACCCCTTTGTATCTCACCCCTAAATCCAGAATTTAGAGCCAACCAGTAGTGGTGAGGTCTTGGCTTCCCCCTTTCTTAGTTCCACTTTGACCCAGCTCTTACTATGCAAACGTCACCAGAAATCTCAAAATCTGCTTTTTGGCCATGATGGTAGGAGTTTTGATTGAGGCCTGCTTCCGTGTGTCATTCGCCATCAAAGCCATGTGCAGAAGAATACTATCTTGTTGAGAAGATTTGATGTGTCATGAGTTCTCTGAACTTGGTCACAGCAAGTGGGGGCTCTGCCAAGAAAATAGGCTGGGCGGTTGGTGGGGAGGTGGGGCTCAGGAATGGACAAATGTAGACCCAGAAGCAGGCTTTAGGCTGGATTTCTGGTACTCTGCCTTCTGCAGCTATTCCCCTTTCACAGAGACACTGAGGCCCCTCTAGGCTCAGACCTTATGTAGAGGGCCTGGAGCCCCAGTCTTTGTGCTGGACGGCAGCCGAGATGGGATGGTGCTGCTTTGAGCTGCTAAGTCACACAGACCCTAGCTGTTTTGTCTCTCCAGCAAGGAGCAGGGAGCAGAGATCCAGCCCCCAGCTTCAATGGGCCAAGGCTCAGTTTGGATTTTTCCATGCCATTTCTCTCTTGTCCTCGCTTGTCCCCCCACCCCCACCCCCACCACAGGCCTTTAGACCTCTGGTTTTTCACACTGTTGCTTTCTCTCCCATTTCCATGTGCTCAAGGTCCAGAATATAAAAGTGAGGCTCCCTGAGGATTGCTGGAAAGTGCTAAAGGAACCACATAGAGCATTTCCAGGGCCTAGAGGGTGTGTTCCAGCAAGTCAGGCATTTCTGGAATATGTCTACAACAGGACATTGCTTCTGTAGTTTCCACTCTGAGTCCCACTGCTTCTGTCCGCCATATTTTAACTAATAGTAACATTTCCACAACTCCTTCTTTCCTTTTCTCTCCTCTTTCTCATCACCCATGTCTTTCTGAGTGCCAGCTGCTCTAGAGGGAGAACAGATGTTGCTCTCTGTGCTCAGATCCACCCCCTGCCACCATACCATCTGGAATAGGCTTGGAAGGCTGTGGTTCCCAAGTGGGCTGAGGATGCTGAACCCCAGGTATGAGCGGCTGGCCTACAGGCTCTGAAGCATTCTGGGCCTCAGCGAGTGATGGCTGTTGCCCTCACTGAACGTGCAGTGGAATTAAGACAAGAGTAGATGAGCTGGAGCTCAGCTCAAGGTAACTGACAAGAGGTAAGCATGCATTCATTTGGAGCCTTGCTCCCTAGTCCAGGTGGATGGTCCAATGGTTTAATGAAGAGATATTTATTCAGTTCTGAGTGCATGTCCCTTCTGTTACCTCACCCCATCCTTGCAACACAATTTTGAAATAGGTTTTACTCCCTCCATTTTTGTCAGGAAGTGAACAGAGGTAGAAGACGTGTGATAAGGTATCCAGCACCCTGCAGCTAGAAGTGGAAGAGCCAGGCTTCAGGTGTAACAGTATCTGCTTGAAGCCCATGCTCTTTCCAGTTCACCACTTACTCAGTGGAGGAGAACACAGACCAGGATCTCCTCCTCACCAGGTGTGGTTTAGGTGCAACCTGTGGAGAGGAAAATTTTTTGCAGGGATCACTGTGTGCTGATGGCTCTTGATAGTTACCCAGTAGAGCCACTGGCCTGTAGCTTCCCTGGGAAGTCCCCAGCTAGGTCATGGGGGTCATTGCTAGTGTTTTTACAGATCTGTTTATGCAGCTGCAGCTGAAATGCGCCATAAGTGTCTTTCTGATAAAGGTGTTTCCACCATCAGCTGACTTTGATATTTGAAAATCTGAGCACTTGGACTTCCCCTATCCTATAAGACATTCAAAGTTATTACTAAAAATTAAAGAAGAAAGAAAGAAAATGAGAGAGAGAGAGAGAGAGAGAGAGAGAGAGAGAAAGGGAGAGCTTCTTCTGTCTCACTCTTCCCAGTCCCCACATCCTCATTCCTTTGAATAGGAGATGGGAATGAGGGCTACTGAGGATCAGGACGACCCTTGTCAGGCTGTAGGATTAAGGTAGCAGTAGAATGGGCTAGTTTAGAGAGGATCCATCATTACTTCTGAGAAATTAAAAATCTTCAGGGACTCTTGTGGCCATATTTATCCTCTATTTGTTCTCATTCCATTCCAGGTCCTTGCGAAGGGGACTTGGCTTGCGGCCTGGCTTCACCAAGCTGGCTCACCTTATGCCTTCCTCACATCCCCAGCCCTAAATCCAGAGGGAGAAATAGCATCTTCACAGTGTTTCTGGGGCTCCTCCTCTGGGAGCCCATGGAAGAGACCAGGGCATAGAGATACCAGGTTTCAAGACTTTCAACTTCTAGCCCTGGTCTTCACATCCAGGTGTAGCCACAAAGCTTGTGTATTACTTTATCAGTTGGACCCAGGTCCACCCAGATGCTGCCAAATACATGCTGGAGAACATGAAACTGTGCTTGTGTACAGACCTTATCTATGCCCTAACTGCTTAGTCAACCAAAGATCATGCCCTGTAGTGGAGTGGTGATTCTTGTACCCTGGTTCCAGGACCTCAAACAGTAGTCAGTACTTTGTTCTGGAGTATCTGGGAGAGTCACAGGACAGACACTCTGGGTGAACTTGAAATCCAAAGGTAGTATTGGGGACCATCTCCCTGCTCAGGGCTAAAGTACACAGTATGGAAAGGGTGACTCTTGGAGGAGAGGAAATAAAATAAAATAAATAAAATGAAATGAAATAAAGTAAAATAAAATAAAATTAAAAAATGAGTTCCTTCTCTTCTGCAGTAAATTTATCTACTAGAAAAAAATTGTGGTTTTTTTTTTTGTTCTAATCCTCTATTTCTCTTTCTCTGCTCTTACTTTTAAACTGGAAGCCCCTGTCATGCTCTGGTCTGTGTCCCTCTGAAGCTCCTTAGCCAAGGTCAGTGAGCAAGAGAAAGTCCATAATTACCAGAGGGACCTAATAGGAAAGTAGTTTGGAAACAGACTGAAATTCACCTCAGTTAGGGAACTTTCTAGAAGAATTACCTTTCTCCTGAGATCAGAATGGGAGAAGTCAACCATATTTGGAAGATACCATTTTCTGTTTTCAAATAGGTGGTGCAATTGACAATTTGGGGGGCTGAAGGGGGAGGAGATAGCATCCAGAGTCTCATGGGTGTCTTTGGGTAAATGTTCACTATTCCCTCCATGAGAGGGTCTCCAGTCAGAGAGCAAAGTTCTTTACAAGATCCCATACACATGTTGTTTTACAAGAGGAAGGCTCTCTTCCATTCAGTCTGGCCTCTGTCCCTCTGCTCCAGAAAGGATGAGGGGTGGCTTGTTAACCAGGTTCTCTAACCTGAATGATTGGCATAAAGTTGATCCTTGGAGAGGCAAGAAAAGGATCCCAAGAGATGAGTACCTGGCTCTGGTGGCAGTTTCCTCATGCCTGGCTAAAATGGACTTCACTCTGTCAGTTCTCATGCTTCCTCATTAGGAATGAAAACCAGATTATGCTTCTGGTGATTAACATGTGGAACTTCCCCACCCAGAAATAAAAACCTCTTCTTTCTATGGGGAATTTGCATAGGGACTGATCTTGGGAAGATAAGGCTGAAGCCAGTTTGAAGGTGAAGAAAAAGGTGATTGAAGGTGGCATGAAAGATCCCAGAGGTGTATGGCAGGAGATTTTCCAAGACAGGGAAAGAGCTAGAATTGGGAAATGAGAAATTCATTTATCTTAAAATAGGGGCTGAATGGAGTAACTTTTTATTTTTTATTATTTTTATTATATTTTTTATCCCTTGGATCATAGGTTGAAGAAAGGCAGAGAGCTAGAGGTAGAGTACCAAGATGAAGGGTTGCTCTATGGAAGGAATCTGTGACCTACACATAGTATATGCTCAGTGTCTATTTGCAATGCTTCAGTTTATTTCAGTAAATGCATTATGTGCTAAGTACAATGGCAGACACTGAAGATATGGATCTGAGATGTACAAGGATGAAGGAACTATAGAAGTGGAGCTCTTAACAATATCATGTCTCCTCCTATTTTAACTAAAGCAAAGAAGAAGGATGGGGGATATTTGTGAAGGATATTAGATATCATTGAGATACTTCAAGGATATTAAATATTTATTAAGTAGCATAAAATACCTTTCAAGACACTGTAAGAAAAAAAAAGATAAACAAGAGTCCCAGGAAGCTTCCTGTCTAGTGGAGAGACAAACATTTACACACCCAACTGAATACTACAATGGGTAAGTGCGATGATAGAGCATGCACAATGGTGAGAAAGTAATGGTAAATTCTGCCATTTTCTGGAGGGACATTGTAAGAGAAGGGACCTGTATGAACAAAGGCATAGAAGTGTGAGACTGTGGAGTGTTTGGTGGAACTCTGAACAATCAAATAGCAGGAAAACCAGATTCTAAAAATAGGAAAAGAGAAAGAGGGAGAGAAGAATTAATGAACATTTTGGGAGTGGAGGAGATACCATATTTCTTTTCTTGTCGATGAATTGTCATGTCATTCTTGAAGGGATTTGGAAGTTGAGGAGAGGGCATGGAATGTGACTGATGAGTGATTGCAAGAAAACCCTAAAATAACTAAAGGATGGTTCATCTGCAAGCACTAAACACCAGTCCAGTTTTGTTGTTCTCTGGGCTCTACAAGAGGATTTTTATGGTATTAGACTACAGAGAATAGATGCTAGAGATGAAGGTAGTTTTAAGGGCAGGGATTTATGGACTGCTGATGGTTCCTCTGATATTTCTTGGGCTTGGAGAAAGAAGGAAGGGGAAAGGTGATGGCATTTGAGTGTTAGCAAGGACTATGCCTTTCTCCAGGGTCACCAGGAATGGACAACCATGAGATTCTCATTGACACAGTGATCTGGTATCTCCAGCTATATGAGTTTGATGGCATTGTCCTTGACTTTGGGTACCCATAGTCCTGGGCACTCCACCTGAGGACTAGCAATGCTTTACCATCCTCATCAAGGCAAAGATCTGTAAGTGCATTTATATAGCCCAGGACCTCTGGGGTTTTTCCACCCTTGACCGACTTCCATGTTTAAAGAAAAGGGAAGAAGAAGATAAAGGAATCAATAACTGTTGAAATTCTACAATGTGGTCCATATATACAATGGAATACTACTCAGCCATCAGAAAGGATGAATACCTGCCATTTGCATCAACATGGATGAAACTGGAGGGGATTATGACACGTGAAATAAGTCAAGTAGAGAGTTGGGGCACCTGGGTGGCTCAGTGGGTTAAAGCCTCTGCCTTCCGCTCAGGTCAAGATCCCAGAGTCCTGGGATCGAGCCCTGCATCGGGCTCTCTGCTCAGCAGGGAGCCTGCTTCCTCCTCTCTCTCTGCCTGCTTTTCTGCCTACTTGTGATCTCTGTCTGTCATATAAATAAATAAAATCTTTAAAAAGTAAAGTCAAGCAGAGAAAGACAATTAACATATGGTTTCACTCATATGTGGAACATAAGCAATAGCGCAGACGACTGTAGGGGAAGGGAAGAAAAACTGGATGGGAAGAAATCAGAGAGGGAGACAAACCATGACAGACTCTGGACTCTATGAAACAAACTGAGGGTTACAGAAGGGAGGGTGGGGGGATGGAGTGACCAGGTGATGGGTATTAAGGAGGGCACATGTGGTGATGAGCACAGGGTGTTATACACAACTAATGAATCACTGAACACTACATCAAAAACTAATGATGTAATATATGATGGCTAATTGAGCGTAACAACAACAAAAAAAGATTTTGTCAAAAACCACCAAAGCCAGACACCCACCAACATTTAAGAAACAATTAAATAATTTTAAAGCATAGGAAAAGCAATTCATTCACATTTCACTCAAATCCGATAAAGAATCATCAAATATTTACTATCTATTACATCCCAGGCAATCTGCTGGGCCCTGATGATCAGAGGAAATAAAATATATAAATTTCTTCTTTGTGGCTCTCATAATCCCTTAGAAATAAATCATGTCCCTAGATGGGAAAACTCAATATTATAATGTTGTCAATTTTCATATATCAGTCTCTAAATGTTTTAAAATCCCAAAGAGCATATGTGTGTTTATTTGATAAATTGATTATAAGTTCCATTAAGAAAAATATATCAGTGAAAGTGATCAAGAAAATATTTCTTAAGAAAGGAAAAGTAATGAAGGCACATTGCATGAGATATCAAAAATGTTATATAAAGGATTTTCATATTAGTGGAAAATAATAGGAAGTTCAGAAATACTTTTGTATTTATTGGAATATACTTCTTTTCCTTCAAGCTAATGGTTTCCCTTAAATGATGCACTATTTTTCCTTTTCCCATATGTCAGTGGGTGTTCATGATTCAGTGCCTGTACATGGGGGGGTCTTCAGGCAGTGATGGAAGTAGGAAGTGGATGGTAAGCTGATGTTTCTCCCCTAGGGGATCAGAAAGATTTCTGGGCCAATTTTCAGGATACTCTAAAATGGAAAAAAAAAAAAAAAGGTTTTCTCTCAAGGTAATAAAACATGTCTTAGATGTTAGACAAATTGTAAGGTATGAGAATTTACGGGAATCCTGAGGATTAATTTTTGTAGAGTTGGTAGGACTTTCTTAATTTCCTGGAAAGATCTTGGGCTGGGCTATCTGCACTTTTGTACGCCAGTGCATCTCTTTACCTATCAAAGGAGAATGAATGATTCTTGTCTGCCGGTTCCCTCCCACAACTGAGTAAGACTGGCCTTTGTAACTACTAGTATGTTGTGGATATGCTGGAGTGGGACTTCCATCATGCTCTTCCTTGGATCACTTACTCTGAGAGAAATAGCTGCCACTCTCGGAGCCCTAACAAGAGGTCCACAGAGAGGTACTGAGACCTCCTACCAACAGCCAGCACCAGCTTGCCAGCCATGTCAGTGAACCATCTTCAAAATGGATCCTCTGGACTCAGTCAAGCTTTCAATGACTGTTCCAGCCAATATCTTGACTGAAACCTGCAGTTCTTAGGACAGAATCCAATCCAGAAACACTCAGCTAAGCTGCTCCTGAATTGCAGAAGCTATATGAAATAATAAATATTTCTTACCATATCAATAGCTAAGCTTTAGGATAAAACCTACCAACTTCTATCAAGTGCCTAGTTTGTGTCAAGTTCTAGGGATCCAAAGAGGGGAATTGCGCTCTAGGCATATGAATCAGCTCCTTCCAGAGAAAGCAGTGAGATGCACTGAGCCAAGTTCTTGGATCAGCCTGAGGATCTGCTTTCAGGCCAAGCTGGCAGTGGCCCCTACACCTGTACCCACTCTTATCTGCTGGCCTAGCTTATTACCAGTTCTCAGAGAATACAACTGCTGGCAGTGGCAAATCTATGGTCTCGGGGGCATCAAGGTGAGGAAAGACAAGCCCTGACACCTGGGTAGCACTGACACCCCACCCTCCCAGCACACTTCACCCTCCCCTGATCTGTTTTTCCCAGGAAGTGAGGCTCTACCAAAAGTAGGTCGCAATGTTCCTCATACCCTACTGCCAATACAGAAGTGTGCATAGGTACAAGGTCCATGTTTCTCTGGTAGCAACTGCCCTCTCCTTATCCTTGCCCTGGGCTGGAATAAGGGAAGAGACTCAGCAACTGCAACATCCTGTGGTTGTCCTGTCTTTCCCCTCCAGAGCTGTGGCAACAGAAGCACAAGGGGAAAAGGGAAGAAGATGAGCAGGGCTAACTGTGCCCTTTTCCCTGAAGTGGATCCCTTCCAGGACCTTTGCTACTGGCCTTGAGTGTAGGGCCCAGCTCTGCAGAAGGAAAACTACATTCCTCAATTAAATGCTTCAGTATCTCAACTTAGTCCTTTATGTGCTTTCCTGGTCTTGGGGCCTGGCCCCCGGGCTTGGGACCATGATTCCTAGCACAGTGCCCTTCATTCTGTCTTTGGGCTTCCACAGGCCTAGGGGGACTTGAACTTAGTGCTGAGTTAATACTTCCCATTGTCAGCAGTTGTGTCAGAGTAGCCTGCTGGTGAGGGGGTTCTGCTGGATTTCTCTCCCACTGGGGGTTAGTGCCTGTTCTCCTGAATCTGGGATGGGTGGATATATGAACGTGAAGGCCTTGGGGACCTGTGGCCACGAGGTGGCAGCTATGCCACTCCCACAGTGATAAAGGGGTCTTCTCTTCTATAGACCTGAGCACGGAGGCTGACCGTGACCAAGGGAGCAGGTGTGGAGGCATGATGCTGAAGATGCTGCTCTGGGGCTCTGTCTTCCAGTCTTTTCAAACTTCTTCCTTCCCACAGATGGGGAGGAGTAGTTCCCTAGAAATGGGGTAGAGCATGGGCATTTGTGTCCATGAGGCTGTAACATGGAGTCTCTCCCATCTGGTGCCCTGGGCTCTGAGCTGAGGAACTGGAATTCTAGATTTGGGAATGATAAAATGGAGCCCTGGGAAAGGCCACCAATAAATCCAAAGGCCCTTGAGGCCTTGATACCCTGGAAGTCTGTTGGGGGTAACAAGCCCCGGTTGAGCCCTTGATACCCTGGAAGTCTGTTGGGGGCAACAAGCCCCAGCTGGGAAGTCTGTCTGATGACTTCCTGTTTTTGTTTAATTTTTTCATTAACACATAATGTAGTATTTGCTTCAGGGGTACAGGTCTGTGAATCATCAGTCTTACACAATTCACAGCACTCACCATAGCACATACCCTCCCCAATATCCATCACGCAGTCGTCCTATCCCTTCCCCCACACCCCTCAGTAGCCCTCAGTTTGTTTCATGAGATTAAGAGTCTCTTATGGTTTGTGACCCTCCCAATCCCATTTCCATCCCTACCCACCATGAGCCCCCGCCCTGCCTCTCAAATTCTTCGTATCAGAGAGATCATATGATAAATTGTCTTTCTCTGATTGACTTATTTTGCTCAGCATAATACCCTCTTGTTCCATCCACATCATTGCAAATGGCAAGAGCTCAGTTTTTTTGATGGCTGCATAGTATTCCTTGTATATATATGTACCACATCTTCTTTATCCATTCATCTGTTGATGGACATCTAGGTTCTTTCCACAGTTTGGATATTGTGGACATGCTGCTATAAACACTTGGGTGTGCATGCCCCTTCGGATCATTACATTTGTAACTTTAGGGTAAATATCCAGTAGTGTGATTGCTGGTTGTAGGGTAGCTCTATTTTCAACCTTTTTTGAAGAACCTCTATACTGTTTTCCAGAGTGGCTACACCAGCTTGCATTCCCACCAACACTGTAGGAGGGTTCCCCTTTCCCTGCATCCTTGCCAACATCTGTTGTTTCCTGACTTGTTAATTTTAGCCATTCTGACTGGCATGAGGTGGTATCTCACTGTGGTTTTGATTTGTATTTCCCTGATGCCCAGCGATGTGGAGCACTTTTTCATGTGTCTGTTGCCCATTTGGATGTCTTCTTTGCAGAAATGTCTGTTCATGTCTTCTGCCCGTTTCTTGATTGGATTCTTTGTTCTTGGGCGGTTGAGTTTGAGAATTTCTTTTTTTCTTTTTTTTTTAGTATTTTATTTATTTATTTGACAGACAGAGATCACAAGCAGACAGAGAGGCAGGCAGAGAGAGAGGAGGAAGGAGGCTCCCCGCTGAGCAGAGAGCCTGATGCAGGGCTCAATCCCAGGACCCCGGGATCATGACCTGACCTGAAGGCAGAGGCTTTAACCCACTGAGCCACCCAGGCGCCCTGAGTTTGAGAATTTCATTATAGATTTTGGATACTGGTTTTTTTATCTGATATGTCATTTGCAAATATCTTCTCCCATCCTGTCATTTGTCTTTTGGTTTTGTTGACTGCTTCCTTTGCTGTGCAAAAGCTTTTGATCTTGATGAAGTTCCAATAGTTCATTTTTGCCCTTGCTTCCCCTGCATTTGATGATGTTTCTAGGAAGAAGCTGCTGCGGGTGAGGCTGAAGAGGTTGCTGCTTGTGTTCTCCTCAAGGATTTTGATGGATTCCTGTCTCACATTGAGGTCTTTCATCCACTTTGAGTCTGTTTTTCTGCGTGGTATAAGGAAATGATCCAGTTTCATTCTTCTGCAGGTGGCTGTCCAATTTTCCCAACACAATTTGTTGAAGAGACTGTCTTTTTTCCATTGGACGTTCTTTCCTGCTTTGTTGAAGATTAGTTGACCATAAAGTTGAGGGTCCATTTCTGGGCTCTCTTTTCTCTTCCATTGATCTATGTGTCTGTTTGTGTGCCAGTATCATACTGTCTTGATGATAAGAGCTTTGTAATAGAGCTTGAAGTCTGAAATTGTGATGCCACCAACTTTGGCTTTCTTTTTCAACGTTCCTCTGGCTATCCAGGGCCTATTCTTGTTCCATATAAATTTTAGGATTATTTGTTCCATTTCTTTGAAAAAAATCGACGGTATTTTGATAGGGATTGTATTAAATGTATGGCTTGCTTTAGGTAGCATAGACATTTTCACAATATATGTTCTTCCAATCCATGATCATGGAACGTTTTTCTGTTTCTTTGTGTCTTCCTCAATTTCTTTCATGAGTACCTTATAGTTTTCTGAGTATGGATTCTTTGTCTCTTTGGTTCGGATTATTCCTAGGTATCTTATGATTTTCAGTGCATGTACCATTGGATCCTATTGGCTAGTATTTAGGTGAGAATTTTTGCATCTGTGGATATTGGTTTTCATCAAGGATATTGGTATGTAATTCTTCTTTTTGATGGGGTCTTTGTTTTGTTTTGGAATCAAAATAATGTCCTTGATCCATTAAGACCTCATAAAATGAATTTGGAACTTTTCCTTCCATTTCTGTTTTTTGGAACAGTTTCAAGAGAATAGGTATTAATTCTTCTTTTAATGTCTGGTAGAATTCTCCTGGGAAGCTGTCTGGCCCTGGGCTCTTGTTTCTTGGGAGATTTTTGATGACTGCTTCAATCTCCTTACTGGTTGGGGCTGTTCAGGTTTTCTATTTCTTCCTGGTTCAGTTGTGGTAGTTTATATGCCTCTAGGAATGGATCCATTTCTTCCAGATTGCCAAATTTGCTGGTGTGTAGTTGCTCATAATGTGTTCTTATAATCGTTTGTATTTGGTGTTGGTTGTGATCTCTTCTTTTTAATTCATGATTTTATTAATTTGGGTCCTTTCTCTTTTCTTTTTGATAAGTCTGGCCAGGGGTTTATCAATTTTATTAATTCTTTCAAAGAACAAGCTCCTAGTTTTGTTGATCTGTTCTACTGTTCTTTTGGTTTCTATTTCATTGATTTCTGCTCTGATCTTTATTTTTTTCTTTTAAAGATTTTATTTATTTGACAGACAGAGATCACAAGTAGGCAGAGAGGCATGCAGAGAGAGGGGGGAACCAGGCTCCCAGCTGAGCAGAGAGCCCAATGCAGGGCTCTATCCCAGGACCCTGAGATCATGACCTGAGCTGAAAGCAGGGGCTTAACCCACTGAGCCACCCAGGCACCCTCTGCTCTGATCTTTATTATTTCTCTTCTCCTGCTGGGTTTAGGCTTTCTTTCCTGTTCTTTCTCCAGCTCCTTTAGGTGTAGGATTAGGTGTGTACTTGAGACTTTCTTGTTTCTTGAGAAAGGCTTGTATTGCTATATACTTTCCTCTCAGGACAGCCTTTGCTGTGTCCCAAGGATTTTGAACAGTTGTATTTTCATTTTCATTTATTTCCATGAATTTTTAAAATTCTTTAATTTCCTGGTTGACCCATTCATTCTTTAGTAGGATGCTCTTTAGCCTCCATGTATTTGAGTCCTTTCCAACTTTTCTCTTGTGATTGAGTTTTCATTTCAGAGCATTGTGGTCTGAAAATATGCAGGAAATGATCCTGTCTTTTGGTACCAGTTGAGACCTGATTTGAGACCCAGGATGTGACCTATTCTGGAGAATGTTCTATGTGCCCTCAAGAAGAATGTGTATTCTGTTGCTTTGGGATGGAATGTTCTGAATATATCTGTGATGGTCCAGTGTGTCATTTAAAGTCTTTATTTCCTTGTTGATCTTTTGTTCAGATGATCTGTCCATTTCAGTGAGTGGGGTGTTAAAGTCCCCTACTATTATTGTATTATTGTTGATGTGTTTCTTTGATTTTATTAATTGGTTTATATAGTTGGCTTCTCCCATGTTAGATATTTAAAATTGTTAGATTTTCTTGTTGGACAGACCCCTTACATATGATATAGTGTCCTTCCTCATCTCTTATTATAGTCTTTGGCTTAAAATCTAATTTTTCTGATATAAGGATTGCCACCCCAGCTTTCTTTTGACGTCCAATAGCATGGTAATTGTGTTCTACCCCCTCACTTTAAATCTGGAGGTGTATTTGGGTCTAAAATGAGTTTCTTGTAGACAACATATTGATGGTTCTTATTTTTTTTATCCATTCTGATTCCCTGTGTCTTTTGATTGGGGCATTTAGCCCATTTACATTCAGGGTAATGTAATTTTTTTTTTTTATGCTACCATGCAACAAAACTTTTATTAACATTTTGAACAGCTATTGAGAAAACCAGTGACTTAGTTATTACTGAAACTGGTAATTTCTAAACTTAAATTGGGGCAAAATGGCTATAGTGCAGAGCAATGCCATCATTGGGCACTATGAATTCAAAACTGAAGAATTAACATCTACCCCTCAGATGGAGAACCAGGTGGAGAGTTGACTCTTTCTGGATGTTGTAATCAAAAAGAGTGCGGCCATCTTCTAGCTGCTTGCCGGCAACGATAAGATCCAAGATAAAGAGGGCATCCCTCTGCTGGTCAGAAGGGATGCCCTCTTTATCTTGGATCTTGGCCTTTACATTTTCGATGGTGTCACTAGGCTCCAACTCCAGGGTGACGGTCTTGCCGGTCAGGGTCTTCACGAAGATCTGCATGCCACCTCTCAGGTGCAGGACCAGGTGCAGAGTGGACTCTTTATGGATGTTATAATCAGAAAGAGTGCGGCCATCTTCCAGCTGCTTGCCAGCAAAGATAAGCCTCTGCTGGTCAGGGGGGATGCCTTCTTTGTCTTGGATCTTGGTCTTCACATTTTCGATGGTGTCACTGGGTTCCACCTCCAGGGTGATGGTCTTGCCAGTCAGGGTCTTCACGAAGATCTGCATGCCACCTCTCAGGCTCAGGACCAGGTGCAGAGTGGAATCTTTATGGATGTTGTAATCAGAAAGAGTGCGGCCATCTTCTAGCTGCTTGCTAGCAAAGATAAGCCTCTGCTGGATTGAAGGATATGAATTAAGAGCCATTGGATTGCCTGCAAGGTGACTGCTACTGTATATTGTCTCTGTTCCTTTCTGGTCTGTTACTTTTAGGCTCTCTCTTTGCTTAGAAGACCCCTTTCAATATTTCCTGGAGGGCTGGTTTGGTGTTTGCAAATTCTTTTAGATTTTTTTTTGCCCTGGAAGGTTTTTTTTAATCTCTCCTATTTTCAGTGACAGACTACCAGGATATAGTATTCTTGCATGCATATTTTTCTCATTCAGTGCTCTGAATATATCATGCCAGTCTTTTCTGGCCTGCCAGGTCTCTGTGGATAGGTTTGCTGCCAATCTAATATTTCTACCGTTGTATGTTATAGACTTCTTGTCCCGAGCTGCTTTCAAGATTTTCTCTTTGTCACTAAGACTTGTAAGTTTTAGTATTAGATGATGGGGTGTGGACCTATTTTTTATTAATTTTGGTGGGGGGACTTCTCTGTGCCTCCTAGATTTTGATGTTTGTTCTCTTTGCGATATTAGGGAAATTCTCTACTATAATTTACTCCAATATACCTTCTGCCCCTATCTCTCTTTCTTCTTCTTCTGGAATCCCAATTATTCTAATATTGTTTTGTCTTATGGTATCAATTAGCTCTCAAATTCTCCCCTCATGGTCCAGTAGTTAGCTGTTTATCTCTCTTTTTCTCAGCTTCTTTATTCTCCATCATTTGGTCTTCTATATCACTAAATCTCTCTTCTGCTTCATTTATCCTAGCAGTAAGAACATCCATTTTTTAAAATTGCGCCTCATTAATAGCTCTTATGATTTCAACTTGGTTATATTTTAGTTCTTTTATTTCTTCAGAAAGGGATTTTATTTCTCCAGAAAGGGATTTTCTAGTATCTTCCATGCCTTTTTGAGCCCAGCTAGCACCTTGATAATCATCATTCTGAACTCTAGTTCTGACATTTTATGAATGTCTGTATTGATTAGGTCCCTAGCTGTCAGTACTACCTCTTATTCTCTCTCTCTCTTTTTTTAATCTTGAGTTTTTCCACCTTGTCATTTTATCCAGATAAGAAATGATGAATGAGAGAACAAAATACTAAAAGTGTAGCAACAATCACAGAAAAATAAACACTAACCAAATTGGAAGAGACCTGAAACTGGGGGAAGAAGAAAAGAGGAAAGAAAATATTTATTAGACTGGTGAATAGAACAGAGCCAGACACTTGATTTTGGGTATATTTGGTCTGTTAGAAGAAACTACCTCCCAAAATTTTAAAGAAAGAATGACTTTGGAACACACACACATACACAAATAAATTAAATTAAATTTAATTTAAAAAAAGAAAGAATAACTTATTTATATATAAAAATAAGGATAGGGATGCCTCGGTGGCTCAGTCAGTTAAGCCACTGCCTTTGGCTCAGGTCATGATCCCAGGGTCCTGGAATCAAGTCCCACATTGGGTTCCTTGCTTGGTGGGGAGACTTCTTCTCTCTCTGCTTCTGCTTGCCACTTTGCCCATTTGTGTGCTCTCTCTCTCTCCCTCTCCCTGACAAATAAGTCTTTTAAAAAAGGGTAAACACGATGAAGAGATGGAATATGGCTGTAAAGATGAAAATTTAAAAAGATTCTAAAAAAGGTATTGATAAGATAAGAAGCTGGTTGAAAAAAAGAAAATAAAAAGGAGGAGAGAATGTGATCAGGCTGGAGACTAGAACAAAGCCATGCACTAGATTTAGGGTATATTTTAATCTGTTAGAAGAACCTGTATTTCAAAATTTCAAAGAAAGAAAAACTATATGTATACAAAAATTAAGTTAAATACAATGAAGGGATGGAATATGACTATAACAATGAAAATTTTAAAAGATTTTTAAAAAAGATATTCATAAGATAAAATAGTTTAAAAAGGTTAAAATAGGAAAGAGGAAAAATTGAAATAATAGAATAAGAAAAAATAAACTTAAAAAATTTAACTTTGAATGACTAAGAATCATGGGGAAAAAGGCAGGGATTCTGTGTTACTTTCCCCTGGCTCTGGAGTTCTGCAGTTCTCATTGATCTGTGAACTCGGTCTTGGCTGGATATTCTTTTTTTTTTTTAATTTTTTATTTTTTATAAACCTATAATATATTTTTATCCCCAGGGGTACAGGTCTGTGAATCGCCAGGTTTACACACTTCACAGCACTCACCATAGCACATACCCTCCCCAATGTCCATAACCCCACCCCCCTCTCCCAACCTCCCCTCCCCCCAGCAATGCTAAGTTTGTTTTGTGAGATTAAGAGTCACTTATGGTTTGTCTCCCTCCCAATCCCATCTTGTTTCACTTATTCTTCTCCTACCCCCTTAACACCCCCATGTTGCATCTCCGCTTCCTCATATCAGGGAGATCATATGATAGCTGTCTTTCTCCAATTGACTTATTTTGCTAAGCATGATACCCTCTAGTTCCATCCACGTCATCGCAAATGGCAAGATTTCATTTCTTTTGATGGCTGCATAGTATTCCATTGTGTATATATACCACATCTTCTTTATCCATTCATCTGTTGATGGACATCT